>NC_092250.1:1770306-2112806 GCF_036320965.1 Panulirus ornatus | reverse complement strand
GGTCTGGGCTCTGACACCACTACTGTTCTTGATCTGTGTAAATGATTGGTCAGAAGAACTGGACTCATTTCGGTGATCGTAACAGCCATGTTTGTACCTTGCTACACTCCATACAAGTTTAGAAATGGGCTCAGTGATGGGTAGTTATATTTCAATTGTGATTATAGGTTTAGGTCAAACAACCAATCCTGACAGTTTGCTGACGATTAGTAAGACGCAAGACATGGGTTGTTGACGTCCAGGTAGTGAAGATAGAATTAGGTTGAACCAAACCCGAGTCTTGACGCCGGTGTGGAGACGCTGTCCTCAGCAGCGTCCGGATATAATCAGGAAGTCCAACACGAGATCTGTCATGAAATGCGCAGTGGAGGAGGAGAGATGCGCACAGACGATGCTCGAGGAGGGGGGGAGGGGGAATTTTTGGCTGCGGAAGTAGAAGCTGTAGATATATCGAGGTAGAAGTCACGAGTGGATGTGAGAGTGAAAGAACAGATATCCTTTTGGGGGGATGAGGAAGTTAAACGAGAAGTGTCTTTGAGTTAAAAGTGATTATTGAAGATTTAGCAGTGTGTGTGTGTGTGTGTGTCTGAGTGTGTGTGTATCTGTGTGTGTTTGTGTGGCTAACGCTCAACATGATGACAGCGCCGTCAGAGTTCATCGCAAGCCGCCTTACATTACAGAAGCGTGTACGCATTGTGTTGACAGTGGACATCTAACTGTGCGGTACGAGGATATCCCAGACGTTTCCCTTTATCAGTAGAACCAAGATACGCCGGTGGAGTCAGCCTTGAGGAAAAGAGATAAGATAAACCATGTGAGGGGAGGGTTGTTACAAAAGAAAAGGGGGGGGGGGGGACTCGGTAGATAGAAAACGGAGTGTTTATTGTAGTTAAGACGAACGAAACGGAGGTGGACAACAGCTTTGCTGTGAGTGATCTTGGAGCATTGTATGGCGCTGTGAAGGTATGTAACCAGGAGTACCTGAGTGGAGGCAACAGTGCTTGGAGAGAGAGAGAGAGAGAGAGAGAGAGAGAGAGAGAGAGAGAGAGAGCACACACACATGGGGCACATAGTGCACCACTGTTGTTAAGGCCATACGCGTACGTACTTATGAACGTACGTTCACACGCCCATTCATCGCACGCCCATTCTCGGGTGCGGCCCTTGAGAGCATGAGAGAGAGAGAGAGAGAGAGAGAGAGAGAGCGCAGCAACCCCCATCTCCCATCCTCCATGTGTATTCTTTGTCTTATCTAACACCCTGTTTGAGTGAGATATCTTTAGTTACCTCTTCTATTACGTATTATGTATATCTTACTCTCCCTCCCGACGTTAGATATACGTAAAGATAAGTTTACTGGACAGTGTCGGTGTGGGTGTGTGTGTGTGTGTGTGTGAGAGAGAGAGTAAAGGTTATCGTACATGTGTGTGAGTTATTGTACATGAGGCAGCGCGTGGCACTACTGCTTCCGGCACTTCCGGGCGCACGGGAAGTAAGCGAGCTGTGGAGGGGCCAGGGAGCCGGCACGGGAAGTATATTCCCGAGCTGTGCAGGGGGCCCAGGGAACTGACTCTCTTACCATCGTATATATATACACACACACACACTGAGGCTTCTACTACCCCTGTATGATACAGTCCTCTGCTATATCGCCTTAGTATATAGATAGAGAAAGCTATAGGCTATTCTAAGGCTTAATCTTATATAGATATATTCGCCTGACTGTGTTTAGATGGGAATATCCCGTGCTCTTTGTGTTGATAACGGGTGAGGCGGTGTGTATATACAAGGGCACGATAGTTTGGGGTGTCGAAATGGGTTCTGAAGACCTGTTTGAGGACGTGAGGTGGTAGTGTGGTGTGTGGTAGTGTGTGGTGGTGTGGTGTGGTGTGGTGTCCCTGGACCTACACAGCTCGCCGGATGTGACCCTTCACTGCTACAAGGGGAAGTGTGCCTGGTCTTCCCCTCCCCCAACCCCCTTCTCCCCTCAGCACCCTCCCCCCACCACCACCAGCACGGACAGAGCTCCCCTCTCTCTCTCTCTCTCTCTCTCTCTCTCTCTCTCTCTCTCTCTCTCTCTCTCTCTCTCTCTCTCTCTCAGTATATCATACATACACACGCACATAATCCATGTATGTATATGCATTCGGGGGATCATTGGGGAATATATATATATATATATATATATATATATATATATATATATATGATGAGAATTACGGACGTGGATCACCGGGTGGGTGGGCAGCGAGTGTTCTGTGTGGGGTACGGGGTCGAGCAGGCAGGGCGAGGGCCAAGCCCAGACAAGCAACGTGTTATCTATCTCTTGAACACGGCGGTTAACGATCCTTGAACACGGCGGTTAACGATCCTTGAACACGGCGGTTAACGATCCTTGAGCACGGCGGTTAACGATCCTTGAACACGGCGGTTAACGATCCTTGAACACGGCGGTTAACGATCCTTGAACACGGCGGTTAACGATCCTTGAACACGGCGGTTAACGATCCTTGAGCACGACGGTGAACGATCCTTGAACACGGCGGTTAACGATCCTTGAACACGGCGGTTAACGATCCTTGAGCCTGACGGTTAACGATCCTTGAACACGGCGGTTAACGATCCTTGAGCCTGACGGTTACGATCCTTGAACACGGCGTTAACGATCCTTGAACACGGCGGTTAACGATCCTTGAACACGGCGGTTAACGATCCTTGAACACGGCGGTTAACGATCCTTGAGCCTGACGGTTAACGATCCTTGAACACGGCGGTTAACGATCCTTGAGCCTGACGGTTAACGATCCTTGAACACGGCGGTTAACGATCCTTGAGCACGACGGTTAACGATCCTTGAACACGGCGGTTAACGATCCTTGAACACGGCGGTTAACGATCCTTGAACACGGCGGTTAACGATCCTTGAGCACGACGGTTAACGATCCTTGAGCACGGCGGTTAACGATCCTTGAGCACGACGGTTAACGATCCTTGAGCACGGCGGTTAACGATCCTTGAACACTGACGGTTAACGATCCTTGAGCCTGACGGTTAACGATCCTTGAGCCTGACGGTTAACGATCCTTGAGCCTGACGGTTAACGATCCTTGAGCCTGACGGTTAACGATCCTTGAACACGGCGTTAACGATCCTTGAGCCTGACGGTTAACGATCCTTGAACACGGCGTTAACGATCCTTGAACACGGCGTTAACGATCCTTGAACACGGCGTTAACGATCCTTGAACACGGCGTTAACGATCCTTGAACACGGCGGTTAACGATCCTTGAACACGGCGGTTAACGATCCTTGAGCCTGACGGTTAACGATCCTTGAACACGGCGGTTAACGATCCTTGAGCCTGACGGTTAACGATCCTTGAGCCTGACGGTTAACGATCCTTGAGCCTGACGGTTAACGATCCTTGAACACGGCGGTTAACGATCCTTGAACACGGCGGTTAACGATCCTTGAACACGGCGGTTAACGATCCTTGAACACGGCGTTAACGATCCTTGAACACGGCGGTTAACGATCCTTGAACACGGCGGTTAACGATCCTTGAGCCTGACGGTTAACGATCCTTGAGCCTGACGGTTAACGATCCTTGAGCCTGACGGTTAACGATCCTTGAACACGGCGGTTAACGATCCTTGAGCACGGCGGTTAACGATCCTTGAACACGGCGGTTAACGATCCTTGAACACGGCGGTTAACGATCCTTGAACACGGCGGTTAACGATCCTTGAGCCTGACGGTTAACGATCCTTGAGCCTGACGGTTAACGATCCTTGAACACGGCGGTTAACGATCCTTGAGCCTGACGGTTAACGATCCTTGAGCCTGACGGTTAACGATCCTTGAGCCTGACGGTTAACGATCCTTGAGCACGGCGGTTAACGATCCTTGAACACGGCGGTTAACGATCCTTGAGCCTGACGGTTAACGATCCTTGAGCCTGACGGTTAACGATCCTTGAACACGGCGGTTAACGATCCTTGAGCCTGACGGTTAACGATCCTTGAGCCTGACGGTTAACGATCCTTGAACACGGCGTTAACGATCCTTGAACACGGCGTTAACGATCCTTGAGCCTGACGGTTAACGATCCTTGAACACGGCGGTTAACGATCCTTGAACACGGCGGTTAACGATCCTTGAACACGGCGGTTAACGATCCTTGAACACGGCGGTTAACGATCCTTGAGCCTGACGGTTAACGATCCTTGAGCCTGACGGTTAACGATCCTTGAGCCTGACGGTTAACGATCCTTGAACACGGCGGTTAACGATCCTTGAACACGGCGGTTAACGATCCTTGAGCCTGACGGTTAACGATCCTTGAACACGGCGGTTAACGATCCTTGAGCACGGCGGTTAACGATCCTTGAACACGGCGGTTAACGATCCTTGAACACGGCGGTTAACGATCCTTGAGCCTGACGGTTAACGATCCTTGAACACGGCGGTTAACGATCCTTGAACACGGCGGTTAACGATCCTTGAGCCTGACGGTTAACGATCCTTGAACACGGCGGTTAACGATCCTTGAGCCTGACGGTTAACGATCCTTGAGCCTGACGGTTAACGATCCTTGAACACGGCGGTTAACGATCCTTGAGCCTGACGGTTAACGATCCTTGAGCCTGACGGTTAACGATCCTTGAGCACGGCGGTTAACGATCCTTGAGCCTGACGGTTAACGATCCTTGAGCCTGACGGTTAACGATCCTTGAACACGGCGGTTAACGATCCTTGAGCCTGACGGTTAACGATCCTTGAACACGGCGGTTAACGATCCTTGAACACGGCGGTTAACGATCCTTGAGCCTGACGGTTAACGATCCTTGAGCCTGACGGTTAACGATCCTTGAGCCTGACGGTTAACGATCCTTGAGCCTGACGGTTAACGATCCTTGAGCCTGACGGTTAACGATCCTTGAACACGGCGGTTAACGATCCTTGAGCCTGACGGTTAACGATCCTTGAACACGGCGGTTAACGATCCTTGAGCACGGCGGTTAACGATCCTTGAGCCTGACGGTTAACGATCCTTGAGCCTGACGGTTAACGATCCTTGAACACGGCGGTTAACGATCCTTGAGCCTGACGGTTAACGATCCTTGAACACGGCGGTTAACGATCCTTGAGCCTGACGGTTAACGATCCTTGAACACGGCGGTTAACGATCCTTGAGCCTGACGGTTAACGATCCTTGAGCACGGCGGTTAACGATCCTTGAACACGGCGGTTAACGATCCTTGAGCCTGACGGTTAACGATCCTTGAGCCTGACGGTTAACGATCCTTGAGCCTGACGGTTAACGATCCTTGAGCCTGACGGTTAACGATCCTTGAGCCTGACGGTTAACGATCCTTGAACACGGCGGTTAACGATCCTTGAACACGGCGGTTAACGATCCTTGAACACGGCGTTAACGATCCTTGAGCACGGCGGTTAACGATCCTTGAACACGGCGGTTAACGATCCCTTTTACGGTAGTGGGACACGTTGGCCCGTAGTTACCTGTTTTTGAATTTGAATCTGTCTGTTCTTGTGTGAAGTTGTGTTTTGTGGGGGGGGGAGACAGATGGTAGGGCATCTCAAGGAAGGAAGGAAGAAGTGGATGACAGGAGAAGGTTCGCGATATGAAGAATTATTGATAGATATAATTAGAATAACTGATGAAACTTGATTCCTGTCTCACACTACTAGTTATCTATCTGTCTATCTTCGTATCTTTCTATCTATCTGTCTGTCTGTGTGTATCTCTAAGTATCTGTGTATTTCTCTCTCTCTCTCTCTGTCTATGTATCTAACCAGTCTATGTATCTAACCATATAAATCTTTGTCTATCGTCATTAACTCCATTCCCAGTTCCCTGGGTTGGCTGAAGTACGTTACACACACACACACACACACACACACACACACACACACACACCTAAACACATGTTCAACCAATACACATTTTTGTATTCATTCTCTTCATGGGTTACACGTGGAAGAGAAAACTGGTTGATTTTTTTTTTCCATACTTGATCGCCGTTTCCCGCGTTGGCGAGGTATTGACAGAAACAGACGAAGAAAGGCCACATCCGCTCACATCTGTTCGCTATCTGTCGTGCGTCATGCAACGAAACTACAGCTCCCTGTCCACATCTATCCAGGTCCCACGAGACCTGCCCATGGTTTACCCCAGACGCTCACATGGTTGGGTTTAGTCCATTGACTGCACGTCGACCCCGGTATACCACATCTTTCCAATTCACTCTGTCTCGTTCACGCCATTCGAAAACTCCCCCTTGTGCCCAGGTCCTGCTCGTACCTGAGATTCTTGGTAATTACTGTGATCGTACAAATATTTATGTACAGTTTAACTAATGGTGAACATTGTTGTGCTGATGAGTCAGGGGTACGTCAAGTTACGCCACATCCTGACCCACCTCTTGACCAGATGATGTCATTTAAGGATGTAATGCAGTCAGGTCGAAGGTCACACTACCCTCGCTGAGGTCACTGGTGTTACACCATCGCTGGGTTAAGGATCGCCAGCGTATTGGGTCATGTCCCATACTTCGTGTATATCCATACATTTACGTAGATACAGTGTATTGCAACGAGTGAAGTGTAGTGGGAAGTATTCATTTGGTTCGTCATCTAGTGTGTTATAACTGTGGATGTGAAAAGGTGAAGACTTTGTAAACAAGCAGTATGGTAGTCACATGGCCCCATGCTAGCCACCGCCACCAACAGCCTAACTGAGCAGAGGGAACCTCACGGTGTCCAGGCCCCAGACCCAGCTTTTAAGGGTCGTAACTAGACGAACAGGGTCACGCCCACCTCCTGGCCTGCTACAACCCAAGTAACACACGTCACGCCCACCTCTTGACCTAGTACAACCTGGTAACAACCTTAGCCTTGTACACCTTCCTGGCGTAGGGGCAGCCTAGGAGATCACTAGCCTCACCCACATTCTTGCCCTGGTACAAACAGTGCCTCCAGCCAAGATTAACAGTGTAAAACGTTCCTTCTGTTCCTTGGAGAGACACACACCAATACAAACGCATCATTCTCCTCGTTTTTATTATCAGTCTACGTACCTTATCTGTACCAGCGTACGTCTCAACCTACCTCTGTGTATATTGTCCCCGTCTGTCTCCATATTTACTCGCATCCACACGTATCTTGGCGCATGTGTGTTTATATAGATTCTGGCCTGCGGATCGTGTCTTGTGCGAAACATCAGCGGCCAACTCCCAGTCCCCCGGAGACCTGAGGTAAATGCCTGACATCGCCATGGATTAAGGGAGCGATACAGTCTGCCTCATTGTTAAACTTTCTCGTCCTTACTTTGGACTCCACCGATCTTCTTAAACACTGGTGGTGACTTAGTGATGTAGGCTACCCTGGTGCAGACAGTCGTCAATGCCTGGTTATACCAGGGTGGTGGCTGAGTGGTAAACACGTCTTGGACTGGTCAGTTTGAACCCGGTGTCTCGTTTTCCATTGGGTCCTCAGCAAGCCCTATCCCTTCATCCCATCCCGTTCTTTTAGCCCCTTATATTGCATCTCCTGAGTCCAGTGATCCTCTCACTTACTCCCCTTCTCTCTCTCTCTCTCTCTCTCTCTCTCTCTCTCTCTCTCTCTCTCTCTCTCTCTCTCTCTCTCTCTCTCTCCCTCCTAGCCTCATTGTTGTGTTGTACAATATTTTGCCCAGTGTGGTTCATATGCCTGCATCGCATCGCAATATTTGAAATGCTACGCTGGACTAAGACTGTTCTGCGTACACACATACCTAGGGTTGTGCGAAAGTTCTGTGTGTGCTTACTCATACACTCACGCGTGCGCCTTGTACGCATGTTATGTCTAGGCTTATACCTACACTCACGCGTACGCATGTTTGAAAGTTAAGTCTTGGCGTATACCTACATTCACGCGTACGCATGTATGAAAGTTAATTCTTGGCGTATACCTACACTCACGCGTACGCATATACGAAAGTTTAGTCTAGGCGTATACCTACACACACGTACGCAATTTATGTCTTGGCGTATACCTACACACACACGTATGCATGCACGCAAGTTATGTCTGGGCGTATACCTACACTCACGCGTACGCATGTGCGAAAGTTATGTCTGGGCGTATACCTACGCACACGTACGCATGTACACAAGTTATGCGTGGACGCTTTTAGTACCTGTCTGTAACAGGAAACGTGCCTTTGCCAGTCAAAGTTCACTTTTATATACCTTTTTTTTTCTACATTTTTTCCCCGGGTCATGATTACGTGTTGGTACTTTTAAGTAATGTAAACTTTTGCGGAAAAAACATATTTGGCTTTTTTTTCTACAGGAGACGTGTGTGTGTGTGTGTGTGTGTGTGTGTGTGTGTGTGTGTGTGTGTGTGTGTGTGTGTGTGTGTGTGCTGTGTGTGTGTGTGTGCGTGTGTGTGTGTAGTTGGGGGTGGGGTGGTAGGATCCCTCTCCCAAGTATCCTTCCCTTCCTTCCTTCGTTCCTCCCCCCCCCCCCTACCCTGCCTTTCCTTTCCACCTTTCCCCGATCTCTCTCTCTCTCTCTCTCTCTCTCTCTCTCTCTCTCTCTCTCTCTCTCTCTCTCTCTCTCTCTCTCTCTCTCTCGCACGTTCTGAACCCTTGATGTAGTTTCGTCACGTGATGATCCTGTCTGGACCGCCGCCCGTCTTCTATTCCTTGTGGGAGAGAGACACAGGACGCACGACACAGGGGCCTTCTCGAAATGGGTTAGTTCCTGCGTTCCTCTGATCAACCCTCCGTTCCACTAGTCCCTACGTCCGTAATCAGCCCTCCGTTCCACTGGTCCCTACGTCCGTAATCAGCCCCGTTCCACTGGTCCCTGCATCCGTAATCAACACTGTTCCATTCCTCCCTACGTCTGAAATCAACCCTCCGTTCCACTGGTCCCTACGTCAGTAATCAACGCTCCGTTCCACTGGTCCCTACGTCCGTATTTAGCGTTCTGTTCCACTTGGTTGCTGCGAGTATTTCTCCACTAACTCCAGTCCACCGTTCCACCAGTTCCCACCTTCCTAACCGTACAGACACTGTCCGTTCCACTAGTTCCCACGTTTCTAACCTTATAGGCACTGTCCGTTCCACCAGTTCCCATGTCCATAACCTTGCAGACTCTCCGTTCCACTTATTCCCACGTCTCTTCCCCCCCGTTCCACTCCCGTCCCGTGATACAGGTGAAGACTTAAGGAAGTACGTACCCCCCTCCCCCTCCCATATGAGGTATACGCACCCCCTTCCCCTCCTACACCCCCATATGAGGTACGTACCCCCCCCCCCCCATCTCCTTCCCTCCCTCCCCCCCAGACGACTCCCTCTTCAGGAAATCCACCTCGGGCAGAGTGGACACCTGGTGGCGCCGCTGCTGTGAATAAGGTTAGGAAAAAAAAAAAAAGAAAGAAGAAAAAAAAATCTGCGGCAATAGAGACTGGCCTTGGGTTGGTCACTTCCTCGGCGTTACGTCATGTTGGGGGGGGAGCCGCCACCACCACCACACAGCTCTGCAGAGCCAGGCCAGCCCACCGCGGGGCACGACCCCGGGACTCTCTGAGCGCCACAGCACGACCCCATGAGCTGCGACGGTACGACCCCTTGAGCACGACGTACGACCCCTTGAGCACGACGTACGACCCCTTGAGCACGATGGTACGACCTCGCACGTGCCACGCTACGACCCCTTGAGCACGACGGTACGACCTCGCACGTGCCACGGTACGACTCCTGAAGCACGACGGTACGACATTTTGAGCACCAGAGGTATTACCTCTTACTTAAGCAGGACGGTACGACATTTTGAGAACGAAAGGTACTCCCTCACACTCCAGCACGACGGTACGACCCTTCAGCACGTAAGGTACGACTGGAGAGAGAGAGAGAGAGAGAGAGAGAGAGAGAGAGAGAGAGAGAGAGAGAGAGAGAGCGGGAAATGATAAAGCAGACTCGATGCTGTTGAGAGGGAAGAGTGAGGGAGGCTCGGATCCTCCTCCTCCTCCTCCTTCTCACACGTCGAGCGACAACCTCTCTCATGACAGACAGCTAAACTGAACCATTCGTCTTAATGGCAGACAGCTAAGCTGAACCTTTCGTCTTAATGATAGACAGCTAAGCTGAACCATTCGTCTTGATGGCAGACAGCTAAGCTTACACCAGTCATATGGATGTCATTGGTAGTCGAGCAAGTCGACTTTAATGTCAGTGACAGCTAGGCTGGACAGAGTGTTAAGCTGCGTGATTAAAGCAATCACTTTATCTGGTGGTCAGATAGGCGCGTGTTCCTGTGTTATGTTCACGTGTAACCTGACGCCGCTGGCCTCTGCACTCGTTCTTTTGATCTTTTTGTTCCACAGCGTCGCGGGGGAACACACACATAGTAAGGTGGATGAGGTTTTTGAAGAGAGTCGCTTAGAATATAGTAATGTTGCGATCTTCGTTTTTTTTTGACGTTTATTTAGACCATATTGTATTTTACAGATTATGCATCCGAAATTTGTTATCTTGTATTACTGTGCCTTAGAGTGAAGAGTCTTCATTTGGCTCCTTGCTCTGATCCTTCTTCTTTTGGAAAGTAATACAGGAAGGGAGGATTTCCAACCACCCGCTCCTGGGAAATGAAACATGACAAGTTCCTAATTGCACTTTCGTGTAATGATCACATTAGGAGAGACACAAGAAAGAAATACACGCCAGTTGGTATACAAGGAAGAGACGCAGCTAACGCAGAAAATATAAATATATATATATATATATATATATATATATATATATATATATATATATATATATATATAATATATGCTATCTGTAGTCAAGGAACGCCTCTGGTTCTCGACCACACATGGTTCCTCCTGCAACCCATCAATGTCAGCGTACAGACCCACTCCGCTCTGTGCCTTCCTTCACATACCTCCGCTACGACGAGTCAGCCACACATGCTTATATATATATATATATATATATATATATATATATATATATATATATATATATACATATATATATATATATAGGATTTGTTTGTGTATGTTTATTATACATTACAGCTGCCAGAATCGTGTAACTTTTCACTATGTAACCGTCAGCATCAACTCTGTATCCTGTAAAATCATGCATTGTGTGTTACATGTACCCTGAATTTCTTATGTGTTACCCCCAGTACAACATGTACCCAGCACAGTACATTGTACACCGAGTATAAAGCTTGTTTTTTTTTATTTTGCTGTGTATTGTAATGTTTGTACTATTACAAAGGTTAATACATATACCTGAATTGAATTATGTGTGTGTATGTATTTTGTATCATTGACCTCCTGTATGGATGTATTGTACCCGCTGTATTCTCTGTTCTTGCCTCCGTCTACCCCCCTCACCCATGTTATCAACTGAAGTACTTTTTCCCTTGTATATTTAGACAGATTTATATGTAACAGTATGTCAGGCGTGTGTTGCGAGAGGCCACACCGTGTTGGAAAAGACCACCTCCATACCTTTCTCTTTGAGGGCCCATGCGTGGTAGTTAACGGAGCTTGCTATGTACCTAATGGGGACGGTTAATGACACATCTGAGGGCGTAGATAGACGCTAATGGAGGCATTGCTCTCCCGGAGAGTTAATTACACTGAGCTGTGCGACAAGGACAGTGTGGAGTTGAACATGTATTGTACCTGTTCCTCTGAGAGACGGTTATGCTACCTCGCTTTAACGAGGGGTGGTAATGGTCTTGCCAGCACGACGGTACGACCCTTGAGCACGACGGTGTACAACACTTGAGCACGACGGTACGACCCTTGAACACGACGGTGTACAACACTTGAGCACGACGGTACGACACGAGCACGATGGTACGACCCTTGAGCACGACGGTACGATCCTTGAACACGACGGTATACGACCCTTGAACATGACGGTACGACCCTTGAGCACGATGGTACGACCCTTGAGCACGACGGTACGATCCTTGAAGCATGACTGTACTATCCTTGAGCACGACGGTACAACACCTGAGCACGACGGTATACGACCCTTGAGCACGACGGTATACGACCCTTGAGCATGACGTTAACGACCCTTGGGTATAATGACGCTGGGTGACCTTTTGACCTGACCTTTATGGTGTGGGAGCAGCTCTTCAAGACTCCCTCATCCCAGGATGCCTCCACTCCCCCGCAAACCACAAGAGTAGAAGCAACGCCCACACGAGTCAATATGAGACGTTCTTAATGAGGAGTTCCTCATGAGTGTCCGGTTATGTACGTACACTGCCGCAGTGAGGTGACCTTAGATAATAATCGTTGACCTGTTTATGAGAGAGGGGTCAGGTCATCAGAGGTCAAGATGCCATCTTCATGCATCAAGGGGTTCTAAAAATGTCGTTCTCAAGGTCTGGTGGTCCCTGGCGTTCAAAAATGGTCGTGCCTCATTGCTCAAGGGTCGTATACCGTCGTGGTCAAGGGTCGTATACCGTCGTGTTCAAGGGTCATATACCGTCGTGCTCAAGGGTCGTATACCGTCGTGCTCAAGGGTCGTATACCGTCGTGCTCCAGTGTCGTGCCGTCGTGGTCAAGGGTCGTATACCGTCGTGCTCAAGGGTCGTATACCGTCGTGCTCAAGGGTCGTATACCGTCGTGCTCAAGGGTCGTATACCGTCGTGGTCAAGGGTCGTATACCGTCGTGGTCAAGGGTCGTATACCGTCGTGGTCAAGGGTCGTATACCGTCGTGGTCAAGGGTCGTATACCGTCGTGCTCAAGGGTCGTATACCGTCGTGCTCAAGGGTCGTATACCGTCGTGCTCAAGGGTCGTATACCGTCGTGCTCAAGGGTCGTATACCGTCGTGCTCAAGGGTCGTATACCGTCGTGCTCAAGGGTCGTATACCGTCGTGGTCAAGGGTCGTATACCGTCGTGCTCAAGGGTCGTATACCGTCGTGGTCAAGGGTCGTATACCGTCGTGCTCAAGGGTCGTATACCGTCGTGGTCAAGGGTCGTATACCGTCGTGGTCAAGGGTCGTATACCGTCGTGGTCAAGGGTCGTATACCGTCGTGCTCAAGGGTCGTATACCGTCGTGGTCAAGGGTCGTATACCGTCGTGCTCAAGGGTCGTATACCGTCGTGGTCAAGGGTCGTATACCGTCGTGGTCAAGGGTCGTATACCGTCGTGCTCAAGGGTCGTATACCGTCGTGGTCAAGGGTCGTATACCGTCGTGCTCAAGGGTCGTATACCGTCGTGCTCAAGGGTCGTATACCGTCGTGCTCAAGGGTCGTATACCGTCGTGCTCAAGGGTCGTATACCGTCGTGCTCAAGGGTCGTATACCGTCGTGCTCAAGGGTCGTATACCGTCGTGCTCAAGGGTCGTATACCGTCGTGCTCAAGGGTCGTATACCGTCGTGCTCAAGGGTCGTATACCGTCGTGCTCAAGGGTCGTATACCGTCGTGCTCAAGGGTCGTATACCGTCGTGCTCAAGGGTCGTATACCGTCGTGCTCAAGGGTCGTATACCGTCGTGCTCAAGGGTCGTATACCGTCGTGGTCAAGGGTCGTATACCGTCGTGCTCAAGGGTCGTATACCGTCGTGCTCAAGGGTCGTATACCGTCGTGCTCAAGGGTCGTATACCGTCGTGCTCAAGGGTCGTATACCGTCGTGGTCAAGGGTCGTATACCGTCGTGCTCAAGGGTCGTATACCGTCGTGCTCAAGGGTCGTATACCGTCGTGCTCAAGGGTCGTATACCGTCGTGGTCAAGGGTCGTATACCGTCGTGCTCAAGGGTCGTATACCGTCGTGCTCAAGGGTCGTATACCGTCGTGCTCAAGGGTCGTATACCGTCGTGCTCAAGGGTCGTATACCGTCGTGGTCAAGGGTCGTATACCGTCGTGGTCAAGGGTCGTATACCGTCGTGGTCAAGGGTCGTATACCGTCGTGCTCAAGGGTCGTATACCGTCGTGGTCAAGGGTCGTATACCGTCGTGGTCAAGGGTCGTATACCGTCGTGGTCAAGGGTCGTATACCGTCGTGCTCAAGGGTCGTATACCGTCGTGGTCAAGGGTCGTATACCGTCGTGCTCAAGGGTCGTATACCGTCGTGCTCAAGGGTCGTATACCGTCGTGCTCAAGGGTCGTATACCGTCGTGCTCAAGGGTCGTATACCGTCGTGCTCAAGGGTCGTATACCGTCGAGCTCAAGGGTCGTATACCGTCGTGCTCAAGGGTCGTATACCGTCGTGGTCAAGGGTCGTATACCGTCGTGCTCAAGGGTCGTATACCGTCGTGGTCAAGGGTCGTATACCGTCGTGGTCAAGGGTCGTATACCGTCGTGCTCAAGGGTCGTATACCGTCGTGCTCAAGGGTCGTATACCGTCGTGGTCAAGGGTCGTATACCGTCGTGCTCAAGGGTCGTATACCGTCGTGCTCAAGGGTCGTATACCGTCGTGCTCAAGGGTCGTATACCGTCGTGGTCAAGGGTCGTATACCGTCGTGCTCAAGGGTCGTATACCGTCGTGGTCAAGGGTCGTATACCGTCGTGCTCAAGGGTCGTATACCGTCGTGGTCAAGGGTCGTATACCGTCGTGGTCAAGGGTCGTATACCGTCGTGGTCAAGGGTCGTATACCGTCGTGCTCAAGGGTCGTATACCGTCGTGCTCAAGGGTCGTATACCGTCGTGGTCAAGGGTCGTATACCGTCGTGGTCAAGGGTCGTATACCGTCGTGCTCAAGGGTCGTATACCGTCGTGGTCAAGGGTCGTATACCGTCGTGGTCAAGGGTCGTATACCGTCGTGCTCAAGGGTCGTATACCGTCGTGCTCAAGGGTCGTATACCGTCGTGGTCAAGGGTCGTATACCGTCGTGGTCAAGGGTCGTATACCGTCGTGCTCAAGGGTCGTATACCGTCGTGCTCAAGGGTCGTATACCGTCGTGCTCAAGGGTCGTATACCGTCGTGCTCAAGGGTCGTATACCGTCGTGGTCAAGGGTCGTATACCGTCGTGCTCAAGGGTCGTATACCGTCGTGGTCAAGGGTCGTATACCGTCGTGGTCAAGGGTCGTATACCGTCGTGCTCAAGGGTCGTATACCGTCGTGGTCAAGGGTCGTATACCGTCGTGGTCAAGGGTCGTATACCGTCGTGCTCAAGGGTCGTATACCGTCGTGCTCAAGGGTCGTATACCGTCGTGCTCAAGGGTCGTATACCGTCGTGCTCAAGGGTCGTATACCGTCGTGGTCAAGGGTCGTATACCGTCGTGCTCAAGGGTCGTATACCGTCGTGGTCAAGGGTCGTATACCGTCGTGGTCAAGGGTCGTATACCGTCGTGCTCAAGGGTCGTATACCGTCGTGGTCAAGGGTCGTATACCGTCGTGCTCAAGGGTCGTATACCGTCGTGGTCAAGGGTCGTATACCGTCGTGGTCAAGGGTCGTATACCGTCGTGCTCAAGGGTCGTATACCGTCGTGGTCAAGGGTCGTATACCGTCGTGGTCAAGGGTCGTATACCGTCGTGGTCAAGGGTCGTATACCGTCGTGGTCAAGGGTCGTATACCGTCGTGGTCAAGGGTCGTATACCGTCGTGGTCAAGGGTCGTATACCGTCGTGCTCAAGGGTCGTATACCGTCGTGCTCAAGGGTCGTATACCGTCGTGCTCAAGGGTCGTATACCGTCGTGGTCAAGGGTCGTATACCGTCGTGCTCAAGGGTCGTATACCGTCGTGCTCAAGGGTCGTATACCGTCGTGGTCAAGGGTCGTATACCGTCGTGGTCAAGGGTCGTATACCGTCGTGCTCAAGGGTCGTATACCGTCGTGCTCAAGGGTCGTATACCGTCGTGCTCAAGGGTCGTATACCGTCGTGCTCAAGGGTCGTATACCGTCGTGGTCAAGGGTCGTATACCGTCGTGCTCAAGGGTCGTATACCGTCGTGCTCAAGGGTCGTATACCGTCGTGGTCAAGGGTCGTATACCGTCGTGCTCAAGTCACATGTGCAAGTCATCCTTTCAGGTGTTTAAGATGTGAATTAAACCTGAGCGAACGTGTATGAATCATGTTATGTTAACATAGGGGGGGGAGGGGGAAAGAAGAAGAAAAAAGAATGGTAAGGATGCTGGATCATGGGGAGGAGGGAGGGATGGAGGGGTTGGTTGAATGGGGGAGGGAAGGCGTCATTCAGGTGGCTGGCACCCCTCCTCCCTCTTCTCCCTCACCCCTCCAGACCGAGACCCTCCTCACCCGATCCCCCTCTCCTCCCCCTCCTCTCTCAATGTTGTTGTCGTTGTTGTCCATTTCTCCCGCCCCCGCCGCTCCTTCCCAGGACGGACAAGTTACTCTATCTATTTAAATACATTCCTTTAGTTAGTACCTTCGTAGTAGCGTAAGAGACGATGGTTGTGTGTGTCTGGGTATCATGCGTTCGTCCGTAAGTTAAGACTTGTCATGCAGCTATAACTAATATGATTTCCAACAGGAAGCGGGTCTTGATACATTTTAATTAAATGTTAGATAACCATTTTCGTCAGCGCGGTGATGCAGTTAGGAAATGTTGTTGCCCCTAAAAGAAACAAGACTTGACTATGTTTTGGAAGTAGAGAGAGACCAAGTTTTTGCCCCATGTATTAACCTGGAAGTGTTGTGGTTTTGCGTCTGGCAGCGGGGGTCGGGGGCAGACTTGGGTGACAGCATCGTACAGTGGGCGGAAGAACACATCTTGTGTATATCTCATCCAATCTCGTACCTCTCATCTCATATTAACAGAAGAGACGTAACCTATAACAAATTACACCCGCCCGATCGAACAGTTTCCATCGTTGTTTGCTGGGGTTACATTAATTTGTTCAGTATTATATACCAATAAGAAAATGTGATTAATGACATGGTGTTGTTGGCAGCATCACATACAGGCGGGAAGTAAAATGAAAATTTATATATCTCCACAATAACTCGGAGTTATATCCCGATCACCTCCCGATAAGCCTCTTAAAACCGACACCTTAAATCGGGGAAATGAGTCGGTCCGTGAAGACTGGGAGTTAGATGAATAAATCCCCGGGAATTACGGTGGCGAGCGGTAGCTGGCACGTTGGTGTGAGTGTGTGCGTTTGTGCGTGTGTCCCCCTCGTGGTTCCCCGGTCCCCTCCCCCTGGAAGGCTGAGTCGGCCCCGAAAGTCTCCTATTGCTCTAGTCTGCGTTGTACCCTCATAGCTACAGGTAGCCTCACGAGCCGCTCATTGAGGTGTGTGTGTTGCAGTGTCTTGCATTTGTGGCGAACAGGTGTTTGTTAATAGTTCGTTGTAAGTAAGGTCGACGTGTACATTTTTTTTCCCCCCCACTCTCTATTCTACTCTATGGGGTTTGTGTATATGGGGGAATATTATGTTATAAGTGTATGTTATTTGTTGGAATATTTTTTTTTTTCTTCGGAAGCAAGGACTTGGTGGAAAAAAAAATATAAAAAGGAATATTGGACTCAGATTTTTTTGACGGAGTGATTATGAACTTATGGAAAAACTCGTCCAAGACCTTCATGAAAATAAAAAATAAAAATTGTGATGTCTAGCAGTGTCACCCCAAAACCATTTTCATGAACTGGTTTCCTTTGAGACAAGTGAAGTGTTTGATATGACAATAAGGTTTAACTGTGACAAGAAACAAGTCGAAAACATGTATTAGTGATATATTTGTATTCCCGTCACCACGAAGAGAAGACAAGTCTGTGTTATCAGTGTTAAGGAAGAAGATGATCATCAAGCTAAAGTTATTTACTTATTTTTTCCAACCAATAAAGTAACCTGTCTGCCAACGCTGCCAACAACCCATTTACACAAGAGGTTTTGGATGTACCAGTTGAGGGAGACAAAAGCCACACGTGTCGCCCTATATATATATATATATATATATATATATATATATATATATATATATATATATATATATTTAACCATATCTCCTGCAGTGGCTATCTCTATCGGTGTTTGATTAGAGCTTGATCCGCTGACCAACACACAGATCTCATGCTCTGCTGCTGCTGCTGGCTTGGTTATGACGCGCACTTGGGCAATTTCCGGTCGATTTTCTTTCTATAATAGACAGCTTTCTTTCTTGGCCTAGTAAGATCTGCGACGGAGCTGTGGTTCTCAAAGGGTTATGTAAACTGTGACTAATGGGTTGTTTGTCACCTCTCGTTATATCGTAAGTGAAACTAAGCACAATAGTATTGATATGGTCCACTTGATTTCCTGGTGTCTCGTGTATACATTTGGCCACGATATATATATATGTGTGGGAAGACGTGGAGAGGTGATGTGTTAACCTGTTGATTTGCTGGTTTATCATCATTTCCTGCCAGGCTGGAGATTATTATTGAGGGGACCAGCTCTGCTGTGAGATAAGTGGCGTACATACGTACTTCCCCGTGTGGAAGATAACGCTTATCGTCAACCGTATGTCCTAATGGTCTGATTACGAGTAGAGCCACTTCCACCGTGGGTCACACAGATGGTCTAGCTCCACTTAACTTACCCCATCGTTTTCTAAGGAGTGATAACAACACTTGTATTTCCCACCCGTTAAGTGCGGCGAGAGGTCCAGCGTTTTGTAAGTGAGAAACAGGTTGTCAAGAATTTAGTGGCTGTATTTAAAACTTAATTCATTTTGCTCTTTGTCGAGAATGTTCGTCTTGATTCAGTGACATTAATGATACTGTTGATTTCATTCTTAAAACTTGCTTGGCCGCTGAGTACGATGGCTCCTTCCTATGAAGGATATCTTGTGTGTTTGCATATTTTCACCTGTGATTGTGTAAAACTCCCCCCCTCCCCCCCAAGCCTTGGGGTGGAGACGAAAATGTGTTTACCATGACGGCATTTGGGTGTATCTTGGCTGTAGAGGAAGTTGTTGACTCGCTCTTAATATCAGAGGCCCCTGACGAGGATTCCACAGCCAACGTGTCACGATAAGATAGTGGGTACCAAGTACTGGGCTAACCTGACCAATAATAACACGCGTTGGGCACAACGTAATGAGGTGTGTTGACATGCATGCATCTCTCTCGTGTGCTTTCCCTCCTACACTTGTCCTCTGGTGATTTTTAAACGAGGGAATTAGTCTTGTGCTTTGCGTTGACGCTTGCGAATGATGTATTTTTCATGTGATTGCATGGATGCGGTGTTATGTTTGTGCGTGTGTACGTGCATGTGCGCTGGATTTGTTTTGGACTCTGATCAATCAACCCCCGGGGGAGGGGGGAGGTGTGTGTGTGTTTGTGTTTACCTCTGGTAAATTACTCTCTGACGCCCATTTTGGCTGGAACTGAGAGAACGTGCGAGCCAACCAAGTGATAATGATGGTCGGAGGATTATGTGTGTGTGTGATGGAGACTAGGAAGAACCACCAGGATGGTGGCGATGATGGAGGCTGAGTTGATGATGAACCGTTGCTTCGGTTCAACCCTACGGCTTTGTGACGCCATGTTTGAACCCTCCCTTTGTGCCTTTAATTCTCTCTTAAAAAGTCTAGTAATATCAGATCACCAGTTATATATATATATATATATATATATATATATATATATATATATATATATATATATATATATATAATCAGGTGTTTGTATGCACATTGGTATCTACAGACTATATTATGAACTTAATTAGTAATCTATTTTGTACCATTTTGCTACAAGTGATTAGTATATTTTATGTCTATCTATACAGTGTGACCTGTGATGGAACTCGCGTAATGCTAGCGTTATTGCGTAGATGTGACCGCTTGGGGTCGTATGTGGAACCAAGTCATCTACGCTTTATCTTCACGGTTAATAACGCCACATGTGATTTTCATTTTTTTTTAAGTTATCCTTCATAACTGATTTTACCATGTCAAAAAATATTGATATATAGTTTTTTTTGATGGTTGTAACTATCGTATTTTGAAATGCTATGGAGGGATGGGATATCAGGCAGGATTTTGTGTAGCGGTTCCAACGGTCGGTCGGTCGGTGGGCCAGCGATTGTCGGTTTTCTGGGAAGGTGTTCGGAGGTCGATTTCAAAAGTCTCTCGTACCACACTCATTTATCTTTGTGCTGGGGGTCTGTCCTGATCTCCATTATGTCTCACTGAGTTATTGTCCCTTGCTGGGCATTCTTTTACAGGCTTCTACTTAATTGCATTTCTGGTCCATTATCAGGGAGGGATCGCTGTCTTGAGTGTTTTACACACACTTCATACACTGTTTTTTTTTTTTTAAACCCTGGCAGTAAAAAATAAATAATGCTAGACCAGCTCGTTGTTATAATACGACAATTCCTTTACTAAAGTGTTCGATAATTTGAAATAGTATTTTATAGTCGTTTATATATATATATATATATATATATATATATATATATATATATATATATATATATATATATATATATTAACTTGACCAATTAGTCAGAAGAATCACGTATAGTTGTTTATAAGGAAGATTCGTAATTTCTCAACCAAATTATTTTGTATCAGTAGTAACGAACGTGCCATGTATATTAAAGAACCGCCTCCCTGCCCCTAACCACCCCCAGCTCCGATGAACCAGGAACCCCCCCCCCCCTCCTGTTGTTATTTTTCTTCCATCTTCCAGGATTTTACCCAGCGGTGTTCAAGGCTAGAGAGGCCAAATGCGGAAATGACTGGGAGAATAGGGAAGGCTAGTGGCGGGAGGGAGGGAGGAACCTTCTCCTAACTTGGTGCAGTGCTAATGAGTGTGCTTTTAACGGTGGCTCGGGCCGCCCGTCACACAGCCGGACCTGTGGTAGGAAATGTGAGATGGACAACAACCACTACTCACCCACCCACCACCCTGATATATATATATAGATAGAGATATACATATATAGATATTCCCATGAGTCACTTCCCCCGTGGACTCATAGGAATATCTTGATCACGCGCAAAATTGTGATCCTTTCCAGTATATAGATATATAGAGATAGATAGATAGGTGTTGTGTATGTGTCGCAAGAGAGAGAAGGAGAGGGAGAGATAGAGAAGGATGTGTATTGTGGAGGGAGGAGGGGGAAGCGGAAGGGTGTGGAGCCGTGGAAAGGGAGGAGGCTTGGAAGGAGGGAGGGAGAGAGAGAGAGAGCCCCCCTCTGCCACTGAAGGCGTTGTCTTCAGCCCGCCAGGCCCCCCCAAATACGGTGAGTTGTGGCAGGGCTGAGGACCCAGGGCTCGGCAAAGGGAGGCTGACCCCAGAAGCGATAGTTTCATGGTTTTAGCGGTAGGCAGGTGACCGAGTCGAAGCCATTCGCCCCTCCCTCGTGTGTGCTGGGGAAAGACCCCCACATTGCTGTACAAGGTCTGAAGATTCCCTCTCAGAATATCCTCATACAATAATACCCCCCAAACAATATCTTCCATAGTGCCCTGAATATCGTGTAGAATACCCTGAATATCTCTCACAATACCCTGAATACGAGTCAAGTGTAACAAGTGGTGGTCGTCTGTTCGTCCTTATTCCCCCCTCCCACCTCCCTCCTCTCCTCCCCCCTCACGTCAACCTAACCTAACCCAACGCTCCGTCCCTCAACCTCCTCTCCAACCCTCGCCCGCCTCTCCTTGCTGCATTCCTCACTCCACGCTTCTCATCTCCCCTCTCTCCCTCCCCACCCACCCACCCACCCCCACCCTCCCTTAAGTTATCCCTTCTCCCTTTAGTTATCCCTCCTCCCTTTAGTTATCCCTCCTCCCTTATTTATTAATTTATCTCCCCTCTGAGTAAAGTCTCTTGTCTCACTCCCGTCTGTCCCCTCTCGTAGTAACCGTTATATCCCCCCCCCCCCTCTCTCTCTCTCTCTCTCTCTCTCTCTCTCTCTCTCTCTCTCTCTCTCTCTCTCTCTCTCCCTCTCTCTCTCGTAGAGAGAGTAAGTCACTCTTCTACCCCAGTGAGACTGGTAGATTCCTCAACTCACCCTCTCTACCCTTATCATCTCCCACACACATTCTTCCTGACACCCCATCTCCTCACGCTCTCTCTCTCTCCCCACTGTTTAACCCCGCTATCTTCCTCGCCAACACTCCCTCCCCCCCTCTTTCCCCTCACTCATCTCCCTTATATTTCTCCCCCCTCTCCCTCCCCTCCCGTCACCTCAGCCCTTCCCAGCCTCCCCTCAGCAGCACCCCCTGTGCCCTCAACAAGTGTCGGGCTGAAACAGAGCCCCGGATGTGGCCCACCGTGGTTCTGTGTGCGGGTCAGAAGGGATCGCATTACCCCCAGCCTGACTCACACGCTGCTACCCAACTCCTCAGTACGTGTTGCCCATCTCTCTCTCTCTCTCTCTCTCTCTCTCTCTCTCTCTCAAGCTTTAACATAGGGGTGTCACCCAAGAGCTCAGACCATCCTAGACCATATATATATGTATATATATATATATATATATATATATATATATATATATATATATATATATATATATATGTTGTATATACGTACGTCGGGTATAGCTGTGTCTGTGTCTCATATATGTGGTGTGGAGATAGGCCATTCGCTTATTTACAGACACACATAACGTAAACGTGGGTGTGTGAGATTGTGTGTGTGTGTGTGTGTATTTCTATCTGGCTGTGTGCATGTGTGTCCCATCATTGTAGATTTGTGCCACTGTATCTGCTTGTATGATGTACGTACGACTCCTGTACGTCTGGTGTAGAAGTCGTGTACGGTCGGGTGCCTACGCAAATCAGGCCGTGGCCTCGTTTAGAAGACGTTTAATCCTGTAAATCTGGATGTGGAGGGACGTTTGCCTGTTGTAAATCAGGCCGTAAAGCTTCTCCAAGGACGTGGGCCTCTGTAAATCAAGCTGATGAGTTTCTCTTAAGGGGGGGGGGGGGGCGACCTTAGCGTCAGTTTGTAAATCCATCTTAAGCTTTTGCGTTTAGCGTTTAGTGCATCTTACGGTAAAACGTCTTTTTGAGCTGTGTGGCGCGTAGGCGATGGACGTGTGCGTCGTGTGGACGTAAAACAGGAACTTAGAATGATCCATCGAGGACAAATATAGTGTGGTATGTAGAGTGAGAGATGCTGCCGTGTGTGTGTGTGTGTGTGTGTGAATGTGTTGGCGTAGTTGACCTCTCCTGGCATGTGGCCGGCTGGTGACCTGCCTCGGTTAGGTTAACCGTAGGGCTTGCAGGAGGCCAGGTCAACTGAGTCTCCCTGCAGGAGGGGGCAGGGGAGGTCAACGGAGGCCAGATACCACGTTAATTACAGGCTTGGCTGCGGGTCAGGTGGGTTTCATTGGGGGGGGGGGGGAGAGGGGTTGTTCGGGGGGCCCCTGGGGGTGACAGTGACCATCCCCGAGGTTCACCAAGTTTTCCCACACCCAGTTCACCTGTCCGCCCCGCCCCCCCCCCTCCTTCCCAGACCCGTCCCACCGCTCCCCCTCCCCCATGCCCCGCGGTGCACCCTCTTCCTTCAAGCCTTTTCCACCCTTCCTCTTGTACCGGGAAGGGTCACAGGTGCAGGTGCGGAGGTCGGGGCTGGAAGGCCCCTGCGACAGTAGGCGGTAAGGGCGAGAGTCGCCTCGGCCGTCGGGGCGGGCATATGCCCCGCATGACGACCATCTTCGGGGGGTATTGGGCGAGGAGGAGGAGGGAGGAGGGGCGCTGCTCCTCCTCCTCCTCCTCCTCGCCCACTACCCCCGCGCATCACCCACACTCTCGACCTTAACGACGGGGTCGGTAAGGGTCGTTCGGCCGCGGTGGTGGTCGTCGTTGGGGGATGGGGCTTTGTTATTCAGGTGGCAGCAGGAGATGAGATTGGTGTAGACCGGATGTGCGTCATTAGTCTCGTACATACCTCCACCTTACCTCCAGGTAAGACATCGCTCCCCCTCTACCACCACCACCAGCTCCCACATCCAACCCACCCACCCCCCTTAACACCCCCTCCGCACACCCTCATCCACATACCCTCATCCACATGGGTTTGTTTTTTCTGGGCACGTTGGTGGACGGGAGGGTTGACCCAGCTCGTCCCGGCTCTCCAGGTCACCTCATAATTCACGTGAGAGATGGTCGGTCCACCACGTCTCCAGCCTCTGATGTAAGGGGGGGGGGGGAAGAGAGTAGCAGAGGACCTCGTGGTGATGCTGAGAGAGAGAGAGAGAGAGAGAGAGAGAGAGTTCCGTGAGGCGGTAGAGGAGTGGGAGCGGGAGAGAGAGAGAGGACGGGAGGGTGAGGGTGGTTGTGGTGGTGGGAGTGGGAGCGGGGGGTCATCTCCGGCGTGGTCTCCTCCGGGAGGGAGGGTCAGCATCCGGGCCCCGGGCACACCTGACATGAAGACTGTACGTACGTACGTGAACCTACCTACCTACCAGCCAGCCAGCCTCTCTCTCTCTCTCTCTCTCTCTCTCTCTCTCTCTCTCTCTCTCTCTCTCTCTCTCTCTCTCTCTCTCTCTCTCTCTCTCTCTCTCGTGTCTGTGTCCGTCTCTCTGTCTGTGAGGTGTTCCGGGTTAACTTTCAGCAATTCATGAAAATTGGAAAGTGATGGGGAGGGGGTATGATTTCTCTTATGCTGTAGTGCAGTCTCGTTTGTGATATATATATATATATATATATATATATATATATATATATATATATATATATATATATATATATATGTATATATATATATATATATTATTTCTGTCATTCCCGGGAATAAGAAGAACGTAATGTTATATGTTCGTTCTCTCAAGGCGTGATAAACATCCTGCCTCCATGGCTCTGGTCTGTACGTAGAGGGTGATGAAGTACCCACGGACCACCACGGGAGTCCAGAACCATCGCAGGACCTCTCTGACGAAGTACCCAACCTCCACACACACACACACACACACACACACACCAGTTTCCTTTCACTTGGGTCTGTTGTACATAACTCTCATACGTCTCTTAGCTACTCCCTCCCAGCGACGCACTGCTCACGTGTTTCACAAGCTCGTGTCAAGTTGTGTGTGTGTGTGTGAGGCGGGGTGGTGTCTGACCAGATGCTGTGTGCCACCGTCTCTCTCTCTCTCTCTCTCTCTCTCTCTCTCTCTCTCTCTCTCTCTCTCTCTCTCTCTCTCTCTCTCCTATACCTCACCAATTACAGCATATCAGAGGTGGATACGTCGTGTGTGTGTGTGTAGGAAACATCTTTCCACATGAGGGCCTCTTTCATCCGTTTCGCGGCCTGAGTCTGTGGTGCTGGGAGAGGCAGGAAGCTCTCTTTGTTCACCCATCGCCATCCCCCGTCCTCCTCCTCCTCCTGCCCCACAGCCAGCCTCCTACACCACCACCATCCTCTCTCTCTCTCTCTCTCTCTCTCTCTCTCTCTCTCTCTCTCTCTCTCTGCCAGTCTCCTACACCTTCCTCCTGTGCCCTCCTCTGTAGCCTCATATACGCTCCTCTCCTCCTCCTCCATCTAGCCTCCTACGTCCTTCTCCTCCTCCTCCATCTAGCGTCCTACGTCCTCCTCCTCCTCCATCTAGCCTCCTACCTCCTCCTGCCCTGGTGTAGTGGGACAGCAATTGATTTTCAGATAATATCTTGGTGATTCCTTCTTAAATACTTCCTTCCCATGACTTCTAACCCTACACCTTTCCTCTCTTATCTCTCTCTCTCCCATTTCTACTCTTGTTCCCCTTTTTTAAATTTATTTATTCCCGGCAACATTCTTTGAGTTTCCTAACGTCCCTTTGCTTGATCTTGATCCTGCCTTCATGTTGTGTTTACTTCCATAATTCCTTTCCTGTCTATCCGTTCCGTCCCATCTTTTCCACACCCCCTGCCCACCTCTCTCTCTCTCTCTCTCTCTCTCTCTCTCTCTCTCTCTCTCTCTCTCTCTCTCTCTCTCTCTCTCCCTCCCTCCCTCCCTCCCTCCCTCCCCCTTCCCACCCGTTCTCCCCTTCCACCACTGGACAGGAAACTCCCTTCCTCTTTATCTCCGCCCTTATCAGATTTTCCCTGGCTGATAAACGAGATTAAGGAGTTTTTGTTTTGTAAGACTCAGGAGGAGACGGGTTGATGAATACACGGAAGTGTGGCCATTCGCTGGTACGTTGTTCATGCGAACTGCTCGTTAGTGTGTGTCGTTGGTTTTGAGTGCCCGGCGTCGTTAGTGATCGCCAGGTCGTTTGACAGTGCCCGGGGGTCGTCGCTGGTGAGTGTCAGGCTGTTGCTGGTCGTTGGAGAGAGTGTCAGGTTGTTACTGGTAGTTAGTGTGTGCTAGATCACCACTGGTCGTTGTTTGGTGGTTCGTTCGTGCTCTTTGAAATGTCAGACCAAATTGTGTATCACGGAGGTATGGTGACTTAATTGATAGCGTTCTTGTCTCACATGAAGAAAGACAGGTGTCTTGATGTATACTGAAGGTAGTCTTACAGGAAGCGAAGTAGGGTACCAGAGAGAGATAATGTTATGATAATGAATTCCATTCTAAAGGCGTGGAATATTCAATGCTTTAATTAGCACCAGGAAAAATCTAGCTTCCCCACAAGACATTGAGTATGTCTGGGTGTCTAATGCATCGCTTAGAACCAGGAAAAATATAGCTTCTCCTTAAAGACATCGAAATTGTTTAGAGCGCTATAGTTTAAGACTATGCAAAAGAAATATTAGCTTTCCCTCGTAGGTGTGGAGTATGGGAAAGCAGTCTTGCTGAGCTGGGCCATAGATTTGAACGTTGTATGTCATCCCCGTCCATCACAGAAGACGATTGTCGACAGTGGATACAGGAGTGTGGGAGATGAGGCGGTGGGAAAGACAGACAGACTAGACAGACAGGTGTGTCGGTGGAGAGGAAGGACACACGCTCTGTTTGCTGCACCTGTTGTGACGGCGATGCTACGTTACGCCACCACCGCTGGGCTGGGGTGGAGGAGGTGGGGGAAGCAAGTGGCCAACACACACACACGCACGCACGGTCTCCTCATCTTGCGATGGACGAGAGCGAAACAGAAACGCACCGAGTCTGTATTTGCGTGGTAGATCCGCTTCGTTGTGTTTCTTAAGTGTGCAAGGTATGCCCCTGGGTAGGCTACGTGGGTAGCATCCTAGACTGTGTGTGTGTGCGGTGATGTAAGATAGGCTTGGGATGAAGGTTTAACCCATTCAAACATATAAATGTGTCCTGGTTATAACTTCCGGACATGTAAGTTCTCTTTCAAACGCACGGATCTACGAGGAAAGTTCAAGAACAGTGTTTTGAGAGCTATGACGCTGGTAGTAGGTTATTAACAAGCCCGGATCAAGGATTCGTGTAAATCCAGACTTGATTCATACGAGATGCTCTCGCCTGTTCTCTTCTCCGCTGGCCTTTAAGGTTGGTTGCCCCAGACGACGTGAAATGCTGCGTCTGTCGGGGTAGTTAACAGGTCCAGGAGATGAGCCAAGTCTTGGCGCAGTCGAGTTGACGAGATGTTCCTCTTTTGGAGGGGGGGGGGGGGGGGGCTGTCAGACGTGCAGGTCTCACGAAAGTTGACCCCCCAGTCCTTGTCTGTCTCATACTCTCAACTAGTGACTCTCTCTCTCTCTCTCTCTCTCTCTCTCTCTCTCTCTCTCTCTCTCTCTCTCTCTCTCTCTCTCATATATATATATATATATATATATATATATATATATATATATATATATATATATATATATATATATATATATATTGTAACACATTATTTAACGGTGAGGCCGAATTTGTCATTGTTAATTCACCGGATGGTAACTTTTATGAAAATGACATGCTTTGTATTGATAATTTTCCCGACATCCCATTCTCTTGTTTTCAACTCCCCGTTTTCTTCCACTTGCAGGTTACAGGCGCCGTTTTCTGTAGAGTATGAAGGTGCCACCGCTGAACTTGACTCCAGATATAAACCGCGTGGGAATGGCGCTACCCTTCAGTCCTGATCTGCTGTGGAGGTACCCACTGTCTCTGCCTCAGTCCGCGTCGCCGTCTTCCCCGATGCTTGATGTCAAGAACCAGATGCCCACTCACCTCGGTAAGTAGTGCCTCTTCCACCCTTCAGCCCTGCAGAAGAAGACTTGGTGATGGACTTTGCCCTGCAGCAGACGTAGTGATGGACTTTGCCCTGCAGCAGACGTAGTGATGGACTTCGCTGCCGGTAAACTTGACGACTGACAGACAAGTCTTGCGAACCTCTCTTAAGTTTTACTAAAGTTTTCGAAACTTAAGATACTTGGGTCAGTGTAGACGTTACGGCAGATAGTACAAATGGCGACGTGCTACAGTGTTGTTAGCGAGTTACTGGGTGTATGGGTTGGGTCCTTTGGCATTTGTGACAACAGTGTTGGTGACTTCAACTCTTTAATGCAGTGATCTCATGAATTAGTCTTTCATATTAAACTGCATAATACCAGAAAAAACAATCGTGAGTTTAGTGAGCGGCCCTTAAAGTAACTTAATGTTTAGCGATTCTTATAAGTGGTTAAATTACTTTGTTGAAAACTCAGAAATAGGTTTTCATCATTGTAAATACATGTGCACCAACGTATGCATATTCAAACAGTTATCAGACATGATGCTTTGATGTAGCTTGCCTGCACTGACAAATATCGGCCAAGACCTAAGTTCAGACAAATTTTCTTTGAATTCACAAAAGTGCAGTATTTTACAACTTTTTCAATCATCACTAAATCACCACAAGTTCGACGCGTAGTTCGATTTATTTCAGCAATTGATCTAATTGTGTGGTCTTTCTGTATTGTTATAGTGCCCCCTTAAGATAGCATCAGTGATTAAGAGTAATGTCAAGTCTTGCAGAAGGTCGGTTTCAAGAAGTATCTGTAATGATATAGTCTTGCCTTTTGAATTATTTCAAGCTTTGGATGGTACATAACAATAGTGATTGATGAGTAAATGGTGTAAAGTCATGGCAATTAGTTTAGGACTAAAAGACTCATTTTAAGACAACAATTGTTACAAAAAGACTTATTTTGAGACTACAGAATTGTTTGTTAAAACTGATTTTGAGACTGCAAGTCTTGTGACAGACTGATTTTATGACTACAAGTGTGACAAAAAGACTAAATGTAAGACTGTAAGTGTTGCAGAAGAGAACAGTTTTCAGACATAAGCAGTTTTACAAAGCTACATTTAAGTCACAAGCCTCATGTTTGTTTAGCACTATTTGCAGGAATTAGTGGTTACAGAAAATGTACTTTTATTGGAATCGGTCGAGAGATTTGGCCTCAGACTGTCACACAGTATTCAGTCAAAAGAAACTTTAGGTTGAACTGGATGATGTTTGTACAGCTGCTGCTGTTTTGTCATCTGGAATTTTTTTTTTAAGAAATCATATAAAACTTACTGCCAACTTAACATTTTGGTGTTGTCCATTTATAATATGGAAACTATATTATGTTGTCAGTTTTTCTTTTCTTTTATCTAATGATATCCATTTTTTCAATAGCTGCAGACCCACGTATGTGGTCCCGTGATGATGTGACGGCATTCCTTAGATGGTTTGAGCGAGAATTTGAGCTACCAACCATCGATCTCTCCAAGTTCTGCATGAATGGTGAGTTATTCAGAGTGCCCACAACAAAAGATCCTGCATTTTGATATGATTGTTAAATTGGATCAAGTCTTTTTTTACTTTTGTAATTAATCTATAGCAACAAATGAAATCACTCCATACAGCAAGGACACTAAACAAACATTTTTTCCTACTACAGGAAAGGCATTATGTATGCTGACCAAATCAGACTTGGCGGATCGTGCCCCGGGGGCGGGAGATATCCTGCACAATACTCTTCAGTTCCTCCTGCGTGATGCCCCACAGGTGCCTCAGTCCCCTCTCACACCTCACCACCCATTGTTGTCACCCTCACCCCTCACCCCATCACCTGCACAGCCTTGGTCTATGATGACCCCTGACATCCACAGCTTCAGCCACTTGCTGCACCAAGGTGGCTCTGTTACACTGAGCCCTGCACCATCAGAGCAGAGTGGAGGTTCTCCCCGCCATCCAGACACAGCCTCCTCCACTTCCTCTACCTCTACAGCAGCATATCACCATTCCTCAGCTGCCTCCACGGGCTCTGGTCATTCTGGCAGTCAGTCTGACTCTGAAGACTCTACACGAGATTCTTCATCACCTCAGCGATCTCCCTTGCCTCCCAATAATGCTGCTGCAATGTCTGCATTCCCAGCCCATGCTCTGGCCTCCCTGAAACATCTTAGTGACTACCGAGCTGCTGCTGCTGCTGCAGCTGCTGCAGCTGCGGCCCAGAGTGTTCCTTCCCATCAAGAGAGTCTCCAGCAACATCAGCACCAACAACACCAACACCAACATCAGCATCAACAACACCAGCACCAGTCACAACCACCACCACCACCTTCACAACCTCAGGGCCCAACGGGACCAACTGAAGAGCCAGTAGAGACTGGCACTAATGGTCGCCTTTTGTGGGATTTCTTACAACAGCTGTTGAATGACCCACAACAGAGGTACTCCCGCTACATTGCGTGGAAAAACCGTGATACTGGGGTATTCAAAATAGTGGATCCACCAGGATTGGCACGTTTGTGGGGGATACAAAAGAATCACCTTAGTATGAACTATGACAAGATGTCACGTGCTCTTCGGTATTACTACCGTGTCAATATACTTCGCAAGGTTCAAGGTGAGCGTCACTGTTACCAGTTCCTTCGTAACCCCTCTGAACTGAAGAGTATCAAGAACATAAGTATGTTGCGATCCACTCCTCTACAGTCTCCACGCACCAAGGATACTCCAGCTGCGATACAACCTGCTCCTATGGAAGAAGAGGAGGAAGAGGGTCCCACTGATCTCTCTATGTCATCCATCCACCACCAGTACCATGCCCCTCCACCAGCTCCTATGGACACTCAACACCAAAATTTAACTCACGAGCCCCATGACCTTTCTGTTACAATCAAGAGTGAAGAGTACCTGGAACATAGCTACGAGTAACCGCCCAACCTTAGACCCTCTTGGTCTTACCCGACCCGCCTGACCTGACCTTACTCAGTGCTACCATGACGGGTCGCCCCTGCCATGAGGCATAGGGTCGGGTCTGCTGCCCACGGCCTGTGCCCCCCACCTGCCGTTGCTGCTGTGAGGGTAGCTCTGGTGGTGGTGGTTCTGGGCTGTTGTGGCTGTGAGGGTGGTGCTGGAGCACCATCCAGGGCATTGGTGGAGCTTGGCCATCTTGTGGCATGGTATAATGCTGCAAGACCCCCGAGGGTGGCCACCCAACCCAGGGGAAGGGTCGCTGGCCGCCGGCTCCGTGCCTTGCTCAGGTGGGCAGAATGGTGAGAGCCGTAAGTGGCACCTTCACTTTCTGCTTGCTGCCTACACTGTGGCTTGCTGTGATAACAGATGTACACTCCCTCTTTAAATCCTAAACTCCAGGCTAGAACTCAGTCTAACTGCCATTCAAATCCCCATATGTACAAAGGCATCTAAACTGTAAGATTCTGTCCAGTAGTGTTTGTACCTAGGGCATGGGCACTCTGGCATCTCCTCTTTGGTGCGTGCCAGGCACGAGGATGGAGCATGATCTCGGCTCTCCCAGGGCTGGAGCTCTCAGCTGTACAGTACCTGGTGTGTATGACATACAGTGTTCTGTGTAGTGTCACCTCCTCTCATAGCTATTGTGATATACCACCATTCCGAACTCAATGTAGGCTTGGTCATTCAAACAAGTGTGTATGTGTGTGTGTAAGTCTTGTCTGTGTGTATTTTTGTGTGTGTAGATGGGTGGGGACCTTTACCCTTATTCTCCCAGAGAATAGGTGTGAAGGTCTTTGACCACTGTTGGGAAGCAAGAGATGCCAGATATCACTAGAAGCTCCCCATCCCGTGTCGATCACGTCCACAGAGATATGTGTAGACTTCATGTGTTATGTGATTTTTGTCTTTCAATCAACTGATCACTTATGATTTTTACGTGTTTTTAGAAACCAAGATTACAAACTGTACACCTCACATGTTCTTTACTACACTATATGCATATAGATATATATTATAACTGTATAAAGTTGTATTTATAAAATAAACTTGTTTTGTACATACAAGTGTGTATTTGAGAAACCTTACTTTTTCAGGTTTTGAAGTATTCGAGAGAGTTGTTTTGTGTATTGATACAACTATATGGTAATGATCTTATTCTCCACATAATGAATTTAAAATTTTATAAGTAGAACAAAATTACTGATACTACCCACCTGGGTATCAGAAGGGTTAATGACGGCTGCATAGTGAGCCAGGACTTCACTGGCAAAGTTACACTCCTCTGGCCCAGGTAGCTGAATTTTCTTTCTGCCTTACCCATATGTGGACTACTGGCATTCTATCCACAAACATGAAATATCTTGTCACACAACTCATTCTTCATAACTCAAGATTTTCTTGCATTAAGCGCTGTGTTAACTCAGCCACTTGGCAAAATGGTAGGAGCACTTAACAGAATTAGTAGATAGGCATTAGGTAGAAGCAGTAGATAGAAACATGAGATGGAAGCATCAGGTAGTAGTAGTCAGTATGGACTTTAGGTAGGAGCCAATGGAAAGACTGCACTAGAACTGCCCTCTGCCAGTGGCCTGTTAAGGGTAAGGCACAAAAGGCTGAGAAGGAGCATTGGGGTTCAGTTATGGAGAATTTGTGAAAATCCCCAAAGGGAACGGGCATCAAATATTAAGAATAATGGGAAATGAAAAGTCTAAGATGACAGACACAAGCAAAATATCCCCTTTGGAAGGAATTGCAGCCATCTGAGGTTTTGGGTCAAACCAAAGTTAATTAAAAGTGAACATGTGTTTATTTTGTTGTTCATCTTGCCACCTTAGGTCATTATAGGCAATGCTATATATACAGTAAGCCAGGAGGATCATGTAGGGAGAGTGTAGAGAGATAAGTAGTAGAGATGTGTGTTTGTGACAGGCAGGTTGATTTGTGAAAATGTCAACTTTTACATGAAATTGAGATCTTAGGAGCTAAGTTTTTTTTTGGTGGGTGCTTGAGAAATTGTAATTACATATCATTACAAAATTATAAAAAACTGGTGAAAAGTAATCAGACATTCCATGCACTCTGACCTTATGTTCACCTTCACCTACTGCTGAGCTATCAAGTAATTAACTGTTGCACATTATGATACTACAGACACCTCTAGGAGCACTAAAAAAGCCTTCTTAAGGATGAGTACGTGAATTAACATTACACTATTTATTCCCTTTCTAACTTTAAGGTCCAACTGACCAAGTAATCTGATGCCCATTAGAATTTACTCAGGTCCCAATTGAGTTAAATAAAAGGAGCTATACTGAACTGTCAAATTTTATTCAGAAATAGAATATGCATGATCTCTTCACACTTCCCAGATTGATCACCAAAAACATTAGGACTTTAAATGTGTCAAATGAAAAGCCAGTGAGCATTACAACTGTATTCAATATGAAACCAATTTATAACTCATTACAATAATGGAAATGTGGTTGAAAATACCATTAGACATAAGATAGATATTTCCTACATTCCCAGATTCATCAAAAATTTGTGTAAAATTATAGTTGTTTATCATATGCTGGAAAGTCTAAACAAGCTGATATGAAAATATATTTAAGATTAGGCTTACATTACAGTATATTTTGCACAGATAACAATCAAATAGGGAAGCATTTTCTAAACCCATCACCTAATATTAGGAAATTAATGTGCAGTACTGGTTTTAAGTAACCCAGATACATTCTTTTTTGTTATTTATGGCAGGCATTCAGAACTACTTGCATTTCACAAAAGTTACAATAAAAGATATGCGCTGTTACTATAGATTACAAAGGAAGAGAGTAGTAAGATTTTTTATGGAAAATTACTGAACTACCTGTTCTAAACCATTTATGATCATCATTAATCTTTTAAACTAAGTTGGTCTTAAATAACAAGTTGAGGACTCTGACAAATAAGTATTTTTTATAGCTAAAAATCACCCATTGGTATACAAAACAATATTATCAGTTTCTCTATATTATGCATATCTTCAGTCCTAAAATGTTATTGAATATTCAGCAAAATAATTGAAATTACATGTAACTGGCATGAATGCAGGTAAAAAATACAATACAAACTCTGTATATTTATGTAAAAAAATAGAACCATTTAAATATACAATATCTGCAATTGAAATTTCTACATATAATGCAGAGATATAAATTTATGATGCAATACAGTTAATCATAATACCTGCCTCTTGGTCTCCCTTCTAATTCTTTAGTTAAGATTTTTTTTTATCTATTAAGAGATATGTTTTCACAAGATATGATACACTGATAACAGGACTTAACTGCATCAGTTGGCAGCAATGCCTTCCCTTAGGATGTTTTTATCCACTATAGCACTTAGTCTAAAGATGGTTTTCTTTCAATATTTATTGTTATATTTGGCTATATTTCCTTTAACATGCTGCACTGTTATGTGCAGTATGATTTTTTGAAATTGACACACTAAAATTCCAGGTTCCTGAATAATGATACATTAATATTTGAAATATGGAATTATAAACTGTCTACAGTTTCCAGTGTGTCCATAAGGGTACAGTTTTCTTAATTTGGTTTGCCAAACAATACTGTACTTGGTGCTTCTAATAAGTCAGTGCTCCCCTTATATATTATATTGGCAGCACATTAACAAAATAATAAATGCATCTTCTATACCCTAATAATGCTTGCAGAAAAATTATTAGATATTTAAAAAGAATTTCTCCACATATATTTCCTTTCCAATGGTTGTCCATTTCTTTTTATAACTGTTTATATCCAAGATTATACACACTTTTAAAATCAGAACAATACTGCTGCTATTGCTACATTTCACTGACACATAGTTTCTTGGTTTAGTACATATTAACTAACTTCTTCCTACCTAAGTCAGCTTTTCAGTATGCTGGTTAGTCATCATCCTTAGTTGGTGCATGAAGAAGACCAGAGCTCGTATTGGCTGATTATCAGAAAGCAAATAAGCAATATGCTTGTCATTTTCATGGCTTACATCAGATTTCTGATAATATGTATGGATATAGAAGTTACAAACATTCTGTAAAAAGAAGTTTGTGTTGGATACTTTTTCTGTAAAGAAAAAACCTTCATGTCGATATATTTCAAAAGGATTTGGACTAGAAACAGGGAAGAGAGTAATGATGAGTGAATTGTTTGAATTTAGACAAGTTAAGCTAAACTGTGCACGTCTTATCTAAACATTAAGTACGCCACAAAATAAGCTCAAAAAGATTTTAGAAATGTCAGGTCTGATAAACCACATTTCTTTTTTCTTTTTTTTCTTTTTTGACAGTCACAAACAAAAGTACTCAATGAGGCATGGGCTTAATGAAAAAAAAGGGGGGTTCTAAAGAAAGAAAAACAAAAAAGTTACTTAAGAGTGTTTCAGGAGATAGAAAACGTGCCATCTAAAGAGGGGCAGATCATAGCTTTAAGAAAAATCACGAGCGTTAAAGATTCCGAACCCTAACCATGTAAAATAAGAACTGAATATCAATAGCTATCCTTTAGTTGCAAACAGCCAGAAGCAAGCATGCAGCCACTGAGGTAGGAGAAGAAACTAAAGATACAGAGAGAATCAACAGTGCAGCCACATTAAAAACTTTCCCTTATCCCCATTCATTGTTCTATGCTCTGGTCTCACACTTTAGTGTCTCTGATGGTTTAATACTTATTCCGAGTTCTCTCCATCCTTCTGAATGTGGCCATGTTTTCATTTCTCTGTTGTTTATCATTTCTCCATATGCATATAAAAAGCCACATGCAAGTCTATACAAAAGCAAACATGAGTGAACAACTACCAGCAGTTTAGTACATATTCTCCAAGGTTCACATAATGTGTCATGTTTTCTCTTACATTTTGTGTAGTTAAGCTTTTTAAGTGTAAAAAGATGACAAGATGTTCAAAGTCTTATGACCCTTCAGATGGAAGTACATTTTTCCTTCTGTGGGTAATGGAAGATTACCTGAATCTTGGAGTTAAACATCATTTGAGGCATTTAAAATTTTCAAATTAAAATGTTTGTGAAAAAGGCTTGGAAGTCTACTGATTTATGTCTCTGAAAGTATAAGCTATATACTTACAAAATATATTTGGCAAATACATTTGGCTACATCTATATAGTAACTAATGGAAGCCATGTGACTATCACCATTGTGTCGTAAACAAAAGCTTGGAATACTAATGTAACAGTAAACAAAATATTGTTTAATTATCTCTTACCACAGGAAATTACCATAAAAATGCTAAGGAAGAGATAGACATGAACGCCCATAAACAGAAATAATGCGTAAAGAATACACCTTATATCATTCCCATGCTAGCATAGAAAATGTGTAAAGAATACACCTTACATCATTCCCATGCTAGCATAGGACAAGGTGGTCTATGTCACCTGTTTGCTTGTCTGTGAATATGCAATATATAAATGAATAAAGTTAGGATAACCATTTTTAATAAATGCATCAGGACTGTTATATCTTGGTAAGATGATTTGGTTAAAAGGTCATGAGCAGAAGTCTGGGTCTCATAATTGAGGGCAGCCAGAATGTAAACTATGATAATATTTACACCCAGTAGTGTAAGTCTGGGTGTATATGCTCTGATCCTCTGCTACTTGTATTCCTCTTGGAGTTGGAAAAGTCTAATTATAGAAGTTATATGATATTATCCTAAATACCTTTTTAGGACATACTTATAAATTCAGTATGGACCAGATAATAGATGTCTGTAACCACATTCCAGTTATTCATATGTTGGTTAGTTTATCATAAGAAAAGATTAAAACTCCTTCAGTAAACCATGAAATTTAACAGTGTCACTTAACATACTGTACACATATAACCAATAATAAATGTAAAAATAAATTTGTATCCACAACTGGTGTATGCGAGGGAGTCATGTAAGGACAGGGATAAGTGGAGAGACTTTTGCCATGGCAAACTCCTTGATAGGAGTTCCTGAAGGGAATGGACATCAGAGATATAGATAGACAGATGGATAGAACTGTTGTCAAGAAATGTTCCAAAATTATAAAGGGGAAAGATTTAAAAGAGAAGTATTCACCAGTTCATCTGCTATTCTATAAAATAGCACAAAAAATTATGGTAAAATGAAAAGTTATTGACTGTAAGTCAAAAGTGTTTCTAAAGATTATCAGTTTTCAGTCTATAAATACTATATGTCATTCCCTGCAAGACAGCAAGTTGTCCAAAGCAGACACTCCAATACTTATTGGAAATTACAATGCAAGTCTTTACAAAATCACTCTTTCACAATTACCATCTCACTCTTATCATTCCAGTGTACCTTCAGTCTTCATCTGTAGCAGTTAATGGGCACTGGAGAGCATACAGTCGTAATTTACAAATGCTTTCATCCCAGCGTCAGTCCAACTTTCTCAATAAATGTTCATATGACAAAAATTCATCCTTTGTGACCATTATCTCACTTTTTCTCCATTTAACATTTTTTACTACTGTGCCTACTATACTATCTTCAAAGGTATTTCTTCTAGTCTAGTCTAGTTCAACAACCCCCCAGTAACCAATGTCTGTAAGGGTCCAGTGTTACCCCAGGACCCTCTTTGCAAGGGATACTGCAGCTCCAAGGATGCACTGCATTAAACTGCAGGGACAGAATGGACTCCTTTGAAAGGAGAAGCTCTTTAATGAGACTGTTCTCTGTTTCAACAGCTGTTTTCATTTGTGTTTTAACCTCAAGCAGGTACAACCTAATAACACCACCAATGTACATTTCACTTGTATATATCAATGGATGGTACCAGCCTTTCCAACAAATCTTGCCACACTCAATTTTGCTATCAATACACTCCTTGGGCATCCAGCTATTTCCCTGCCTTCCAACATTTCTTAAAATATCTTTGTCCCTTTTCCATCATCCTTACTAAATATTTGAAGAACTTTGCTCTCTCCTGTCTTATTTCACTTTAATTAAAATGTTAAAATGTCACTGTACAACCTATAAAATGCATTCACTTCATTGCATAAAAAATATTGAAAAATTGTGTTAATTATATATTAAATGTCCTGTATTAAATTAATGAAACCCTTTGTTTAGTTCTAATTGGGAAGTCTATACTGAACATTAACTAGTTTCATAATAAGCATGAGAAGCTCATTTCTTTTATCCTAAATATATCAGTTTACAGAATTCTTCAACAAGAATTTGTTAATGCTGTGGATGCACTTTTATATGATTTATGGTAATGAAAACTATATCAGACTCCCTGATTTGTACAAAAAATCAGTTGATTCTCAAAGTCCAATAAACATACCATTTTTTCTTCATAGAGAGAAAAAGTTAGAGAACACAATGAGATTCAATTACTAAGATAACAGTTGTGATATGAACCTTTTCATGTAAAATGATAGCGTTGTAAAACCAACACTATGACTACACAAGTTTGTACTAGCCTCTTTGTGTTTTCCATTAAACTGGAAGACAATACAACTGAGTTTTCTTACAACTATTAGCTTTCTGCGAACTGGAAGGCTCGAGAAGAATCTGTTACACCAAAACCTACTCTGCCTTTGAATTAATAAAAAAGGAATAATTCTTTGTATGCATGGCCCTGAAGTGAATACAAGAACAATTGTGAAATGCTGCACAACAAAACCCATACATATGAATAATGCTAAAGCCCAACAGAAATATTAAATCTAAAGAGTATATAAAGAAACCTTTATTTGATAATACAAAGCCTTCCGAGATTTCACAAAATCATCCTCATTCTCACTGGAAACTATGCAGTGATCACACAGAACCAGAACAAGAGATCTTGTAGGAACAGAAGTAGGAATTAAGTCAATAACAATGAAACCTGTTAATAAAAAGGGTTTCAGCAATACTCAAGTTTTCTATTGCTGAAAAATTATCAAATGTTTTTGATAATACTTTTAAAGAAAATCTATTGCAGAAGATATTAACAATTTCTTTTAAAATTATAATTATTCGGTACTTAAAAGTTTTACCATATTCTATGCAAATGTTAATATAGGTGCAATTTTAGTAACTGAAAATAGTCAACTTTACAATAGAATATATCTAGGTTAGGCAGTCATTGACAAAATGTAATAAACCTTGGCCAAATGATAAAATTAAATATATATATTTGAAATAAATTATGAAAATATCTCTATGTAGAAAAAATATATTCTTTGGCCATGTTCACTGTACCACCCAAGATGAAATAATTTTACATTCGTTGTAATGTAATGAAATGCTTTACATAAACTGAAAATAACATATTCATAAATCCTATCAATTGGCACTTCTGAGACCATGAAAGATGGTGTGGCATCTTCATACATCTATCTAATATACATCAGAGCTCCATCAAAACTTTCCATTGTCCAGGATGAAGTGTATTGGCATAATTGTCAATAAATAACTTCATTCCTAAGTCAACTGCTTGCTATATCATCTAATGATTATTGAGAGATGCCACAACCCATGTTTGAAAGTATTATCACCAAATGTGCTAGGAACAAGTTCTCATAAGGTAGACAATACATAACACAGTAACATAAATGCATAAGGAAACAGATCAGCTGGCTGGCAAGTAGTGTCCATTCCTGATCACTTGATACGAATATACAATTACATGAATAAATTCTTATTTGGTGCACCTTTAAGAGCACCATGTGTCACAAGATGACATTTGTTTTCTGTGTTTGTGTGTGTTTAAAGGTTACACTTTCTTACTGAACAGATGTCAATTTCAATATAACTTTTTGACAACTGAGGAATAATTATCACATTCATAATATGGAAAATTATATCATGCTTAACAAAATATTACTGCAGAGTAATGTCACTGTTGTATTTATGATTGAGATCATTAACAAACTCCCTCTTTAGGATTTTTACACACCTGTAAAATACAAAAAACTGTGTCATTATTTTCAGTTTTAGAATCATATAAATGATGCAGTTAAGAAATTTGAATGGACAGCAGGAGTATGAGAATTATGAGAAAGAAAAAAATAATGGAACCTGTGTCCCTGGCCACATTTCACATTAGCTATTTCCGAAATGCATATATAAACCAAATAATGAAGAATTATCTACTCTGTTCTTATGATGTCACCTTTACATTAAGATTATATTGACTACTGTGACCGGAAAAATATGAGGGTACCCATGTGCAAATTTAACCTAGCCCTTCATATGATGTACTTTTCATCCAGATATGGGAAGTTGTGCTTTACATTTTGAAATGAAACTAATTTCCTAGGTTTAGCTTCCTCTTATCTCTCAGGTTTTTATAATACAGCAACAGTTCATTCAGTTATCACAATCATTTTTCATACATAATTCCCATTTCCCACATAAACAAGGTAGCATGAGCAGATGAATGAGCCTTAAAAAGGAAAAATCCTCTCTTGGCTCCTTTCTCTATTGCTTCTTTTGGAAAATAGCACGAAGAAAGGATTTTCAGCCCAACTATATTTAATTTTATGAATATTGTATAACCCCATGACCCTTTTTTTGTGGGGCTCATACAGCTCCATGCAGGAAAAAGGAAATAATCAACTCCTTTGGAGTAACACTAATGTGATGTGTAAAGGTTCTCCTAGATTGATTTATTCTTGAGATATGATGTTCTCATTTTCTTTTTTTTTTAGTTGAACTCTAGGCCCTTTTACATCAGAAGTGTAAAGACAGATACCTAAGTCTGATTTGTTAAAAGATACTTCAGTCATATTATGTTTTGAGATGACCCTTGTGCCCTTGAAAAGCAGTTCTGAATAAATTAAGAGAGTACAAGTCATATTTAGTTAACTTGATTTAAAGATATTTGGTGACAACACAGTTATAAGGGGAGGCTGATGATTAACTATCTACTAATCCATGAAGCCATTCATTCTCTCATTTACCAATCCAGACACCTATGCCAATTGCTCAACACACCCACTCACGAACATACTCATCAAGTCACTGACACCAATTCACCCATCTGTGAAACCAGCCATTTTTCTATCCCCTTATCAAGTCAACTAACCATCCATTCGTCTATCAATCCCTAAAACCATCTACTAATCCATCCAATCATCATCTATCCCATTCTACCATTACATCAACCATCATCTCTCCTTCCCTAGTTACTCCATCCATCCATTCAACTAGCCTCATCTTTACTTACCCAGCTACCCACTGCATAATTCATCTATTCAAAAATTTATAATTCTTATCTGGACAAAAATGACCCAATTTCCCTCTTTCCTAATATCTCTCCTGTTCCTTCCTTTCATTTCCCTCTCACTCCTCCCTCCCTTCTCTCCTCACTGTTCTCCTCTTTCTCCATCTGTAAGGACACATTTATATTCAACTCAAGAATCTGTGATTTAATAATAATCAACTTAATCACTTTACAAAACTTACACCATGAAACAAACTACTCAGTAACATGCTACTAAAGAAATCTTGAAATTTATACAGTACTGAATAATTTAGTCACTTTTAATAAAACTTACAGCGTAAATTAAACTACTTACCGTTTGTATTGGGGTGATGTGCGAAATTTGGCTATATCAAGACTAGGTGCATGTGGCATATGGATAATGAAGGCATTGGGCAGAACAATGAAGTCAAAGCCCATCACATGCAGTTCCATAATGTGTGATACCTGTCAAATAATCACGTGCTTTATGTTGGCATTAGGTTAAGGAAATGAAGATGTGAACACAAATCTAACAATGAAAAGGTGAGAAATACTGTAGTTTCTGTATATATGTAAAATAAGGCTAAGACCAGGGTGAAAGGCCCATTAACGAAAAAGTACACAGGACATCTAGTTGTCTGTTGGAAGGTAGTGTTGTGCAAATGATCTCAGTGAGTACCTGTAACAATCTCTGACAAGTTACGATCTACAACACAATAGGGCATGAAATTATTGTGGTCAATATACCTTCATATCATAAAAACTGCATTTAATGTTTTATCATATATATCAAACACCTATTAAGAGAACCCAGATGATGCATATACATATTTTACCTTATGACATGCAGATGGTCAATCCATATTTTCTGCTATTTCCTAGTGTATTGTAGGTAGTCTCTACATAATCCTTTGTTCAGTATCTAAAAATTTATAGGCCTGGATCAAATGTGAAAACAAACAAGTCCTTAAAAACATCCAGTTACACTTACACACATCTTCTACCTACACATACACACTAAAAGAATGACTACTTCCAAAAGAAACAAGAAAAACAAGAGCTAAATTCTATACATCACCTTATTCCACCCAAATCCAACAAAACGTGTATCATACTCTGGAACATCTTTTCGGACTACAATGTAAGGTTCAAAGTCCTGTTCCCATGGAACCTGTTATGAAAGATATTTAGTTTTATATTAATCATACAGAATTATTAGTATGGTATATAATGTTTACCATACAGAATACTCAGGTGTTATTCATCAGATGGCAACAGAGTAATACTATCTTTTGTTTTCTTCTGTTGCAAAAATTTATTGAATTTCTGAAATATACATGACGTAACCCACTGCTTACTGCAATATTACCAACTACAGTTTTTTGTATACACATTTAATGTATATGCCATTTCACCAAGTGCAGCGTAGAAATTTGAATATCTGTGGCATTGTTTCCCCCAGCTGGGCAAAAGAGAGTAACCATGAGCTACTTCTAGCCCAGCCTGGTGAGATCCAACATGGAGATGGCCTGAAGATGCATACAGTGATTCTTGTTGCCCAAGCTCTGCTTGCATTATCCTTTCTCACCATGACTCGTGTTGTAGTGACTTTTGAAAACTTTAACTGTTTTGCAGCACTGTATGCATAAGCTCTGCTTGCATTATCCTTTCCCACCATGACTCGTGTTGTAGTGACTTTTGAAAACTTTAACTGTTTTGCAGCTTTCAGCCCTTTGATATGACCTCATAGCATAATGCTAGTGATGAGAGTGGTGGTCCCTCAAAGAGGGCAAGGAAACTGATGTCTTTTGAGCAAAAAGTGGTCTTATCAATCACCTTACATATGGTGAAACCAGCATTTGTTGGGAAGAATTTTAGTGTTGGGTTAGCCATGTAGACCATTAAGAAAATGGAAAAAGGCCTACATGTCAAATAATCTCCTCAGAAAAATGTGCGGTATACAATTGGGAAAAATGAATATTTTTAGCTCCAGCTACTGAGATCTTAATGCTTCCTATTGTGGACCAGAATAACAATTTGCTTTCATCAAAGAGATGAAATCTTGGCTACTTTGGGAAAATGATGAATATGAACCTGGATTACATGCCAGGTTAGATAGCTCTGAAAATTGCATTTAATTGGAATATAAGCATAAACCTCTTAAGATTTATTCAAGACCACTTACCTTATAAGGGGTGGTTGCAGTTCTCCACTTGGCAAAATTAGTTGGTGCATGACCCTTTGTCCACACATGATATCTGTCAATGTGTATCAATGTCAATATCCTCAACGAATCATGTCAAGATAAGAACAGAAATAATGAAAAGCCTTCTTAACATATTTTCTATTCATACAACTCCAGCACACCTTTTATGTTATGGGTCTCCTGCAGCTTCAAGGCTGCATTTCATTCAGAAGCAGGAAAATGATGAACACCTTTTAAGTAAGGTCTTCAAAAAGATGACTAATTTTCTTCTATTGACAGTGATACAACCTAGCCAAAGGTAGCTTTCACTCATGATGTAGCCACATGCATGGGAAGTTTGGTAACAGTTATTGCAAGTGTGTGAAAGCCCGTTTGCAGATGACACTGTGTTGCTTACCAAGTGTGAAGAGGAGTTGCAGAAGGTTGTATGTGTGTTACAACAGACTTATATTCCTGTACTTCAAGCATGTATTTTTGCTCCTGTTGCTTTTATACTGTATGTGGTCACCATACTCACATTCTCCCTATCGGCAAGCACATCACCTTGGATCATATAAAAGATGAACAGCTTGACTAGCTTGTCAACAGTATTGTCACCTCCTTTCTGAAGAAAGTTAACTGCAATCACACCCATCCCTGTTCGACTGCTACACTTCATCTTACATAAACCTTTCTCTACCTTTCCTCTTTTCACAACACCATTTGACCATGATTATCTTTCCACATGCCACTTCATCCGAACACACCACATCATCTCCCTGTTATCTATATCTAATACATTCAACAGTTCTTCAAAATACTCATTCCATTCCTTATTCACATCTTATTTGCCTCTTACCATGAAGAATAGTAGTTCTAAAGATTACTTTGCAAGCAAATAAGGTTAAAGCATAACTTGAAAGAAGAATGAGATGATGGTAGAATGTGAGATTAAAATGATACAAATCATATAAAATTTCTCTTAAACAAGTAATGGTAATGATAATTATCACATAATAATGGAAAGGTTGATTAAATACTTTACAAAAAGGCAGAAAGACTAAAGCAGATGTTATACAAATATGATGAATAATAGAATTTGTTTTACAAAAAATATTTATTCAAGTGCAAGGACAAAGGTATCATTTAAATTGTTATCTGCACTTTTTTCACAAAATCAACTTTAAATCAGCAAACTGCTGTGACAATTAGATGACTATTACAATAAGAATTAAAGTATTAATTAATCCATACCCACCTAAAAGTAAACAGTTCTCCCATGTCTAGTCTATTCAGAAGTTCTGCTTTGCTATGTGGGAATGACAGACGGTAACGCTGTGTTTCAAATGCTGGCACAACCCAAGCCTGTCAGATGGTGAACAAAAAGATGAGGTGACATTTGCACAGTATCTATAATTATATTTAATTAACTCTTCATATCATACCTGAATTCTTTATAAGTTCCTTGATTACCTGTTCTTGACCTTTGGACAAAAGTACATGAGCTGGAATAATCTTGTTGACGTTATCAAGGTGAAGGCTTCAAATACTAACATATTAATTTTCTACCAGTATGATTTTAAAGTTGGCTCAAGCAGTTAGTATACAGCAATAAGTAGACTATATCATTAGGTAGAGTGTAGTGGGAATGACAAAATTAGATTGCTATTAAATATTAAAGCAGCAGTACAAAAATGCTGGATATCTATACGTGGATTTATTATCTCTGTTCTAAATGTAATGTAATAGCCTGGCAATGCACAAACTGTGGCACCCTCTTTTTTAGCAGGTGAGTACTCTCATCAGCGCTAATGATTGGGTTAATTCAATCTGGTAACATTTTACAATATTTATCTATACCCACCTTATTACACAAATACTTCAATGATTTTTCAACTCCTACCATACATCCATACATTTGTGCACAGGTATGACAACTATCCCTTATCACTAAAACTGTCAATTAAAAAGCATACATAGTTACCTACCTTTTTGCTATCATCTGGGTGTAAGTTTTGGAGCGTTTTTCGAAGGTAGACATAGAGACCAAACATGGGCAAAAAGTCTATGTCAGTGAGGAAGACATAGGGAGTGTTCACATGCTGAACCCCAACATTGCGTAGGAAGTTAACAGGATAAAAATTCTGGAAATAAAGTATTTTTCATCATCTTAAAACTGGAATGTATTGAGAAAATTGAAACCACAGAAAACTTCTCAACAAACAAACTGTTTTCTTAGCCAAGATGAGGCAAGCTTAGGGTGCTGAAATCAATGACAGTACAGCAGTCCTTAAAATGACAATAATCAACTGTTCACTGGTACTTCCCCAATTACAGGCCAAGTACAAAATTACTTATCCTGTTGCCTGATCCCAGCACTATATAACACCAACTTAACTTCATACTGTATAGCACCAACTCACATGTATACTACATCATTCCAATTCACTTTATCCTGTGCATGCCTTTCAACCTAATGCATGTTCAGGCCTTCAGGCCCCAATTGCTCAAAATCTTTTTCACTCCATCCCTCAGTCTCAAATCTGGTCTCCCATTCTCCTTGTTCCCTCCACTTCTGACACATATATCCTCTTTTTCAACCTTTTCTCACTCATTTTCTCTGTGTCCAAACCATTTCAGTGCATTCTCTTCAGCTCTCTCAAAATACTTTATATTACCATACATCTCTCTTACCCTTTCGTTACCTACTAAATCAAACCATCTCACACCAAATATTATCCTCAAACATTTAATTTCCAACACATCCACCCTCTTCATTTTTGCCCTCCCAGATAACATCCTCTCTTTCTACACATTCTTCAATGCTCCTAGAACCTTTGCCTCCTCCCCCACCATATGACCAACTTTCACCTCCATGGTTTCATTCACTTCCATGTCCATTCCTAGGTATCCAAAACACTTCACTTCCTCCAATTTTTATTCCTTTAAACTCACATACCCCCAACTAACCTTTCCCTCAACCCTGTTAAACCTAATAATCTTGCTTTTTTTCACATTTATTCTCAACTTTTTCCTTTCACATACTCTTCCAAATTCAGTCACCAACTTTTGCAGTTTCTCACTCAAATTTACCACCAGTGCTGTATCATTAGCAAACAACAAATGACTCACTTCCCAGGCTCTTTTAGATGCTTAAAGCTTTACAAAGCAAAAGGCAGTTTTCATCATATATTTTCATAATACTGACAAAGAAATGAAGTGACAGTGTACTACTCACTCACTGTGCAATTCAATTAGGTACTCACTCCTTCTTTATAGACCACGTGATAAGCCACATTTTTCCTGCTGGCAATTATCTCTGAGCTCTGAGTGTATGACAGGAACTGCTGAGCCTCTGCATCAGACATGTATAATGTTAAGCTCACAGGGCCTGAAACATTAAAATCATGGAGCATTCACACATATAAACAGATTGTTTGATATCAATCATGCAATAACAGTAGTTTATAAAAGAATCAATAATTTTGTTTTCATGATACTGTCTATGACAAATGGTTGCATTTGATGCAGTAGTGAAAACTCTATATACTACCTTACACTTTTCCTTATTATTGTCCTTACAGTACCTAAATCATTCATTTGCCCAAAAAGCTTCCCTGTCTTGTCCTAAAAAGGTCTTCTCCAGATTTTCACATCTGTTTAATTTCCCAAAGGAAGGAACAGAGAAGGGGTCCAAGCAAGGATTTTTCCCTGTAAGGCTCAGTTACCCGTTCTTGATGCTACTTCACTGGTGTAGGAAATGGCAAATATGTAAATATAAAAAAATGATTTTAATTTCATAAACATTTGCAATTTCCTGCTTTAGAGGTAGTGTTAAGAACATAGGACTGAGTTCTACAGGGAAAATCCTCACTTGGCCCCCTTCCCTGTTCCCTCTTTTGGAGGTAAAACATGGAGGGGAGGATTTCCAGCCCTTGGAAATATTCATCTATTCATTTATTATACTTGGTTGCTGTTTCTCATGCCAGTGAGGTAGCGGCAGTGAGATGGCCTTGATTAGGGCTTCAGTTGCCCTTGTGTTCTTTGCTATCATAAAAACAAAAAATACTATTACTATACTTCAGTGATTTAACCACGTGTAAAAACAAGATCCAGGTTTTAAAAGCAGACACACCAATTTCCCATATATTCCCAATTACTGCACTATCTTTCCAATTTGCTGTTTATCAAATAATATTACAAACATATACATGAATAATGTATTTCATTTCAATTATCGATAGCAAAAAGCTGACAGTTGACATTGTTTCTATGTATGTGAAGTAGCAAGCTTGAGAGAGATAATACATAATTTGGAGATGTTGTACAAGTGAAGCAACTCAAGAGAAAGCAAAATATAAAAATATCAGAAGTATTACCAATAACTTTCCATAGCCTGTCAAGGTATTGTTTTCTTTCTTCACTTGAGACATCAACAAAGTACTTTTTCAAACCATCAATGACACTTTCACTTACCATCCCAATGTGTTAGGAGCTGTTCTACCATCTGCAAACGATCCATAGAAAGGGTAGCCACAAGTGTTACATCATAACCATCTGTTGTGGGATCGTATTCATAGTCCAGAAAGAATAAATGTGTTCGGTAGTTTGTCTGGCGAGCACGTCGGAACTCGTAGCATTCATCTTCCTCATTTAACTGTGGATATACAGAAAGAACAAAAAATGTGGGAGAAAGCTGCTATTGTTTTACTCTCTTCTATTCATTAACTTTATTCTCATTAACAAGGAACATATTAAATGAATACAGATCGTATTTAGTATACACATTAGCACATACTAATATATGAAATCAATGTAAATGGTTCGCCATTACATGCCCTAGTTATCATTCAAGTGATCCTAGGTTTGATCCCAGGGCATGTACTGGAGTAGTTTACTTCAATTTCATGTGCTAAGACATGCACATGCTACAGATTTTTTATAGGTAAATATTGTAATGAGTAGAGAATGTAAAAAATATGTAGACTGTAGAAATAACACCTTTAGGATGTGGAAATCACAACTAGTAAAATATCATATACTCTAGTGAGTTATGTGTTTAGCTGTATGTGGAACAAAATCACAATTAGAAAAACCATAATCAACATAAGTCAATATCCAAGTAACACAACATACCCATCACACCCTCCCACATCACTATAGAGCAATTATACAACTTTTGTGGGCATTTTCTTCAGTAACACATTATATATATATATATATATGTTCCCTCATAGGCCCAGTCCTCTGTTCTTAACGCTACCTCGCTAACGCGGGAAACAGCGAATAGTTTGGGAACAGCGAATAGTTAAAAAAAAAAAAAAAAAAAAAATATATATATATATATATATATATATATATATATATATATATATATATATATATATATATATATATATATATTCTATAAGGAATTTTTTTGTCTTAATCTCAGATTCACTCCCACTTAGGGTAACTTATTCTACAGAAAGTATGCACAAAGAAAGGGTTAAAATCTCAAGCTCCTTATGTTTAGTCACTTCATGTCTTGAAACAAAATACCTGTGCTAGTGGATTTGATGCATGGATGGATCTTGAATGGTTGCAACCAAAGAGTTCACGGCGAAGAAGATTTCCATCATACTCCAAAAAGGTTAGGTGCAAGTTTCGGAAGAACTCAACATGTTTATTCTTTACCTTGAGTTTCTTTGGGGAATTCCAGTGAATTGCCTGTAAGAACATAATCATATAAGTACTTTATCATGCTGGAAATAAAATATCTCAGTATATGTTGTATGACATGGGTTGATATGTAAGGAATGACAAGAGTTTTAGTTATAAGCAAAGACCGATTGAAAGAGCTGGCCTGGGTATTATAAGCTGATGTGATTGATAGTATAGAGAATGAATATAGACTTTCTAATAGGATATATGAGTCATAAATGTATGAGGGAAGGTCTAGTACCTAACTGCAAGTACCTCTAATAAGGTTTTGCTAAAACTGTATGACTATTGTGTAGCACTCACCATATGTCTTGCTTGATGAATAATACTGTTTCCCTACCATCATAAACCTTCCATAACTATCAAACTAAGGTTCATCTTGGGGCCTGGTTTAAATAAATAGTCTAATATTGATTGGTACCATATGTAATATCAAGAAAGAATGACAGAAGCAGGCCTAAAATTAATTCAAATGTTTGTGAAAAAGTCTTCTCAACATACAGTTGTAATTCTGAAAGTTAAATGGAAATATATGACATCAACCTAGACACAGGAGACTAATCTCTTACTTTGTGCATTTAATGTTATCAAAAGCTTCTATCTTCTATCTACCTATCTATATTTCTGATGCCTTTTCCCACGTGGAACTCCCTCATGGGGGTAGCCAGCTCGCCAAAAGCACCTGGAGTGAAAAAAATTAACGAGAGCAGATGTACCTTATAAACCTAAGCATATCTGTTATTGGGAGATGAGAAAAAAGTCCCTATTTCTTTGTATCAATCCCATAAAATGTGTTTGTGGCCTTGGACACAAGTGAAGTATCTCCAGTTACTTATAACAGAATGTGAACATGGTTTCATACCAAGTTCGACAAATAACTATCAATGGTACAAAGTTTGAAACATACCTTTAAGTCCATTACTTCCAAGTAGCACAATTCTGAACGAGTATTATCTGACAGCTGTACATTCCACTGACATGGGAGATTGTATACAATTTCTGGATGTTGCTGAAAATAGAAATGTAAATTAAATAATATCATTTTGATTAGCTTTTTTGTCCACTGAGGAAGTTAAAAGATTATCAGTTTTCTCACAACAGCCTACTTTAGAGTGCATACTGTTCTTAAAGATTATCATTTCCCATTATACAAAGTAATAATTTCAACAGCAGGTGGCACTATTCACCTATACATTATAGGGACTTTCATCGAAGAAATGAAGGTTTTCCTCCTTATTGTGTTCTCCTTTTCATCTTATTAACACTACTACCCTCTCTGGGATCAACCACAATTTCCTAACTCTTGAATTTCCTTCAAAAATGCTATTTCCTAATTTTTTCAATATCTCCCATTCCTCTTAACTTCTTTTCATTCTCTAACATGGCTGAATTTTTTCCACTTTTGTGTAACTTATACAGCATTATTAATAATTTCAACATGTTCTTATTTCTTAGTAGAGTTCAGGGGGCAAAGACTTCATAAGCAAATACTCTGAAAACTAACATAGCATATTCAATACATGAGCTTGAAAGACTGAAAACTTAGGAAGCCAAAATTTAAAAAGTTTATAAATATTCCCCCCTGCTTTAGATATTTTTTCCCGCATTTGTGAGGTAGCACCAGGAACAGACAAACAAAGGCTGCAATCACTCACATCCATTCTCTAGCTTCCTTGTGTAATGCACCAAAACCACAGCTCCCTCTTCACAATCAGGCCCCTATAGACCTTTTCATTGCCTCCCTAGCTGCTTCAAATGCCCTGGTTCAATCCATTAACATCACATCAAACCCTGTATACCACATCATTGCAATTCATTCCATTCCATACATGCTTTAGATATGAAAATGTGAATTTCATTTAGAATAAAGACTTTCTATTAACCTACTTGCCCTCCCTACCTTTAGAAGGTAACATCAAAAACAGACAAACAATGGCATTATTTACACCCACACATTTTTAGCTATCACAAGTACATTCTTTATTAATGACATATGAGCAAATCTACAAATAAGGAATTATGAAGAACAAGAATCAACTCCGTATCTATCACATGGCTGCATGAAATATACATCTCAAGTGTGCAAACAAGACGTATCATTGTACAAAGTCTGTCTGGCCTTCTACGTAACCTGGAATATGATACTGTTAGGAAGTTCATACAATGGTTTTCTTTTCATTTTCCACATTTAAATTTGTCTTTAAGGGTAAACCAAAATGTTAACAGTCTTCATTATACCTGGGTCAGAGAGGGAGGAATACTCCTGTTTGTCATAAAATGCAACTAAGGGAACTGGAAATCCTTCCCTCTTGTATGTAACAGAGGAAGCAGTTTAATGAGCTTTACTCTAAGGCTCAGTCATCTCTCAGCTACCTTTCTAAGGTGGGAAACTGAACAGATATTAAAGAGAGAGTATATCTTTGTACCATCATCCCTGAGAGAGATCCCTTATGGCATGTAGTTGAAATTTAAATTAAAGAGACTAATGTATCATCAATATACTTCCTGCACATAGTTCTCTCAGGCTCCTCCTCCAATTTAAGTTTTTAGTGAGTGAACGATAACCCAGACCCCACAGCGACTGGGAGCCAATGTCAAATCACAAACCCTGTAGTAATCATTAATAACAGGTTAAGAAATATAGTAGCTGCATGTATGCTGGTGGCACCCATACTAGTTGCTTTGCTTCAGGCCCCACATTTACTCCAGGCTAAGCCTGCTACCCGTGAAGCAGATATGGAATGACAGGTAAATACTGTTTAACCAAGGCAATTAGTGGAGTCAGGTGATCATATCAATTAGAATGATGACTGGCAAATGCTCAGGTAATAAGTAATTCAGGGAAAGGTGATCATTCATATTGGGTAGCTTGATTTTTCATTTAAAGGCATTTATGTCTCCGATTCCTTAAACAGCACAAAAGTTGCATCTCGGGCATTTTTTTTTTTTTTTTTTTATGTATGAATAGTGTTTGTCATGTTGGGAAGGTGAGCAGTATCCAGAGTGTACATAATAAAGTGTAATTTGTCTAGCAAACATGATAAATTGAAAGTAAAAGGGCATTCATCTAGTATACAACAGCAAGAAAGCAGTAGTATAAAAAAAAATATGAAGGATAAAGGACAAAAGAAATATTCAATGCAGCTTTAATGGCTCAGCACCCTGTTACCTACATGATACCCAAATGACTTTACCTTAACGACAGCATTAATGATATCCTGGTCAGCAAGCTGCGTTGAAAGTAGCGTTGTTAAGTCCCTTTCTGCTATGAGTTTCCACTTTTGGGACCAATTGCTGTGCCTCATGACATCTAACCGGATGAGCATAACACCAGTATTATACCTGAGAAAAAATTCTAATTGTAGAAAACTTGTTGTAAAAATTTCAATCATGTATCACTTCATTACCCAGCAATCTTGATGTCCAGGCAAGCACACTATTTAAAAACATATATTTTCTTCCATAGCATTCACATACCTGTATATATGTTTATTCTTTTTTTCATACCTGTTCTCCATTTCCTTCCTCTGCAAGGTAGCACAAAGAACAGACGACTGAGCCTTAGATGTAAAATCCTCACTTGACTCCCTGTTCTTTATTTTGTTAAGCAAAGATAGGGAAGGAAGGATTTTCAACCCTCTCCACTCCTATCCCTCTAAGTTGCCTTGTAGAAGACACAAAATATGTGGGTAATATTCTTTCTCCTTTCTCCAGAAATAGATATGTATGTGGGTAACCAATTTTACATAATACAAATTCCCAACTGATAACATGGAGGACACTTTGTAATACTACTGAATATGCTGTACTATTTAAGATGCTGTCCCATGGGATAAGAAAGAAAGAATACTACACCTGTATCTCCTCCATAAGTGACTAAAAGGGGTAGGAGCCCAAGAAGTGCTCATTCTCCTTACAGGCAGAGGCTTCAAGGAAATGAGGAAATGACATGGGTGTTGGAAGTTAATAAGTTAGGCAAAGAGGCATATATATGGAGATACAAGAGAATGGCAGAAGGTGAGAGTAAAGAAAACTAGGGGTGGTGTGGTTAAAGAATGGAAGGTATTTAGGGAAGAATTGTTTACAGGTACAGGTAAAATGCATGGCATGTGAAAGGTGGGATGATGGTTTTTAAGGAAGTGAAGTAAGTGGTGGGATCAGGAAGATCCAGGGACTGAAAAAGGGGACAAATGAGAGATGGGGTGAGAGATTATTGGCAAACATCAGAAAGAATGAGAAAATATTTTACATGGTAAATTGTGTGTGGAGAACAAGACTAAATGGAAGCAGAAGGGGAAGTGGTAATATGTACAGAAAAGATGGTGTAAGTATTTTTAAAGTCTGCTGAACATGTTAGATGATTAGGGTGGCAAATGTAGGGTGCTTGGAGTAAGGAGGTGTGTGTTGAGAGAAAGTCATAATAAATCATCTGGTGAAAAGAATGAAAAAAAATTACCACCCTTTCTTGAGAGATTCAACTGCAATCATATACACTCAAGGCTTTCATCACCTCTTCTCACAAAACTATGACTTTCTTGCTCTGTACCTCTAAGTCCCAAACACCTAACATCTCAACAGTCCTTTTACTCATTCCATCTCTTCACCTCCTCTTTGCCTGTTATCACTTACTCACTCGTGCTTCCATTTGTTCTATGGTTTTCCTCATACCATTCACTTCCGTCTAAAATATTTTCTAATGCTCCCTGAAATTTTCCACTGCTCTCTCACCCTATCATTTATCCACATTTTTTTTATTCCCAAGATCCAGTGTTAAAAAATTTCGCTTGCTTATAGGTAGACTGCAAGTGAAAAGTCATCTTTGGCGAGACTGTATAATCATTAGTTGATCATGGGGAATACAGTTCCATTGAGGAACTTTTCACTTTCCCTGGTTCTGATCGTAAAACACCTTTGAAGCTGCAGGGTCCCTTAAAAGGCATCCTGGGTTTATATGTAATGTATAATAATGATATATAGAAAACTTAAAAGCTGAAAAGTATGTTTGGTCTTTTAAACATCATCTTCATTAGCATTAGCAGTGTACACAGAACTGTAAATCATTATAACTACATGAAGTAAACACAAAAAACTTACCCTCGACCAAGAGCTGGCCACGGGCGATGAGATTTCCATAGTTTACCCAGGTACCAGTCACTTTGATTTTCCACCAAACCTATATACTGCTCCAGAACAAAAGATTCATTAGCTTTCTTAATATTAAGAGTTATAACAAGTAAAACTTCCATCATATTCATAATATCTGATGTGAAGGAAATCCAGAATACACAACTCATGGCCCTAAAATTCATACTACAAAAAAATATACATTTACTAGCTCACACAATACTTCATGCATGGATCTTATTATTTTTGTTATATTACAAAAGTAAATAAAAAATCTACTACAGTCTTATCATTTGGAGAAAGATCTGTTAATATGTAAGTGAAAATACCTTATTAAAAAAACATTTAACCATTTAAGCTATAAGTAAGCCATTATTGTAAGCAAAATATATTTTACTAGAAAGAAATGAATGGCACAAATGCTGAATTAAACTCCAAACAGTGTTTAAAACAATCCTTTTAAACTAAAATCCAACACACCTGTTTTGGTCCAAACTTTGAAAATAGATTCCACAGTTCTGCAATGTCTGTAGCCACTGTAATATCAGTATCCAGGACAATTATTTTCTTGAGTGATAATGGAAGAGCTTTGTTGAGAGTAAGCTTCATGAGCCCAAACACTCCAGAGTAGTGTTTGTTGGGAACCCATGAGATATCAGCAGCCAAATTATCCGTTAGGTAAAAGTTCACCTCAACTGTAAAAAATCACAAACTTTTTGTAAATTTCTTTCTCATTTGATCATAAAATTTTAATTACTGGTTAGTTTAGGGAGAAAACAATTATTAAGTTTACACTCATATATAATAAAGATAAAGGTTACAGAAAGAAACTTGTGTGAAATCTCTGTATGATAAATGACCCTCAGCCATAATTATGATTTTTCAATGGTGACCAACACAGTGTGGACAAAACCAAGGCCATCTTGGGTGAAAGGAAAACTAAGAGAAAAAGATCTAGAGATTAATCAAGTATCTGTAGGTGTTTTTGAACTTGATTTTTAATGGTAGAAGGTTTTGAGAAAGGAAAGAAAGGTTATAGGAAAGGTAGAGAGGTTAAAAGAAGGAAAGTGGTGTCTGAATGTGCTTACTTGTAACCAGAATGAGAACAAAGGTAGATGACATATTTGCAGAAAGGAACACTAAAGGAATTAAAAAAGCATGACCACTGGGTCCTTTTGAGACTGTTTGTAACAGTAGAAGATATCAGAAACTCACAGATTAGTGTGCTGAAGTTAGAGGGGATACAGATAATTCAAAGAGAACCTGCAAATTGTCATTGTGACTGAAAGTGCAAAAAATGGAAGTCATGAACTTGAAGTGAAGTATTTATCATATCTATTCATGAACATATCTCTAATACTGCTTGAAAATACTCTTAATGGCAAATATTTCCCTTAATACTGTTGAAGAAAAAGTATTTCCCCTCATTCAAGGTAAAACATTTGCCCACGAGTTTGTTTCCATCACTTTGAGTAAAGTCTGACAAATCAAGCCTTAAGTAACTTAACAGATCAAGATTATTGAAGCCTTTCATAATTCTAAGTATGTGTACTTGATCAACTCTTAACCATCTCTTTTCTAAGTTAAATAGATTCAAGTCATTTAATCTGATCTCGTAGGATTTGTTTCTCAGTCCAGGAATCATCTTGGTAGCTCAATGCTGTACTCTCTCCATGTCTTTTTTTTTTTTTTTTTTTAAGGCAAGGTGATCAAAAACTGAACATAGTATTCAAGATGTGGATGAATCAATGATCTGTAAATTGTAAAAAGGTAGAATGATTTCCTTGGACTAAATTCAAAGGCCCTACCTACAAGGATTTTGTTTGCTCTTTTCACTGCTTCTGTGCAATGCTTGCTTGGTTTTAGGTCGCCAGAGATTATAATGACCAAGTCTTTTTTGTCATTTACCATTTTCAGTTCAACAGACTTCATAATGAACCCTGCCTTTTCATTCTTCTACCAATATGTAAAACTGAACTTATTGATAAAAAAATTCATTTGCCACTTATGAGCCCAGTTCTTCAGTTTGTCTGTGTAAGTTTGAAGCTGTAGATATTTAAGTTCATTTGTAGATTTATCTCCCAGCATTATATCATCACCAAATTTTGATATCTTGCAATGCAGACCATTATCAGTATCATTAATAGATATATGAGAAAGAGAACTGTCCCCAAGAGTGATCCTTGTGGCACTTCACTTGTTACATCTAATTGTTGTGAGGCTTGACCCTCAATAACAACTCTTTGTTTATGGCCAGTCAACCAATTTGCTATCCACTGAAGGAGAACTCCCATCAATGCCATGTGAATTTTTGCTAATAACCTTTGATGCAGAACCTTCTTGAATGCTTGCATCGTACATGTTGATTACAAAAAAGTAATCAAGCAGATTTGTCATAAGTGAGCAATATCAACAAAAACCATGCTGAGAATCATTTATTAAGTGGTAGTCCTCTACATGTCTTACAAGTCTATCTCAAATGATGGTTTCCATTAATTTTCCAACAACTGGTCTTAAGAGAAACACAGATGTTCTGGCCGAGAGAAATTAAGCTCAAGAAGAAAGGGGTCCAATGGTTTGGGAATGTCCAGAGGATAAGATGTGAGGGTGTGCTAAGGAGGGTGGCAATTCTGATGAAGTTAGAATTATAAGAATTTGTTATGGAATGTAAAGAAAAAAGTTCTAGAATGATTTGGGTGAATGACTGAGTGTGAGTGAAAGTTGTGAAGAAGAGATAAGTCTTTTGGGAGGGTTTGTTTTAGTACATTTGATGTCAGGGATCAAGTCTCCGCAGAGGAAAATTTGAATGCAAGTATGGGTGACATAGCAATTTAGGATGTAACTGGGTTTCATGGGGTATCCAATGCAAATGAAAATAGTGAACATTATGTTGAGTGCAGAAAAAAAGAGTGGTGATTATGAATACTTGGTTTAAAATATTGAATACATAAACAGACACAAGGCTCTGGAAGCCTAAGTGTTTCCCTATCACCATTCCTAATTTGGTCAAACACCATCTCATTTAGCTACTGCTACATAATAATGTCAGGAGATATATGCCAAGAATAAAACATGTCTTAACAGGTGAGTGACTCAAGCCTGAAGCCTCAATGAATTTAACCAGTTCCTAAGATGACAGCTAAAAGTTTTTCAGTACATTTACCAAAAAATAAAAATAGCTCTGTTCGTTATAAGCAGAAAGCAACAGAGCATTTACTTCCTTCTCTGACTGTAAATGGACTATCTCCATTTTGCTGAAAGTCCAATGCTGAAAAAGGTAATTCTGATTGCTGCTGTGCAAAATGAACCGAAACTAATGAGCTGATAATATAATGATGGGATCAGGCAAGTGTATTATTCTTCACACGATAAGTGAATGGCTAAATACTGGTAAACAATCATATGTTATGGATGCCACTTTTTGCATTAAAATTTTTGAGTTTTGTAATATACTGTAATATGAAAATCCAAGATAGTGTCTGAGAATAATGTAATAACTTCAGTATATGATTTCAGCCTAAAAAAAAAAAAACAATAGTGGTTACTTAGCAATAACAAAATCCTGTCAAGTTTAAACAAGCAAATTACCATGAGGTACATTCCAGGATGAAAAAAGCGTATGCAGGACAACTTGAGCTTTGGCATCGGCAATCATATGGAAATGAAGTGGATTCCGTCGGTAGAACAGCAGAGACTTGAGAAGTGTCACCACTGATCGTGAGGAGTTGTACCCTGCACATACTATGGCTATTTGAAGCACCTCACATTTTGGCACACCAAATTCCTTTAAGAGGAGAAAGAAACTTCAGATTTAAGATATAAACCATCAGTTCATTCAATTTTCATAAGTATCAGTAGCATATATGCACTGTTTTATCAATCAATTTCAAAAGCCACCAATGTCTAACCTTTTCTTTGCACTTAGTAGCACCTTGTTCCCCAGTTCCAGTACCATCTCCCAATTTATCTGTATTGTCCTCCCCATCAGCACCCCATGCTTTGATAAGCTGATTCTGAGATATGCTTAGCTGCCTCCTCAACAGTTGGTTCTGTTGTTCCATCTCCCGCACTCGCTCTGCTAGCCGCACCTCCCGTGGTGTCAGCCCCAACACATTTGTTGGATCTGAACCTGAGGTGAGTATTCAATATTCACAATATGTAGAAATATAAATTCTCCTTAGTCTATAAAAAGTGGAGTAAACATAATGCTTTCTTATACAGGGTGTCTTAAAAGTCTGGACTCATAGGCATAATTCACTATTTATCATTATTGCAACAAATGTTTATGTTGCATTTGTTAAATTAAGGGTAAATAATGAATTCTGCCATTGAGTCCAGACTCTTGAGATGCAATGAAATTTTCATTTATTATTGTGTTTCACATGTAAAATTACAGTACATAATTTTTTTTTTTTTTTTTTGCAAAAATGTTAAGCCCTGGTGTTAGGTCTTTAATGATAAAGGGTGTGAAAATTATTAATATTCAAAATACTTTCCCTTCCACTTGCTCCCTCCCCAAAACAAAACAGTACACCCTGCTCAGCCCTCTCAATCACAGTCCACTTTCTAACACATCATAATAATAATAATAATAATAAACATTATTATTATGTCATTGCACATAACAGCTGGAAAATGGATGTGAGTGAACATGACCTTCATCTGTTTCTGGAACTACCTTGCTAATGTGGGAAATAGCAATGAAATAAGAAAAATAATAATAATAGTAATAATAATAATGATATCATTATTACACAAATCTTATTACCTGGTTTTTCCATGATTTAACCAAAATCCCCATATTCTGTATCAAGAAAAATCCTGATTTTTCTATGACCTCAAAATAATTTCCTTATCAAGTTATGTTAAAGTCTTTGTACCTGAAAAAGGGCTTGAGATGGATGGTGCTATTTCAAAACCAAAAGGAAAATGGTTCTTACCATCAAGCCTGGTTAAGATGGTTGCTGCCACAGCACACCCCAGGACCACACCAAGCAATAATCCACACCACCATCTTCGAGTGTGTGAGAATCGCACACTCACAACACGTTTGCTTCGACGACTTATTTTGGCGTAATCAAATTCACTCTTTCTACAAAGAAATATTTATGTGCATGTGAGTTTTCTAAAACCAAATATTCTAGAAAGTCATAAATATACTTTTTGGAAATTACCAGAATCTTAAGAACTACTGATGCTGTAATATTAGTGTAAAATTACTTAAATTATCAACATATATTAATATCCTGGTAATAGAACAGCTAGGGGTAGACTAGCAAGGCAGTCAAGGTAAATCCATCACACTGTCATTTCCCAGTTTATGATAATGCTATGCATTTTTAGTCAATATTCATCTACAAGATTGCACAGAAGTCAAATAGTATCTTAAGAAACCATGCAAGCTTTCTTAGACACATACATATTCCCAAAATAAACACAGTAAATTTGTTTATCCTTAAATGGTAGGCATAATCCAAAAATCCATCACACACTACTCTAAAGAGAATTCTATTTTTTCCCTCTATGAAATGATAAGTTAGCATCAAAAAGTAACAGAAAATACACAAAAAGTTATATTATCTTTGTTGGCCTGGTCCAATGCTAAAGGTGGGTAGAGGGGATGTTTTGACATGTTTGACAAATCTCAATGAGAATGACCTGAAAAAATGTTTGTGCCTTTCTCTGTGGCATAGTTTTGGACTGTACCCATACTTCTTACACAGGCATGGTCTTGATGGTGAATAACATGAACATATTTAAAAATATTATATTCTGGGTAAGTGAGACTGGTTGACAAATGTAGGGAGGATATCAAAGTATCTTTTATTTTCTAAAGAACACTACGCTCTTACTTCATACACCAGTACAGCATTGGTGGTGAATAACATGAATGTAAGTAGAACAGTCATACCTTACTTACTCCACATAGTGAGGAGATCAAGTGGATGGCACATGAGGGAAAGGATACTGGAGGTGTTTTTTCTTTGGAAATATTCGAAGTTTTTCTGTGTTATCTGTTGCCAAAGTCCTCTACGACTCCAAGATTACATGGAAAACAAATTAGGTGCAGTTGTTTCCTAACTTATTCCACAAGCGCAAGTACAGTGGGGGATGCCTCCCTCCTGATGTAATCCCAATAAAATCAGTCACTTATATCTTCATATTTCTTTTTCTTCTTCATTTTCCTTACCACCTGACAAGGATCAAAAAGTGATCCTCCAAGCAACACCGGTCATCAAATGATCACATAATTTTCGGCAGGTTAACCACATACAGATGACTTCCAGATGGACAGCCATGCACTTATAATGTGAAGTGAAGGATCATTACATTATATTCCACAATATTAGAAAAAGCAATAATGGTGAGGTTTTGAAGATCAGAGTAACTTAAGATGAAAGAAGGCATATGTAGAAAAAAAAATGTGTATAAATATATACCAAATATATAAATAACCCACCTTGCAGCCATGAGTTTTAATAATATAATACCAACATTAATATAATCACTTACTGGGGTCTGCATGAAATGGCTGCTTGTCAGAAGGTTCTATGGTGATACAACCATTTACTGTTACTTCTCTCTTTACATCATAGATGTGCCTTGTTTTATTTCAATATTATTGAAATTTGAGATAACCCTTGGCTGCTAAGGGAGGTTAGGTGAGGTATTTATGAGTAAGAGAGTAGCACTTACTTTTAAGTTAACAAACTCAACATTTTCCCTGATTTTCGTTCCCCCAAGACACTATGACTTTAATTCTGTAGAATGAAATGTAATGCTCTAATTCACACACCAGTTATCTTATCCTGTTCTCTAAATACAATATCATCATTGGAAAACAAAATCTTTCATAATCCAAAATTAAATAGTGACGAAAAGCTTAGCTGGTTTGTTACCATTTAAATGACCAGAAAGTTAATAACAAATTATCTTACCTGATTGTGGCGTGCAAGTTAAAAGCTTGCTATAGATAAGAAGTGATGGGGTTTGCCTCTATTGCACTCTGGATATTCCTTTGGGCAGTAATGATAAACAAGTTATCATTGCACATACAACTTTCCTTCTCCTTTGTCTCCTGCAGCCACCGCTGCATGCGTGTGTGAACCTGTTGAGAATCACGTTTCCACCCACATATTTACGTGGACAATGGCCACGGAAAAAAATATAAAATCTGAAGGAAAGATTCACGTCTAAATTCCCAGTATGAATTTCCTTCTTTAGTAACTTTGACCTTTATTCCAATCCACAAGAACTCATCAGGCCACAAAATCCCTCATTCCATTGAACCAAATGAATCGTAGACAAATGCTCCACTTTTGTAGTGGAATAAGAGTCATTTCATATGTCCTTTATACTCCAAACAGAAGGGAAGCCCTTGAAAATTGGAATCTTGAACAAATATCGTACCACTTCAAGGAGGCTAAACGTGGCGTCCGAATGTGAGAGTCATCATTACACTAAACATCACATTTTCACGTGTCACGCTAAGAAGACGCGTTTTAACCATGCAATTTGCATCAGTTGTCTTGCAACTACTGCGTTGCTACATCTCTACTAATATATATTGACTAATGCATTGTAGATTGGGGGATAGAAAGTTGTAGATGTGGCGGAGGTCGGGTGTTGAGACGTGGGGGAATGATGTAAACAAATGATCTCAGAGACGTATTCCCATTTTCCTCCTGAGCACAATGAGGACTAATTATGGTGCGGAAATGCGTATCAATAGATCAAAACTAAAGATAGACCCATAAATCCATCAATCATTTATATGTAAATTGATCCAAGCCGATGTTTCGACTCAAAATATTGACATAAATGAGATAGTACAATTTCGTCTTATGGTATTGCAAAGTTCATCCACTCCTGAAGCTGATTTAGTAAGGAGGTTGTGAGGAATTTTGCAGTTACATAGTCCCTCATGTTGACCAGTCGCAGGTGGCTCAGTGTACAATATCCACGTGTTCTCCCTTACCCTCTTGAACTTAGGGCCGTCTCCTGCTGGCGAGTGTGGTAAGGTGCAGATGGTGTGAGGGAGAGGGCGCTGAGTCACGCTGAGTTCAGCATGACCTGGGAGGAGAGGTGGTGAGGAGGAGCCGGGGGGCGCCCCACGGCAGGCAGGTGACTGCGCGGATTGCGTCTTGTGCTACGAGGTGAGGTGAGGGGGGGAGGGAGCCCCTAGCGCAGTGCTGGGGACCAGGTGAGCAGTGCCAGCGGGAGGAGGAGGAACCAACCAGCAGTGACGGGCGCGTGGCCAAGGTGTGCGTGTGGGGGTCTCACTTGTCAGTCACCATGTCTACTAGCCCACAGGTCCGGAAGGTGGTGCTCAGTACGGGCAACATCCTCGAGATGGAGGAACTTATTCGCAAGGCAGGACAGACCACTACTGAAGAGGTAATGCTCGATCAATACTTCTCTCTAGTAGTTCTTCAAGGTCCTTCAGTAATGCTAACCACCATTACTTACTGCTATAGATATATTGATAAACTCAAGTATGTTGTGCACATAGAGGGGAATGGATGTTGCTTGGAGATATTGAAATAACTTATCAAGTGGTGTTGTTAGTAGTTTTGGGTGGCTATACAGATAGGATCAATGATTTCTATAGTATTATGAGTAGTAATATAAATTCTTAATGTTCCAGTTGAATTTGCTGCATGATCTAGATTAGAACTCACACTTGTCATGTAACTTATGTCATGTATAAGAATAAAATTGCATTTTACAGGAATGGTTGCAAAGTTACTAACATGTATTCATGTAATTCATTTCATAGGATATGTTTATAGTTAATGTGCAAGGGTATTACAACAGTAACTTATGGAAATGGGGAGAAACTCATCATTAGACACCTATCAAGTTAACATTTTATAGAAGTGCGTTAGTGTGTGATGTGAATAACGTTTCTCTAGTGATAAAAGAAAAAAAATCAGTTATGCTGCTGTTGTTGTGGGGAGAGCTATGAAGATACGGGCAAAATTAATACAAAAGTAAGCATGAGACTTGCAGAAATCAAGAGATCTTATAGAAATGTCTCCTGACTTTACCTGTAGACTAAGATTTAACTTATTTTTCCATGATTTTTTGAAGTACACTAATGAGATATATGTTCACCAGAAGTGGTTGCATTTACTGGGATGGCTTTGTGCAGAAGAAAATACATGGAGTGCTCAAACCTATCAGCAACTTAACAATCGTATTTTCATCAGATAACATTCAGAAAGACGAAAGGAAATGCATCGCTTCAGTAAAAGCAGGATAGAACAAGAAACCTTTAGTTTGAAATCTTTTATGAATTAAGGTGAAATAAGAAAAAGATATTAATGTAACAACTTGCAACAAATTAACATTATAGACATATCAGAAAAGATTGGTAGTAACAGTTTCATCATGCACTGAAAAATGGATTATATTGGCTGCAATTACAGTCCATTTTGATGTTGGTTAGACCACATCTTGAGTATGCTACCCAAGCGTGGTTTCTGCATTTGAAAAAACATTAATGCCGTTAAAAATTGCTAGCTTTGGAAAAGAAAATGAAAGCTTGGTGTGACTATATGAGTGTTTAACAAGTTCAGACTGTAACAGCAGTAAATGCAAGAGATGAAGGGGAGATACAATGTAGTTCCTTAAAATTCTCTCTTGTCAAATGAAATGAATTTTTCATCAGCAAGAGATGATTTTGATACTCTGAATACACACAAAAAAAGACCTAAATGTCAGAAAATAGTCATATATGTGAAGAACAGTTACAATGTGAACCCACTTACCAGTCACAGTTGTTACTGCAACAATATTCTAATCACTTATGGGGAGACTAGATAGTATCTGGACAATCAGCCCCCAAAATATGAGTAAACAAAATTTTAAAATGTGACCAGGCAAGACAAAAGAGGATCTGTAAATTTAGCAAGGCAATTTTTAGCTCTTTGGGGAAATCAGGCCAGTATTCAGTGATTCTGATATGAACAAGTGATTCAGTCTTCCCTACACTTTTCCTGATATTCATAGAATTGTTTCATGCCACTGTCGCATCAGCATCCATCTAAATCACTTCAGTACGAAGATTCCATTAATATGCTTTTCTTCCACCTCCATAAGTTATTTTTGTGTTGCTCTTAAGCTACATAATTACTTGTTTCACTTAGCAGAATACCTCTAGAAAATCAGATTTTCTTTCAGGTACTGTACAGTAGTTTTACAGGTCAGTAAAATTTCAGTTCAGTACTGCCACTCTGCTTCAGTATGCAGTTGGATGAAACATTTTAACATTTAGTTGAGGATAGTTTTGTCACCAAACCCCTTGGGACAATTTATGTTTAGGTTTTATGAGTGCATCAAGTGTAATTAGGATTTTTTATTGTGCGAGTGCTTGTCCCATTGATGGGCTTTACATCGTTGGTGGAGAACTACCTAGTTGAAGGGAATATGAGGATTCTAGATTAAAAAACATGCTTTTCACAAGTTCAGGGCTGATAGTGTGAACATGTAATGCAAAGATTCAGATTTGATATGCTTATTTAAGTGTGATATAACTGTAACATTGACTTATTACAATATAATCTGTTTACTTAGATTGGGTCTTTATAAGGGAAGATATTGATGCCTTAGTGAATTTGTCATGCATTTTTCTTTTATGAAAAAGTAATTTAGTTTTTATTGTAGTCACTGGCAAAAGTCTGCTCCCCATCCTTTGCACTGATATTTGACATCGTCAAAATCATGTTCCCGGACCCTTGTAATATCTGATGTGATTGACCAAATTCTGCTCCACAGTTCTTGCTATGATGTCTGACATTAGTGACAGAAGTCTGTTCCCTATCCCTTGTTGTGATATCTGACAACAAGCATGTTGTTATCAGAAGTAAAAGACTTAGATGAGTTACCATTACTGTTAAGTGGCTTCCCCACAGACAGTGGTGAAAATCTCAACCAAGCTCTCTCTTCTAAGAAATGCATTAATTCCTGGTTAACAGGTATCTTCAGATACTTATATATCAGAGGATTTTGAAAGCACTTTCTTTAAAAGGAATGATCGAACAATATTGATTCTTATCCTGTTATGTATATATCTACCTATGTGTTCATGAACATATAATCTCACCTTGTCACACATAACGCTTAAAACTTAACTCACACAACTCATTCGTCATTTCTCTAGATTTTCCTGTGGTTAGCATTATGCTTTAGCCCTGCCTTTTAGCAAAATGGTCAGAGCCGTAGATAGAAGTAGTAGGTAGGAACGTTAGACATGAGCATTAGGCAGTAGTAGTAGTAGTAGGTAGGAACATTAGGTAGACACATCAGGTAGATTATGAACATTAGGTAGGATTCTCTAGAAACACTGCTTGAATTGCCCTTTGATATTGGCCTGTTAAGGATGAGGCACAAAAGGCTAAGTGGCACTGGAGTTTAACAGTTATAGAGACTCTTTTGCCATGGCTTCCCCCTTAAGGGAGTTCCTGAAGGGAATGGGAATTAGAGATAAAAATAGATCTTCATGTATATTATATTTTATTATTATACTTAATTGCTTTTCCCACATCAGAGAGATAGCACCAGGGAACAGACGAAGAATGGCCCATCCACTCATATATATGTACATCAATTTACTTTAATGAGGATTTGGACTGCCAGGACTTACCAGGCATACCAGATGTTGGTAAAGAAAAAAAAAAGTGCTTTAGAGAAATTCATGAGAGTGGTGTTCAGTTCCTCTCTGTTTATATGGAAAAGAGATTGCACCTTTCACTTTAGTTATTACATATTACTCCAAAGACTACAAATTACAGATAGTGTGAAGTACTAACTTCTTGAATATTGCTTACCTAAGATGTTAAATTCTGAATTTCAGCTACGAGGAAGTATAAAAACTACACTGAATAGCTGGGGTGGGTGCAAAGCAGAAGCTCAGAATGGTGAGGTACTCACCATCCAGCGGAGTATTGACAGGTTACCTTCTAGAGAAAGCACAGGCACTAAGACTACTGTCAAGCTTTTCCTTAGCAGCAATGACTTTCAGCAGGTTGAAGATGCCATCAAAACTGGTAAGTATAAAGAAACTAGTTAGGGTTAATGTTGCCTCCCAAGTCCTCCTTCGAACAGAATTGGGAAGCTTATTTTGTGCTAGATGATGTGATGAGAATCATATTGTGTTTGTGTAATTACTTGTACCTATTTTTGCTGTATGGGAATGGAGTTTCACACTTCTGGGACCCCATCTTGTAACCATTCTTTCCTACTGGACAATTTTTAGATTTCTTTATGCTATCCACATTAACTATTTCTTCATTCCATCCCTCCACTATTGTTATACTTTAGAAGGGCTTCTTTTTTAACATGTTTAGTATTTAATTTGATGCCATGTCTTCTGGTTGTCCCATCCCTACATCTTTCATAGAACTGCTCTCTGTCATCATCAGTGTTTTAACAGTTCAAAAGATGTATATCAGTACACCCATCAGTTTTCTTTCTTTTGTGGTGGGCATTTCAGCTGTCTTAAATTTTGATACTATCTTTGTTGCTGTCTGGATCTTCTCAATTACCTCTTAGTGCTTATTTAGGTGGTGACAAAACCTGAGATTCTTATTCAAGTTTTGTACACATGTATGACCAGAACAACTTGCTGTTTATTTACTTATCCATAAATTTGAATGCATTTGTAATATTGCCAGGCAGACAATTGGTCTCCTTACCTATTCTCCTAAGATGGGACTCTGGCAACAGGTTAGGGACAGTGTGCCCTCCCAGGTGTTTATCACACAGATTCCTTCAGCTTATTTCTGCTAGATGATATTCATATCATGGCCTTCTATTGCTGAGACCCATCCTCATTACTTTACATTTGGTAAGGTTGAACTTCATTAGCCTTGTATTTGATTAACTTTGGATTATGTTGATATCCCCTCGTAACTTGATACAATCTTCCACACTTTTCACTTCCCTTATGATCTTTTCATCATCTGCAAATATTTTGCATAGGAATTCATACGTCCCACCAAGTCATTTACAAAAATTGAAAAGAGTAATGGTCCCAAAGCAGACCATGCAGAACTGCACTGATGACCTTAAATCTGTTTTGAAATATACCTTCCAGCTGGCTGGCTGGAGTGTCACATATATATTCATCACAGCACATCTCTCAGCTTCTTTGCCTTTAGCATATGTGTGTGTGTGTGTGTAGAGTGGATGGGTTGTTGTTCATCTATTTCCAGGCACTACCTCACTGACAGTGGAAACAGCGATCAAGTAGAATAGATAGATAAATGAAATATACCCAGGTTCCTGGGTACTGAACTCCAGTTCCAATTATTCAGGTTTCTTGCAGCATTTATCAAAAGCCAGATATCCAGCCTGATAGTAGAAATATCCAGCATTTTAAATTGCTGAAAATTGTGGGATAGCTAGATTGTTATTGGATATCAGTCACATCCCTACCTAACTTACCCATCCTTGACTGTAGTCTTGGTGATTGATAGCACAGCACAATTTGCCTCACCAGTTGTATATAAAGAGATGCATTAACTCTATTTTTTATAAATTCATTTCTAGCTCCTAGCTGTTTAATGGGTAAGATCAGCTGCTTTCTCACAAGACTTAAGAATTAGAATATTTTCTAGAACAGGATATTGTCATTCATACTCAATATGCCAGACATAGGTCATTTGTAGTATTAATTACATATTTGCACTGTGCAGCTACTTAAATTCATTTATGCTCTCTGCCTTCACCATGTCCTCAGTCATTTTAGTCCATTCATTCATTATTCTTATACTATAAAAGTGCTTGTTTACATCTTTTGTCAACATCAATCTATTGTAAAATCTTGAAGGTAGTAATCAGATCATACCTCACTCTTTCTTCTCCCAAGGAAGGCAAGTTTAGTCTAAAGCCTCTTCCTGTAACTCAGCTCTCTTAATTCTTTCACTGTCTTTGTCGTACTCCTCTGAACCTTCCTATTAGTTCTTTGTGTTTCTTGAAAATCATATTCTAGTTTTGGCCTTCCGTTAGGTATGAAGAGATTGGTAAGTTTATCCTTATTGATACTTGAAAGCTATTCTAGTATTTCCCAGTTGACATTGTGTCTCAACTATTCTTCTAATGTGGGATTCTGGGGATATGTTAGTGACAATGTGGACTTCCAAGTCCTTCTTAGTCACAGAATCCTGAAGCTTATTTCCTGCTTAATAATCATATTGATAACTTTCACTTCAACCCATCCTCATTTCTGTACATTTGCACAGGTTGAATTTTATTACCCATACATCAGATTATTTTTGGAGTTTGCCAGGTCACCTTGTAAGTTAATGCATTCTTTTTAAGTACCCTTGTAAAGTGATACAATCTTCCATGCTTTTTACATCATCAGCTGACATAATCAGGTGGTGATATCTTGATTTTTCTAAATAAGGTTCCAGAAACAGTTTGTTAACTCTATTTATTGTCACTTTCCCAAACAGTGTCCTCGGGCTTGGATTTGCCATGCATCGACTCTGTTATTGTAACACCCCCAGATGTTAGCGATGATGCAACACTCGAGAGCATAGAGCCAGTGTGGCAAGCATTAGAAGATGCAGTTGACAGAGGAGCTGTGACTGCAATTGGCTTGGCAGATGTGTCATCTCAGCTCTTTACCGAGTTATATAAATGGGCCAAAGTAAGGATGCTGCAGTTTTTCAAATTGCTTAGGTTTTTTCTTAATGAGACTGAGGAGAGAGCATTTCAGTGATTCCACAGATTTAATTCTCATTTACTCATCCAAATGATTTGAAAAATGAATTAATAATTAATGAAAGCACTTATACTCTTTGACATATAGTTACCTTTCATTTTCTTAGATTTGAGACAAGAAATGTTCAGGCTAATGAATCTAGTCAGAAAATTTGCAAGAAGATTTTGCAAACAACAATTTTATTTGAGTATTTAATAACCAATGTTTCACAAGAATGATTTTAGTTTGCCATCATGACTTCCACACTAAAGTATCATTATCCACACAGTTACATATTTTGGAGATAATTTTGTTACTTCTCAATATGAGGACAATGGGATTTCATCAACACTTATAATGAGTATTTCTCTGAAAACAAGAAAGATCCCTTTTGATTTTGTCAGAAATTGAAAGGGCATGGTCAGTATAACACCTGTAAATGATTTTGTTTCAGTATAGTAACTTAATTTTAGCAATTAGATTTCAGTAGTGCTATTCTTGTGTGCTTCTTATAGGACAGGGAAGTTTCCTTTTGATTTGTAAATAATTTTGTTTCTGCACAATAAACTTACTTTAGCTTTCACATGTGTTTCCCTTGAGGCAAAGCATGCTCTTTTTTTTTATTTTTAATTACCTCTACAGCCACCTTTGCCATCGCTTGTGCCACCACCACTACCATTACATGTGCAGCACTTTTTCATACCTTTTGCCACCACTTCTGTTAACCCCTTTGCAACCACCACCCCTGCCTCAACTTCTCCAGGCTATCACCTTTACAGCCAACTGTGCCACTACTATCTCTGCCATGTGCTTTGCTTCCACTGCAACTATCACATCTGCAATCTTTACAACCTGTGTCACCATTTTTGCCATCCCCTCTCCCACAACCCTTCATGCCATCTTTGATAGCAAATCTACCCCATTTCTGTCACCCCTCCAGCAACCATCCCCTTTACTACCAACACCTCGAGTATCATTTCTGCCCCCCCACCCCTGCAACCTCCTCCTTCATAGGTATCTCTGGCATCTCTTTTGCACCACCCATACTACTTCCACCACCTCTGCTATCATTTTAGGAACAACTAGTACTGCCATATCTGCCAGTGCCTCTTCCAGTGTCTTTGTCAACCCCTTTATAACCACTAATACCACCTGTTCAACCACCATCACTTCCATCATCTCTGCCAACCCATTTGTCACCACTACCACCTTCACTACATCCACCACCACAGCTGCCACTATCTCTGCCATTCTCTGGTCACCACTTCTGTCAACACACACACACACACACACACACACACACACACACACACACACACACACACACACACACACACACACACACACACACACTCTCTCTCTCTCTCTCTCTCTCTCTCTCTCTCTCTCTCTCTCTCTCTCTATCACACCTGTCACCACCTCTGCAACCATTTGTGTGTCACCACCTCTGTCACCATTATTACCACATTTGCCAACACCTTTTCCACCATCTGTCACCACCTTTTTCTACCTCCACTTTCACCACCTGTACAACCATCTTTGCTGTTTTCTTTTCCATTACCACTGTCACTATTTCTACCTCCATCCTTACAACCAGCCTTTGTGGCACCACCACTATCATCATCTTTTATCTACGCTACCAATCCCTGCCATCATTTCTGCTGCTCCATCTGCAACCATCACCTCCTCCACAACCACTATGCCACCACAGTCTCGCCATCTGCCACCAACGCCACCCGTCATGCCCCTTTATTAATACAATGACACCTTTTTTTTTTTTTTTTTGTCTTTCCTGCCACCAAAACCTCTGAATTTCCTGTGTCATCTTTTCTGCCACCACTACTTCAGCACTCCTCCTTTCACCCTCTCTGCCCACCATTTCTGCCACCTCACCAACCTCCTCTGTCAGCATCTGCGTCATTCTCATAGCCACCCCCCTTTGTTACAGTCACTTTCTCCATCCCTGATACCGCATTTTCTACTATCTCTGCCATGACTTCTTTCACCTCCTTCACCATTATCTCTGCAACAACCCCTGTGCCTCTTGCATTACCACAATCAGTATCACTGCCTCTTGTCACTTTCTGTAACCACCCCATTTCATTACTTAGGCCCTTTCTAATGCCTAGTGATGTTGCATTACTTGCTGATGCATGTTTAGGAAATACTTTTGCAGCCCATAAAAAGTACCATATGCCAACCTTACATGTGTTTCATGCTTTAGTAACTGGTAAAGTTTTGCATCATAGTTCAGTTGTCAGCCACTTTTTTGATGAATGGCCTTGAAATTTCATATGCCAATGCATAATAATGAGCACTTTGACAATCCATCAAAAAATTAGATCACCAAGATGTACACTTCATTCCACAGTAACCATATATTGTTTAACATTTGGGCTTGGTTCTCAGCCATTATGTGATGTACAGTTACGTACCATCGTATGCTGATGCACATTAACAAATGCTTCATTGTTGTCCCAAGAGTAGGTTGTCCTAATGTACATTTTGTGCATACCATTTCACTTCTCAGCCACTGATGTATCTGGCATATGGTCATGTGACTTTAAATGTTAATGCATATTGGTGAGTGGCTTCAGCATACTACCAAAAGAAGGTTGCCCTGACCTACATGTTTTACCTCACAGACAAACTTCATAATTAGAGGCTGCCTATGTTTTATGATGTCATACTTAGAATTTTTAGTCTTTTATATGCACTGACCTCTCAGACTTTTAAACTAGAAGTGAGTGTGCATTTAGGCTTATCCTTCCTCATGAATTAGGAAAGGGTACTTCATTGAATTAGTTTTTGACACATGGATAACACTGACATCTTCATGCATATTGTCTTACAGGTAAAGCCAAGCACAGTTCAAGTGAACTTTGCTTCATGCTGTGTTGTCCCCAAAGAGTTGTCATCATTTGCTCAGCAGCATGATATCCAGGTGCTGACTCATAATGATCCTGCAGGTAAGATCAATCTTTTGGTGACCTTTGATAAAAAGTATGGGAACATTTATGAAGTTTGGATGGAATATTTGAAAATAGAAATGAAACAATTGGAGAAAATAATCTTGACCCTTTCACTGCTCTGAGCATCATGTTGCATGTCATATGTTTTATTTGCTTCCACCATCATTTAAAGTCCCTGCAGATGTTTGCTTCCACCAGTTACCCTTAGGTGTCACTAGCAGCCAATTGCACTAACATCAGCTTGGATTAATGCCACATGTGTACCCTCTGTCATGAATTAAGTGTGATGAACAAAGTCATTGATGAAGAGGAAAGCTTGTAAACATTAAGATTTTCATTTGATGCAGAACAAAAAAAGAAAGGTGTGTTTGTAGAAGGCTGAGGTAAAACTTGAATAGATGGAGCCTGTGTAAAAATTGGTTGTGTAAAAGTGAATTATTGTCTCAGCAGGAACTTGAAATTGATGCATTTTGCCTCAAGCTAAAATGAGAGTGAAGCATCCATTCCTAGAGCAATGTGAGAGTAACGTCTATGTCTCATTTGCAATATAAAAGCCCCCTCTTATTTTTTTAAGAAATGATGATAAATATTTGAGACAAATAAATGTACTGAAGGTAATCCATGATAGTAACATAAACTGTATTATTGGGAACTTATTTTAGATGGTAGATCATTTTGGTATTTTATCTCAACTACTTTATTTCACTGTGCAGATGCCATAAAACAGCACAGGTCCATACCTGTGTCATTTTTAGTCTTAGAAAAGCACCCTAAATCAATCTGCCATTCCATGTTATGCAGTTACAAACTGCCATAAAGGAATCAGTTGCGTGTGTCAATGTCTCATTATATCTGACGTAAGTGTCCAGTCTCTTACTTTTGAGTAAATACCAAGAGTGAGATGGAAATTTAGTTAGTCTTAGATTATAAACAATTATCCTACTATTAGTACTTACATTTTTAGTGATAAAGTTATTTGGTCATTTATTATTATACATAAAGAGAACCCAGAGTAATGTATATGTAATTTTCTTGTTGAATTTAGTGTGAAGTCAGTCTTAGAAAGAAACCATAGTGTACTTTACTTAAGTGCTTCAGCCTCTTGCATTATGTTTTGAAAGTGCCTGCTCATTCTTACACCAATTTGATAAGAAAATTTTATATTAATTTTTCATGTTGATAAAGTTCTGCTTATATAAATAATGTGTGAATCTTCATGAATATGTATGTTTTGGGTGCTTAGTATATGTAACATTAAATCATGCCTGGAAGAAAATCATGAAGTGTGTTTTAGGTCCACATTATATGGAGCTTCACATTACAGAGTGTGTGTGTATATATATGTTTGTATGTATGTATATGTTGATATGTATGTGTATGTGCATATGATAAAAAGAGTGTGGTTGAGAGAGCAGAAGAGGGTGTGTTGAAATGTTTCGGACACATGAAGAGAATGAGCGAGGAAAGATTGATGAAGAGAATATATGTGTCAGAGGTGGAGGGAACAAAGAGAAGCTGGAGACCAAATTGGATGTGGAAGGATGGAGTGAAAAAGAGTTTGACAATTGGGGCCTGAACATACAGGAGAGTTAAAGATGTGCAAGGAACAGAGTGAATTGGAACAATGTGGTGTACTGGGGTCAACATGGTGTCAGTGGATTGAACCAGGACATGTGAAGCATCTGGGATAAACCATGGAAAGGTCTGTGGGGCCTGGATGTGGAATGGGAGCTATGGTTTCAGTACATTACACATGACAGCTAGAGAGTGAGTGTGAACAAATGTGGCCTTTTTGTCTTTTCCTGGCACTACTTCACTGGGGCGGGGGTGTGCTATTTCTACATGTGGCTGGGTGGCGACGGGAGTGGATGAAGGCAGCAAATATGAATGTGTACATGTGTATATATGTATATGTCTGTGTATGTCTGTATGTATACGTTGAAATGTATATGTGCATGTATGGGCATGTATGTATATATATGTTTATATGTGTGTGGCGAGGTGGCGATGGGAATGAATAAAGGCAGACAGTGTGAATTGTGTGCATGGGTATATATGTATGTGTCTGTGTGTGTATATATATGTGTACATTGAGATGTATAGGTATGTATATTTGCGTGTGTGGACGTGTATGGGGGTGGGTTGGGCCATTTCTTTCGTCTGTTTCCTTGCGCTACCTCGCAAACGCAGGAGACAGCGACAAAGCAAAATAAGTAAATAAATATATATGAGCGGTTGGGCCATTCTTTGTCTATTTCCTTGTGCTACCTCACCGACACAGGAAACTGATTAAGTATGTTACATAAATAATGGACGTTTATGTATATATTTGTGTGCGAGTGGATGGGCCATTCTTCGTCTGTTTCCTGGCGCTACCTCGGTGACACAGGAAACAGCGATTATGTATTATGAATGAATTGATATTTTTTTATGACAACTTGTGTATTAGACGAGTGAGCATGTGAAAATCTTGTCCAACACTATTGTACTGGGGAAATTTACCCAGTATACCAGAAGTTGGAAGGTTTAAGCAGCCAAGGTGATATTATTCACCTCTGAAGCAGTCTCACATTCGCACATGCCTTACTCTCCAAATAAAAACTGCCACTGCATCTGGGAACTTTCCTCCCTCTTCATCTAATCATAGCCCCATACACAAAGCATTTCTGTTAACCCTATCATGCACTTTCTTCAGATCCTCATCTACTTCATAGAAATCCTTGTCTTCTTAAGTGTTTCTCACACAAACCTTTCAGAGCAAACACCTGATCCCCATATCCCCTAACATTTGTGAAGCCACATTACTGCTCCAGATATGATTCTCCGTACATGTCATCACCCTATCCTCAACCACTTTCTCATACAATTTAGCAAGTCTTTTTTTCACATTTGTTTGCCATATGCCACATAGTCAGGAGGTACCAGGAATAGACATAAAAGGCCCTGTTTGCTCACATTCACTCTTTAGTTGTCTTACATAATGCACTTACACCAGAGCCTGCCATACACAACCAAGCCACACAAATGTTTCTAAATTTTTCCGTGACTGCTTCATGCTCCCTGGTTTTGTGAATATGAAAACACAGGACTTTGGTTATATCTGTATCTTCTACATGCTAGTTATTGTTGTTTGATATCAGTTAATTTAAGAAAGTTAAAGGTATCCTACATATTCTGCCGATTTATAGTTAAAAGGCTGTAGGAAACATCATCAAGACAAAACTCAGTCAACTTTACTTGGACTAGCAGCCTTACTGCTAGTCTTAGAAGATATATTTAGTGAATATGAAAATACTGTACTTAGGATTTTGGTTATATATTCCTATATTAGCTATTAATAACAGCTAGATTTAAAAGCAAATATTTTATGTAGACTTATCTACCTTCTTATCTAACCAGTCTCTCAATCTTGGGAAATATGATTTACCACCGAATGTGGAGGAACATAATTTTCTTATAATTAGTCATAAACCGTAAGGAGATATTTATTGTGCATTGGAATGAAAATACAAAGACAGCATGTGAAGAAAACAATACTTCTAAATAGTAAGGGCAGACTGATACCATGCTTAACCCTTCTGCTGTGGCAGTCTCTAAGTTTGCAACAAGGCCAGGGCTTAAATTAAATATAAAGGGGTTGATGAAGTGGAAAGAGAAGAGACAAAGAAAAGTATTTAAAGAATTTTAGAGGATGTGAAAAACCTCTATTGTAAAAAGTGTTGGGCCGCAGATATTGAGAAAGACATGAGAGTGCTGAGAGTTCCAAGGATTTGAGGAGTTGGGAAAGACACAGTTATCAGAATGGCCCACCCTTGAGTTACCAACAACCACACAGTACTCATGTGATGCAGTAGCTTGCTGAATATGGTGATTTAACTAGTGGTGGCAACACGCAAGCAGCCAGTTCTTGGGAGCAAAAACCAAAGTATTACCTGTAGAAGAGGGAAAGTGAACTAACATTGCAGCTTTGGGCAAGTTGGATTTTAAAGTTAACGTGGGAGAGTTGATATTCTCAAATATCTTATAAAGAAGTCTTTTCATACTTCATTACGATGTCCTACATTTGTGAGGTAGTGCCAGGAACTGACAAAGAAAGGCTGCATTCATTCTCATGTGTAATGTCCCAGAATCGGAGTTCCTTATCCACAACCAGACCCCTCAGACTTTTCCATGGTTTACCGTGGACGCTTCACGTGCTCTGGTTCAGACCATTGATGGCAAGTCTTTAGCTATATACCATATCATTCCAGTTCACTCTATCCCCTACGCCCTTTTCATCCTTCTGCATGTTCAGTTACAGATCATTCAAAATCTTTTCCATTCCATCCTTCCTTTAACAGTTTTGTCTCCCTTTCTCTCTATTCCCTCCACTTTTGACACATATATCCTCTTTGTTAACCTTTCCTCTCTTATTTTCTCTATATGTCTTAGCCATTTCAGCATACTCTCTTCAGCTCTCTCAACCATATGCATTTTTTTACCACACCTCTCTCTTATCCTTTGATTACTTAGTCACATCTACAAACATTTAATTTCCAAAACACCCACCCTTGTCTGCAGTTTTATATATAGCCCATGAATCACATCCATATAATAATGTTGAGACTGTTGTGCCTTCAAAAATACCTGTTTTTACCTCTCGAGATAACAGTATCTCTCCACACATTCTTCATCGCTCCTGAAAGCTATGCCCCCGTCACCCACTCTTTAATTCTCTTACACTTTCATGATTCCATTCAGTGCCATGTCCACTCCCAGGTATATAAAACACTTCACTTCATGTTTTCTCCGCTCAAATTCATATCCCATCTAACCTGTCCCATAATTCTGCTAAACTTAATAAACTTGCTCTTATTTGCATTTAGGATCAACTTCCTCCTTTCACACGTTCTTCCAAAATGTCACCAACTTAGGCAGTTTCACACTCATATCTGCCACCAGCGCTGTGCCATCAACAAACAAGTACTGACTCACTTCGCAGGCCTTATCATCCACTACAGACTGCATACTCACCCTTGTCTTCAAGAATCTCACATTTACCTCACTCACCCACTATCCACAAACAGTAAACAGCCGTGGTGACATCACATACCCCTGCCACAGACCAGCCTTCACTTGGAACCATTGCTTCTTGCTTCCTAATTGTACACATGCCTTACACCCTTGATGAAAACTTCTCACTGCTTCTAGCAGCATTCCTCCCACACTATACTTTTTTAAGACCTTGCTCAAGACACCTCAACATGATCCATACCTACATTTAAAATCCAAACTAACCAATTAGCAACATGATTTTATTACAGTTAACTAGGACGTAATTTTTTTAGATAAAATGATATGCAATTCAACTTGGTGAGGCTTTATTTACTTATGATACATGGCTCTTAACTTTTGTAGCATTCTCATAGTCACAACATGGGGTGATTATGCAGTTCATTCATATTTTTTGGCTCTGCCAACTTGTACCTACCTTATTATGTCCATGAAATAGGATAGTGGCTGTCAACGTGTACCCCATTAAACTGTGAATGGATTTGTGGTGATGATAAAAGTAAAGATATACATCTTTGGTCACAACTACACAGGAATTAGTTTGTTCTTATTTTCTGTTGGTGTTCCTTACATCTGCCTTAGTGTTCCTGTTTCATGTTGGTGCTCCATACATTTGTCTTTTTATGCTGCAGAGCATAATAATTGACACATCTGATCCACCACTTTAACCCTTAAACTGTGATACACATCATTTATATGCTATTTGTTAACTGCAACATATATCACTTGAAGCAAGATTTCTCCATCACTTAAGTGTAACTTTTAACTGATTAAAGAAAAAAGATTTACATAAAATCATTTTTGCTACTGTATGAAAATTATTAATCTCTAGCTTCTTTCTCTGTATGTTATTCAGTAAAATGACTCTGTTTTTCAGAAATAGTGGATGAGGATGTCGTTTCAACCATCACAAGTCGCTTGGGTTTATCTGGAGTTCAGTGTCAGATACAATGGATTGCACGACACAGAACCATTCAGCAGTGTTTTGGTTTGGTACAAGACAAGGGCTACACGCTTGCTCTGGCATGTGACGTTTAAATGTTTGGGGACTAACCAGTGTAGATTGTCTGGAGGTCCCAAGTATTGTGATGTTATCTTGTTAGGTAGTAAGATTGTTATTGGGTTGAGGGTATAGGATGAAATTTGTGTAGGAGGTACTTTAAACATTCTTAACTTGAGCTACATTTTTTAATGTAAATCATGCTCTTTTTAGGTATTAGTTCTAAGGATTTGAATACAATGATGTGAATTGATATTTCAAAGAGTATATCTAAGAAACAGCTTATTGTTGATGCTACCAGTTTTTATGGTATTTATGAAGTATTTTGCCACTCAAATGGCAAATAAATCTTTGTGCTGTGACTTTACTTGAGTGCAAACAGGGTATTAATGCACTCAAATACCTCTTGAGAATATAATCTTTACAGTTTTCATAATAAAGTGCAGTTTTCAATTATCTCGCATAATTTGTTACTGATATTGCATAAGAGAGAGATCATATTGCAGGCTATGGGATGAGACAGCTAGTCTCAAGTTTTGGAAAGGTAGGTGAGCTTGTAACCCATAATTGTGTAGTATTACAGTATTTTATGGTTGAAAAATGTTTTACATGGCTCAAACTTCAACTTCATTGATTCTATCTACAATTTTGCTCTAATATTTGTACTTTTAACAAGATATAGCTGCATATAATAAAGATACTCATAGAATTTGTTCAACTTCTCAATTAATGTTAATGATCCATTGAATGGATTTTAATTGATGCAACCTTCATTAGGCATGAACGTGTTCTTTGAGTATGGTTGTAGAAGTTGTGATAATGATAATTGTGATCAATGAAATGAGTTAATATCAAATATTAGTATTATTCATGCATTGTCTTTTAATCCATGATATAGATAGATAGAGGGATTCTAATCCCATTTAGATTTAACAGCAGTTAAGTGAGGTCTTTAAATGAAAGGTGTACAAAGAAGTAAACTAGAGCGACTAATTTTTAGTGGTAAAGGAACTGTCTTTGTATTCATATTAGATACTAAGTGATAATGCCTTTTTTTTCTCTCTCTCTCTTTTTTTTGAAGACATGTTTAAGAAGGTTCCACTGAAGTGAAATTGCCCTTCATAACGTAGGTTTGTTCCATGATTTTGTTTAGAATATGGATGAATGGGCATTTCAGCCGAATGTGTTGAACATGGCATTATATGTATGGGAATGGCTGTGATGTTTCTGGTATTGTAGGGTGTGTATTGATTACACATTATGGTAATATATTTGCTCGGAATTTATTCCTCTTGTATCGTCTTTATGATATGTGCAACTGGTTTCTCGGCATAATGCAAAGCTTTAAAATGTAACTTGACACCAGGTAGATCATTGTGGTGTAGAAATATTATATCAGGTTCACAAATTCATTTGAGTAATTTACTCTTATCATATGATTATCTGTAATTTTCATGTTTGTGCTGGTTGCAAAATTGCATCATCTGCTATCATGCTAGAGAGAGAGAGAGAGAGAGAGAGAGAGAGAGACAGAGAGGTGTCTGAGAGAAAAAGACGTGTGCTTACCATAGCATCAGACAAAATGCGTTGATATGAGTGCAATATCTTATGTTTTTGTAGTTCATCTAAAGGGACCTAACCTCAGTTAACACTGTCAGTGGTAGTTTCAAATTTCCAATGTGTCAACAATTTGTAGGGAGTACAAAGCTTGATTTTTGTTTCTCAATCCCGATGGGATTAGGATACTACAATTTGTCGGTATGCATCTTGGTATGTTGGTGTATTTGTGTGTGTGTGTCAGATGGGATAGATTTTCATGTCACTCACAGTGAGTTGCTGTAACTGTTTTCATGTCTTTAGAGTTTACAGGATATATCAGAAAAGTGCTGACGTGTGAAGCACGCACATGTATCCATTTATGTCTATGTTCAGTAAGGGTATGCATTGTGTTTACATTATTATTTGATGCTGTTTGATTTATAATTCTTTTATCAGTCTAGAGGATTCTTTGTGAAGTTGAAATAATCTCCCTAAAAGCATGATCTTTTCCTTGCCATTTTGGTGATGTGATCAGCCCAGAGAATATTAAACTCTCCAGGTAGTTATGCCATCTCCTTTACGTAGCATCCTGGTAAGAACCTGGCTTTTCAGTTTTTGATAGAGTGCTACACATGTGCACCTTAGTGGCCCTATAAATATTTCACAGTTTTGATGTGAAGACTGGAAGATTAGATGATAATCATAACTTTTATCTGTATTATAATCCTGTCTCTCAGAATATAATGATTCTTACTTGGCTTTTTAATACCCAATGAATTCCACTAGAAGAGTATACATTAAAGGAATGGTGCCACAATTAAAATGTGTCACAGACTGATAAAATGATGCTGTTGATTTGCATCTCACAACCACTGTGACCTCTTGTATCCATTGGTTAAATTTCACCGTGTGTTAGTTTGGAAATTTAAGCATTGGAAAACATTCCTTGCAACACTAAACCATAACATTTTAAGGGCTTTGCTAATAAACATGTTTAAGAGTTGTAAACCGTTTTGGTTTTGTTAACAGTATCCCCTGTTTGCTACTTTCTAGTCTTGTCCATTAGGTGCAGTATAGCTCATATATAGCTGCTGCACATATAGCAGTTTTATCTGCATTTGTTTCCTTGAACTAATTTCCATGTAGCATTGGAGCATTGAAGTACGTGTGGAAAAAGAGGTAGTTATCCAGGAGGGCACAAATGGGTGTGTATGAATGTCCAGTAGTTCCTATTGTGTTTATTAGATGGGAGGTATGGGATATAGATGAGGATGCATAGAGAAGGTTGGAAGTGTTTGTTATTAAATGTTTGAGGCCAGTTTGTAGTGTGATACGGATTGATCAAGTATGTTAGGGTAAGAGATGTGTGGTAGTAAAAAGAGTGTGGTTGAGAGAGCTGAGGAAGAAGTGCTGAAATGGTTTGGATATGTGGAGAGAACGAGTGAGGAGAGGCTGACAAAGAACTGTCAGAAGTGGAGGGGACAAGGAAAAGGGGGACACCAAATGATAGATGGAAGGGTGGAATGAAAGATATTTTGAGTGGTTGGGGCCTGAACTTGCTAGACGGTTAAAGGCATGTATGGGATGGAGTGATATGGTATACAGGGGTTGACATGTTGTCATTGGACTGAACCATTGCATGTGAAGCAACCAGGGTAAACTATGAAATGGTTTGTGATGACTGGTTGTAAGCAGGGAACTGTGATTTTGGTGCATTGCTCATAACAGATAGAGAATGGATGTGAGAGAATGCAGCCTTTATTCTGTTCCTGGCACCACCTTGCAAACATGGGAAACAGCGATCAAGTTTGACAAAGTATTTCATACATTAACTTCTGCTCGAGTAAGGAAGCAAAAAACGAGGTAGATTGTATAATATTACAAGGGACTTGGACAACAAACTTGGTTTGAAATGTAGTTCATGCAATTCAACCCAAGCAATGGTAAATTAATGAGGATGGGACAAATCAAAAGAGGCTTCAATGTGATTACTACCTTATAGCAGAAAATTAGTTTCAGGATTGTGTGTGAAAGGGACTTGGGAGTAGACATCACCCCAATCCTGTTGCCAGAGTCTCATTTAAGAATGGTGTACTGCCAAAGATCAGAATAGCTTATAAGTATATGGATAAGAAAATAGCACTCTTTTGATATCCTAAATTAGGCACAAAGAACAATTAAGAAAGCTAAGCTACAAGGAAAGACTGGAGGCTTTAAATTTTCCAACCTTGGAAGAGAAGACCGATGGGTGACCTGATCACAACCTTTCAGTTTTTAAAAGGAATCGACAAAGTGGACAGTTCTATGAGAGGTGTGGGGACATAGCAACCAGAGGACATAACATGAAATTAAGAAACATTTAGATAGGGCTGTAAAGAAATAATTTTACAGTCTAGAGTGATCAGTGAATGAAACGCATATGTGGGCTGTTTGTCAACTGTCTGGCAGCTTCCTTGGTGTATATACGTACTAAAGCCAGGATTTCTTGTATAGATTTTCATCTTTTATGCATTTATTGGTTTAAAGCACTTCTCATCCAGACGTACAATATAATTTCCCCCGAAAGTATACATGAATACTTTTCTTTCATACATGGTCGCCATTTCTCGCAGTAATGAGGTAGCACCAGGAACATTCATGCATTTTCTTGTGTACTGCACTGAAACCACAGCTTGCTATCAACATCCCATGTACCCTTTCCATGGTTTGCCCTGGATGCTTCACGTTCCTTGGTTTGGTCCATTGACAGCACATTGACCCCAGTATGTCACACTGTTCCAATTCACTGTATTCTGTACCAACCTTTCACCCTCCTGCATCTTCAGGCCTTAAATACATTATACATTTTCAACAAACACTAATTTGAAATCCACTATGAAACAACCACATCCTTAAAGAGAACAGTCAAAGTGCTGCTTAGAATCCACTCTGACACAACTGCTGACTCTCCCCTTACTCATGGACATATTAAGTTTACAAACATATGAGAATGCTAAACATAGTACCCATCCTAAAACAAACCCAATTTCCTCTCCTCAGTTCTGTCTATCACTGTTCTCAGTATCCATACACCGTGAGAAACTGATAACCAAAATATTTAACCACACCTACAAAGCATGACTTTACACCCTGACTGGGTTCAACTAAAGATAACCTTCCTTTACACTAGCAATGGTAACAAACTTGAAACAAGTCTATCAATCTGTTAATGCTTGGCAGACATTAATTCAACCTGCATATTCTTACCACATAAGATTTCAACCATATTGAGCAACAAGTATAGCGTGTTCAGTTACCACTCCAGACTAATATGAAGGCTACTATCAGGCACCTGTTTGTTCAAGGAAAGATAACTGTATCCAATATGTGGGTGGGTTGGGCCAATCTTTCGTCTGTTTCCTTATACTACCTTGCTAACAAGGGAGATGGCTATTAAGTAAGATATATATATATATATATATATATATATTTTTTTTTTTTTTTTTTTTTTATTATACTTTGTCGCTGTCTCCCGCGTTTGCGAGGTAGCGCAAGGAAACAGACGAAAGAAATGGCCCAACCCACCCCCCCCATACGCATGTATATACATACGTCCACACACGCAAATATACATACCTACACAGCTTTCCATGGTTTACCCCAGACGCTTCACATGCCTTGATTCAATCCACTGACAGCACGTCAACCCCGGTATACCACATCGCTCCAATTCACTCTATTCCTTGCCCTCCTTTCACCCTCCTGCATGTTCAGGCCCCGATCACACAAAATCTTTTTCACTCCATCTTTCCACCTCCAATTTGGTCTCCCTCTTCTCCTCGTTCCCTCCACCTCCGACACATATATCCTCTTGGTCAATCTTTCCTCACTCATTCTCTCCATGTGCCCAAACCACTTCAAAACACCCTCTTCTGCTCTCTCAACCACGCTCTTTTTATTTCCACACATCTCTCTTACCCTTACGTTACTCACTCGATCAAACCACCTCACACCACACATTGTCCTCAAACATCTCATTTCCAGCAGATATATATATATATATATATATATATATATATATATATATATATATATATATATATATACTTAAGTAATAATAGGGTAAGAGATGTATGGTAATAAAAGAGTGTGGTTGAGAGAGCAGAAGAGGGTGTTTTGAAATGGTTTGGTCACATGGAGAGAATGAGTGAGGAAAAATTGACCAAGAGGATATATGTGTCAGAGGTAGAGGGAACAAGGAGAAGTGGGAGACCAAATTGGAGGTGGAAATATGGAATGAAAATGATTTTGAGTGATCGGGGCCTGAACAAGCAGGAGGGTGAAAGGCGTGCAAGGAATAGGGTGAATTGGAACGATGTGGTATACCGGGGTCGACGTGCTGTCAATGGATTGAACCAGGGCATGTGAAGTGTCTGGGGTAAACCATGGAAAGTTCAGTTAAACCTATCCCTTGCACGCCTCTCACCCTACTGAATGTTCAGGCCTGGATCACTCAAAATATTTTTCACTCCATCCTTTCATTTCCAATTTGGTCTCCAGCTTCTCCTTGTTCCCTCCATTTCTTACATAACCTCTTTGTCAACCTTGCCTCACTCATTCTTTCCATATTTCAACATGCTCGGGTGCTCTCTCAACCACACTTTTTATTACCACACATCTCTCTTACCTTTTTATTACTTACTCGGTCAAACCACCTCACACATATTATCAAACTTACCATTTTCAATACATCCACCCTCTGCATAGCTCATGACTTGCATCCATATTATATTGTTGGGACTACTAATCTTACAAACACTCGGTTTTGCCATCCCAGGTAACGTTCTTTCTTTCCACACATTCTTCAGTGCTTCCAGAGTCTTACTCACTCACTTCCGCTTCCATTTGTTGCCATGTCCACTTTCAGTTATCAAGCACTTCATTTCCTTCATGTTTTATCCATTCAGACTCACCCCAACTAAACTGTCCCTCAACTCTGCTAAACCTAATAACATTTTTATTCACGTTTACTCACTTTCACACACTCAGTCACCGATTTATGCTGTTTCACACCCGAATCTGCCACTCGTGCTTCAGGAGTAGTAGTGCTCCTTTCCTTACCTCTTGTCCTCTCATCAACTCCTAACTTTACTCCTTAGACATTTCCAAACCATCATTTACCCTTGAGCTATGTTGTACTCGGATCCAGAACACCCAAGTTTCCTTACACATGCTACCTATGTCTCCTCTCTTTTTATCTTGGTTACATTTAGACACTCCAGCCTGAACCCTCACTCTGCGTGACTCCTTCTGTTCCTAAAGAAATTGAAATGCAAGTAAAGGGGTTCAAGTTTCCCGTTCTTCCCCCCTGAGTCGTCGACTCATAGAAATATATATAGAAAGCTGGTGACTGAGTTTGGAAAAGTGTGTGGAAGAAGAAAGTTAAGAGTAAATGTGAATAAGAGCAAGGTTATTAGGTACAGTAGGGTTGAGGGTCAAGTCAATTGGGAGGTGAGTTTGAATGGAGAAAAACTGGAGGAAGTGAAGTGTTTTAGATATCTGGGAGTGGATCTGGCAGCGGATGGAACCATGGAAGCGGAAGTGGATCATAGGGTGGGGGAGGGGGCGAAAATCCTGGGGGCCTTGAAGAATGTGTGGAAGTCGAGAACATTATCTCGGAAAGCAAAAATGGGTATGTTTGAAGGAATAGTGGTTCCAACAATGTTGTATGGTTGCGAGGCGTGGGCTATGGATAGAGTTGTGCGCAGGAGGATGGATGTGCTGGAAATGAGATGTTTGAGGACAATGTGTGGTGTGAGGTGGTTTGATCGAGTGAGTAACGTAAGGGTAAGAGAGATGTGTGGAAATAAAAAGAGCGTGGTTGAGAGAGCAGAAGAGGGTGTTTTGAAGTGGTTTGGGCACATGGAGAGGATGAGTGAGGAAAGATTGACCAAGAGGATATATGTGTCGGAGGTGGAGGGAACGAGGAGAAGAGGGAGACCAAATTGGAGGTGGAAAGATGGAGTGAAAAAGATTTTGTGTGATCGGGGCCTGAACATGCAGGAGGGTGAAAGGAGGGCAAAGAATAGAGTGAATTGGAGCGATGTGGTATACCGGGGTTGACGTGCTGTCAGTGGATTGAAGCAGGGCATGTGAAGCGTCTGGGGTAAACCATGGAAAGCTGTGTAGGTATGTATATTTGTGTGTGTGGACGTATGTATATACATGTGTATGGGGGGGGGGTTGGGCCATTTCTTTCGTCTGTTTCCTTGCGCTACCTCGCAAACGCGGGAGACAGCGACAAAGTATAATAAAATAAAAAAAAATAATATATATATATATATATATATATATATATATAATATATATATATATATATATATATATATATATATATATTTCTATGAGTTGACGACTCAGGGGGGAAGAACGGGAAACTTGAACCCCTTTACTTGCATTTCAATTTCTTTAGGAACAGAAGGAGTCACGCAGAGTGAGGGTTCAGGCTGGAGTGTCTAAGGTCAAGAGAAAGGTGCAAGAGGTGAAAAAAAGGGCAAATGAGAGTTGGGGTGAGAGAGTATCATTAAATTTTAGGGAGAATAAAAAGATGTTCTGGAAGGAGGTAAATAAAGTGCGTAAGACAAGGGAGCAAATGGGAACTTCAGTGAAGGGCGCAAATGGGGAGGTGATAACAAGTAGTGGTGATGTGAGAAGGAGATGGAGTGAGTATTTTGAAGGTTTGTTGAATGTGTTTGATGATAGAGTGGCAGATATAGGGTGTTTTGGTCGAGGTGGTGTGCAAAGTGAGAGAGTTAGGGAAAATGATTTGGTAAACAGAGAAGAGGTAGTAAAAGCTTTGCGGAAGATGAAAGCCGGCAAGGCAGCAGGTTTGGATGGTATTGCAGTGGAATTTATTAAAAAAGGGGGTGACTGTATTGTTGACTGGTTGGTAAGGTTATTTAATGTATGTATGACTCATGGTGAGGTGCCTGAGGATTGGCGGAATGCGTGCATAGTGCCATTGTACAAAGGCAAAGGGGATAAGAGTGAGTGCTCAAATTACAGAGGTATAAGTTTGTTGAGTATTCCTGGTAAATTATATGGGAGGGTATTGATTGAGAGGGTGAAGGCATGTACAGAGCATCAGATTGGGGAAGAGCAGTGTGGTTTCAGAAGTGGTAGAGGATGTGTGGATCAGGTGTTTGCTTTGAAGAATGTATGTGAGAAATACTTAGAAAAGCAAATGGATTTGTATGTAGCATTTATGGATCTGGAGAAGGCATATGATAGAGTTGATAGAGATGCTCTGTGGAAGGTATTAAGAATATATGGTGTGGGAGGAAAGTTGTTAGAAGCAGTGAAAAGTTTTTATCGAGGATGTAAGGCATGTGTACGTGTAGGAAGGGAGGAAAGTGATTGGTTCTCAGTGAATGTAGGTTTGCGGCAGGGGTGTGTGATGACTCCATGGTTGTTTAATTTGTTTATGGATGGGGTTGTTAGGGAGGTGAATGCAAGAGTTTTGGAAAGAGGGGCAAGTATGAAGTCTGTTGGGGATGAGAGAGCTTGGGAAGTGAGTCAGTTGTTGTTTGCTGATGATACAGCGCTGGTGGCTGATTCATGTGGGAAACTGCAGAAGCTGGTGACTGAGTTTGGTAAAGTGTGGGAAAGAAGAAAGTTAAGAGTAAATGTGAATAAGAGCAAGGTTATTAGGTACAGTAGGGTTGAGGGTCAAGTCAATTGGGAGGTGAGTTTGAATGGAGAAAAACTGGAGGAAGTGAAGTGTTTTAGATATCTGGGAGTGGATCTGGCAGCGGATGGAACCATGGAAGCGGAAGTGGATCATAGGGTGGGGGAGGGGGCGAAAATTCTGGGAGCCTTGAAGAATGTGTGGAAGTCGAGAACATTATCTCGGAAAGCAAAAATGGGTATGTTTGAAGGAATAGTGGTTCTAACAATGTTGTATGGTTGCGAGGCGTGGGCTATGGATAGAGTTGTGCGCAGGAGGATGGATGTGCTGGAAATGAGATGTTTGAGGACAATGTGTGGTGTGAGGTGGTTTGATCGAGTGAGTAACGTAAGGGTAAGAGTGATGTGTGGAAATAAAAAGAGCGTGGTTGAGAGAGCAGAAGAGGGTGTTTTGAAATGGTTTGGGCACATGGAGAGAATGAGTGAGGAAAGATTGACCAAGAGTATATATGTGTCGGAGGTGGAGGGAACGAGGAGAAGAGGGAGACCAAATTGGAGGTGGAAAGCTGGAGTGGAGTGAAAAAGATTTTGTGTGATCGGGGCCTGAACATGCAGGAGGGCAAGGAATAGAGTGAATTGGAGCAATGTGGTATACCGGGGTTGACGTGCTGTCAGTGGATAGAATCAAGGCATGTGAAGCGTCTGGGGTAAACCATGGAAAGCTGTGTAGGTATGTATATTTGCGTGTGTGGACGTATGTATATACATGTGTATGGGGTGGGTTGGGCCATTTCTTTCGTCTGTTTCCTTGCGCTACCTCGCAAACGCGGGAGACAGCGACAAAGCAATATATATATATATATATATATATATATATATATATATATATATATATATATAATTTTTTTTTTCTTTATTCCACACTCAAGAGGAAAGGAAGGGGATAAACTTAATTATTCCCTACAACTGATCGATTAATAAAAAACAAATGAAACCAAAACCGTGCCAGCGAATAAACGTCTCCCTTAACACCGTCACTCACCATTGAGCTGGCAATGACGGTAGACGCCGGTGAATGCATTCAACTAGACGCTTGATAAACCTAAACTCACCTCAACCTCGACCAAACCATGTCTACTGCTCCTTGGACACCACTAACTTTTTGAACTGACCCTTCCAGATCAGGTCAAAGGTTATACTCGGTACAATAACACCTTCCTAATTCCGTCGATACCACTTAACTTTTGAACTGATCAGGTCAAAGGTTATACACGGTACACACTCTTCACCCTCGACATCAGTGGCCTTTGACCTGACCCTTACATGTAGATCCGAAGACCAGAGTAAAAATGCTCATCTTTATCAAATTATATTAAAAAGTCAGAGAAAAAATGCATATTATCAATATTTCCAAGAGCGTCGTAAGAGATACGAGTGTGGGGGTACTATTTCAGTTATCTCGATTAGATAACACAGGGTACACCAGAGCATTGGACAGAGAGAGCAGCATGCAATGAGGGCAGAGTGCCACAACTTGTGCCCTGTGGCACTACTAGTGTGTTGGACGGGTGCCCAGTGGACCGGCCCATCACCTACCCACGGACTCCCGTCCACATGATAAACTCCGTAATAATAAACTGACGGACATTTTCTCGACTTACCTGACCCACCATATCATCTTTGAACCAAACCTGGGATATATATACAGTCGCTATTTAATGATAAAAAGATGATATACAAATTTATCGGTCGTTGGCTTATGCCAAGACGCCTTCTCATGATTCTATCTTGGTAAGGTCCATTCACTAACTTAGCTCCAATATCTTAAACTCTTACATAATAAATGCCAGTGTTTTACCGAGTGCAATATCATTTGCCGTTAATAAGGATCATTAACTAGTAATGAAAATCTATTAGAATATGTATGGGAAAAAAATTATAATGTTGAGAACCTTTTAACGTGTTATGTGAACTTTAAACAAGGGATCAAAGTATGTTAGGAGGTTGTTGCAATATCTCTACTTACACAACGTTGAAATGGGTATCTGTCTTATATATATATATATATATATATATATATATATATATATATATATATATATATATATATATATATATATATATCTGGAATGGGATGGCCTTGATTTGAGCCTGAGCTCCCGTTACATCTCAGCAAACATATAATAAAAATGGTTAACCAAAGGCAACTTGGTTGCTGAAGTTGCATTGTGAACCCAATGTCTTGGGCACGACCTTTCCTGGGTAGGATGTGTGACCTTGCATTAGAGGTAAACTGTACGGTACTTGGAGTGGCTGCTGCCTTGAGTGTAAAGTATCTTGAAATATTCTAGTGTATATACCTTCTCTAAATTCTGGGTAATTTGCATGAGTGAGAGTAGAAATGGTTGGGAGCTAAGCAAATAGTATGCAAAGTGACTTATTTAAGACACGTTTGCTCAAGTTTACTGTTGAAGTCTAACAAATATTGTTTATGCATCACAAACTGGTAAAAACTAGTCCTCAATATGGAAAGAAAATATTCAAACTAATGCTAATAGTGGAACCAAAAGTGGGTCAATACGTAGTTAGAAGGTGGAGCAGTGGATAAATCTATCAAAAGAAAGATAAACAGTGATGAAAATATGCATTAAACATGTGTGTAAAGCATCTTAGTATTACCAGAACTTTGTAACACAAGGATGGTTCATACCTGGTAATATATATATATGAAAACAGAATACCATAACGAGCCTAAAATTTGAAAGTAACAGCATGATAAAAGTTACGGTGGCTTATGACAGATAAGATCATGTGGTGATAAGGGGCTTGTTCTCAATGGGCTGTTGTGTGACCTGGACCATCAAGAAAAAGAAAAGAATTGAGGCCAAAAAAAAAAAAAAAACGAAAAATTATAATGGGTTATATTGATCATTACAGTAAAGTAAGAGTGAAAGTGGAAGAAACTTCGTCTATGGGGAACAGACTAAGTTTGAAATTAGGTAAGAATGAAATGCAAATTGTGATAAATCAAGGTTTTAGATAAGACTTGAGCCTTTACATGAGACTCAGGGCCATGTTTAACCTTCGTAAACTCTGGTCATCCATTGTGATATAATTAATCTGATGTATGTAGCATATTCTGAGGCTATTCTTTTAAACACATTCCTCATGTGAACATTTTCGAAGTTATACAGAATGAAAGGACTAGAAATACTCACGGTGTTCTACATACTAAGTTCCCATCTTAAGGTGAGAACTTAATTTTCCGATACCAAAGTCCATGTTCCAGGAACTTAGATTTTAACAGGCTATTAAGCTAGCCAGAGACGCACATTGTGATGACAATACAAACATAAGCAGCAAGATAATGTACTGTCTACATTCTAGCATTACATCATCATGACTAGCCTAAAAATTCTTTCTTATGGAAACCTCATCCTTCAGAATCACGAACAAGATAAAAATGGATTAGATTAAGAATCAAGAAGTACTTGATAAAGAGCCTCAAGAAGCCAAACAAATGTACTTTAAAAGAACGTAGTATTTAGTGCAGAATATTGATTAATGTGTAGTTTGTGTCGGTAAATGTATATCAGAGGATTGGAGCTGTCAACAGCATGATTGGCAAGTATTCGTTTTCTAAAGGAAAGTGAAGTGGAGAACCACGCCTAATCTTGAGATTATATAGTGTTAACATTCACATGCAGCAGTGGGAGGTGGAACATTAAATATGCATGAATATTGCATCGCTTACACAGCCTTGCCAAGGTCATAAATTGAATCAAAACACCTGTGATGATTTGAAACTAATCGAAGTTAAGTTCCTAACGGTTTCATAATCATGTGGAAATAATACAAGAGAAATACTGAGGCAAGTGCAGTGACCAACTGATTAGAATACCAATCAGTTGATCCTTCTATTTGCCTAAGGGTTGCTTTATAACCATATCACATAAAACGCAGGGCTTCCTAATCAAATGATAAAGTCTTGAGATGGCAACATGAACATGACTACTAGGTTAAAGGTTCCTTATCGGTTTTCGGCCCCGTTTTGTATCTTCTACGCTGTATCTTGATCATTTCTGCTATCATACCTTTGCTTAGGAATATCACCTTTCAATCTCCCATAATTATACTTTCAATCAAAATTTCCTCCTTTTATCTGTCCAGACAATCAAAACTTCCTCCTTTTATCTGTCCAATCAAAATTTCCCCCTTTTATCAGTCCATACAATCAAAAGTTCCTTCTTTTATCGATCCATCTCTGGATAAGAAAGCTGAATGCTGGTGTGTGGAAAGTACAGGGAAAGTGCATAATGAACATCATATTCCCAGGCACCTACATATTACACGCAGCATCAGAGGACCAGGACTGTGGCAAAGTAAAGAGAGATAGAAGAGTTAAAGCAGGAATGTGGGCTTTGATACAGCACTGTAACAGTGGCTGACGACATCTTTGTTATGGACAGTAATGGTGGCATTATAGCTAGGATGGGGCCTCCTCCTCCTCCTCAGTACAGTGGATACCCGAGTGTGAGGTCTTCATGGTCCGGGAGACGCGTATTTGTGCAGACCCCGGATATTGGTTAATGATGAAGACCCAATGTTGGTACCCGTGGAGACCTGACACTCATGAAGACCTAATATGCTTCCATGCATGTGCTGACTATGCATAAGCTAAGTATGCATCTAAAAGCCAAGCCTCCAGCATCCATGCAGTGGCTACTTATATATGCAACACACACACACACACCCAAGCACTCGTGTATCTACCACCATGTACAGACTGCTCATGTCCTTAACTGAAGTTAACTCTCATGTCTTGAACACCCTCACCAGCATCTTATCTTGTAATATAACTTTAACTCGTCTATTGCAATAGAAAAGGTGACACGATAGTATGGTATCAATACCCCACAGCACACATTATTAGATTTACCAGAGATATTAACGCCTTGGCTACATTAAGAAATAACAAGAAAAATAGAAAAAAGTTTTCGTAGATTTTTTTTGTCTTGGATTGTGGATTTATACATACGCATCATCCTTTTTTTTTTTCACATGAGAAAGCTAAGCATACAATACTTTAAAGAAACTTTCCTCAAGTTTTTGTCCTTTTTTATTTCATTCATTTTATCTGTAGTGAAGCACACACCATATATCAGCTTACCCTAACTTTCCTGAAAGACATTATTGATATATATACTATCCTTTTTTTTATGTTAGTACGGGTAACTGAGGCCCTAATATAAACAGCTGGGTTGACCTTAGACCAACTGCCTCAATCAGGATTCGAGCCTATTTTGACCCCTGGATGAGCAATGGTAGCGTTTATCTCATCAAACTTTCATATCACAAAAATCTGAGACGTTTCTCATGCCTGGTGAATTCTACATCTCACATGGATATGTAAAAGCAAGGTATTAAATAATGTTACAATATGGTACGTTTGCCACGTGCAGTTCATTTGCTTGCAGCCAAGACTCACTAATTTGATCCATCTCCAATGACGTAGTTTCACTGTAAGTCATGGCCAATGTGAGGGTGGGTGGATGCTGGGGGTACATCCTTCTCGGGCCCAAGGGGTCCAAAATGGGGCTCGGAATTTCCCTTGGATCTCAGAATATGTTTGCATATATTGAAGACTAGCAGCATTCACATTTTGTGTGAACCTACCTAGACAAAATATTATGAAATTACATGGCATGAAAACGTAGTGGGTAAAAAACAGGACGACTAATGGAGAAGATACTTATTAAACTATTTTCAGTCGTGGAGTCTTTGAATAAACACTACCTTATCATTTTTGAGTTTACTAGAACTATTTCCATTATAAACCATAGTAACCTCCTATACATATGGTGTATTTTATGCACCTGTTGTAGGAGCAGTGAAAGATTTAAAGCACTGTTTCACTTATAAAGGTTCTTCCAAGCATCATGACATAGCTATTTGTATGCCATTACATCACACAAGTAGTTTACGTGCACGTGAATACCAATGAGAGACCATTTCAAATGATGCGCGGCAGCAGGTAGATAGATAGCCATGTTGTCCACAACCCTGAGCTCTTGAGAAATCGCCCATTACCACCAATCACCCTCACCTACGAGTGCTGATTGTATACTACACCGTCACCATGACTAATAGATACGCTAGAGGAAGAAGAGATTATTATATTTTTTCTCTCCCCAGTGTGGCGTAGAGGGATAATAGATAGTCAGTTGTTCTGGTGGAGGGGGTGAGGGAGGGAGTGAGGGAGAGTCCAGCTGATTGGTGAGGCTACAGCTGCCGCCGCCGCCGCCGCCGCCGCAGCTGCTGCTCAGGAGTCGCGTAGAGAAAGTGGGTTGGGACGGGCGCGGGAATTTTTCTCATCTCCAGTAAGTCCAGTAATGACCTCGTTCCCTTTTTTTTTGGGTTTTAATGAGTGATTTTCCCTCATGATTTGTTTGAGGTTGAGTGTCTGTTCGTGGCTGGTGTTCCGTGGCCATTAGAGTGACCTTGGAGGATCATTTAGGGTAAGGGTCGTAGAAAGTGTCTCCCGGGGGTCGAGTGTTGGAGGATGCTTTCTCTTTAGGGTTCACACACTCTGAAGAGAAGAGAGAGAAAAAAAGCTTTATTTATAGACTTATATGACCTAGAATACCTCATCCTCACTACACGGTTGTTTGTAAGGTTGTAGTACGTAGATTACTGTGAAGTTGTAGAATATAAAGGTTGTGGTTAATGAGGGCGATAGACTAGGGTTAATGATAAGGTTGTAGTACGTAGATTACCGTGAAGTTGTAGAGTATAAAGGTTGTGGTTAATGAGGGCGATAGACTAGGGTTCATGTTGTAGGTAGAGGCGGCCGGCTGACCCCAGGTCGAGTACATACTTGACTCCGGGCTGGCACTCGAGGAAGGAGGACTTGAGATCATTCTTCTTGATTCCTTTCCTCAAGTGCAACCTCCTGTACATGTTAAGATAATGGGATCTTTAATTATTCGTTGTAAATATGTAATTTCTTTTTATATATACTTTGAGCACATGATTATTCACTGGTGTAAATGAATGTAATTATAACTGAACAAACATGATTATTTTTGGCTAGTGTGAGGTGTTAAGACACCAAAAGTAATTTATTATTGTACTCCTGGTTTACAAAAATGATTTAGAATGGACCTGATGAAGTATGATGATATTAAGTGATCATATGATATAGTCGAATGGATTGGGAAGGGTTATGAAGCTTAGGAAAAACGTAGTGTTGATAAGTGATATTCTTTGTAATATTTTGAGAATATTGTGAGAAAGATTCAACCAGTAATGTTATTTATAAGACAGTATTTAGGGAGGGCTGTGAAGATGAGGAGAAACTTTAAGGTTAAGTTAATATGTAGGTGAAGCACCTCCATAAAACATTTTTCCCATATTAACTGAGATATAACTTAAGTTATATCTCATGTTTGTAGGTTTTGATTAGCCCTGTAAGAATGAAGCACACACACCGCGCACAAAATATGGATGTAAACACGCATAGGGAATCTAGAGAACAAAAAAAGTGAATGGAAACCTTAAGACCCAAACACTCATCTTTTCAACCATGGAAAGTTAGGGAAGCTTTGAAGGTTATTTCAATTTTTATGTTTCATCCTTTTTATATTTTTTCTTACATTGGTAGCCCTCCCCACTATCAGTACGTATACTGAATGATGAAAAAATATCCTCCACATCGTGCTTCACTACTTATATTTTGCTCTCTAAATACTACTGCTGTGAAAGGAAATATATTCACTGGTAATTTAGTAGTGGAATTTAACTCCCCAGCTGTCTTTGTATACCGTAATTTTCATTGTTACAGTCGAAATATTCTAACGACATTGTCTTCATCTCTACACATACTGTAGAATGTTTCGTGGAAGTTCTGATAGGATGTAGTGAACGCGCGCTGAGTACATCAACAGGATGTAAATATGTTGCAAGTTAGAACAGTGGACATGAGATTATATTTTTGTATTTTTGCACTTAACAAAAATAAGGGAAGTTTTTGGTGATAGGAAGAGACTGATGACGTGTTTATCCCATTTTTTTTTACAAGTTTCAATTGGCTTTTCCACCGTCGTTTTATTTATTGCTGTTCGTGTAGTTGAGCTCAATATTGCTGTAAGCTTTGGATACTGGATGATTTTGTTCTGTATTGTTAGTACAATGTATTTAGAGAATGCTGTGGTAGTTGCAAAGTATGATTTAGAGCAATACACTTGAACAATACATGATAATGTGTTATAATGCGGGTTATGTGTATCAGAGAAAATTGGGATTACTGCTGTTGGTAAAATGATTCTAAATAGAGTCAGTTGAACCTATGGGAACTTGATTGAGAATTGCATCATAATTGATCTGTAATTTGAATGTTTGAAGTGAAGCCATAATAGCCTTCAAAAAGTAGATAATGATGTTTTAGTGCACCATAATTGCTGGTAATACACATTTGCATGTACATTATGAGGGCAGATGTGCTAATGACAGATAGCTACTTTTCTGGGCTCCTTGACATCCGCATGTAAGCAAGACTTGACTGTGAAAAACAGGAATGTGCCTTGAAACAAAATGTGAGCACTGGGTTTTATGCACCCCAATGTACCTCTTTAACCCTATCCATAGAGAAACCGGTTGTAAGCATTCAGTCTTCTGTATGATTTTAGATCTTGGTAGTTCTAAGTATTGGGATTGAAAGCAAGAAAATTAACGTTTTCCATGTAAGTTAGCGGGATAAGTATCGATATTGTCTGACCAAAGTTTATACTTGTTTCATGTGGGTCAATTCCTCCATTTAATGTAAAATTTCCTCAATATTTTGATCTTCAGGTGCATCTTACATTGTTCTTATATGGCATGGCCATTTCTGTGACATAGACTCCTGCTTGGCTCATATTACCCGAAATATACCAAGCTCCAAAACTTTACATGTCTCATATCTTGACACATTTGGTGTTTGGGATTTATGTTGATATTTATATCTTTGCAGTAGATATTTTGTTTATAAGTGACATGATTTTAAGTATATATCTTTGCAGTAGATATTTTGTTTACAACTGACATGATTTTAAGTCCAGTATAAGGGATTTCACAGCGTTCATAACTTTTCATAGTTGCTCGTGTGATTTCTGGCATTTCTGGATATTGCCATTGATTCACTGGTTATGAAGGGTCACCTCACATGGGATTAAGTTTTGACAACCCTCCAAAAATAACCATTATATCCAATTTAGACACGTAGCTGTAGGAACTGAGATAATATTTTATCAATGAATCGGGTTTACCACCAAACCTGGTAACTTTTGTAGTTGATGAAGTGGATGATAAGTGAGCAGTCTGTTCTTCAGATTCTTATCTAATGATCGTTATCAGTTATTCAGAGGAGGATCAAGTTTATGAAGTGCTGTTGTGTCGTATGTGGTCTCCAGTTACCGTTTTTTATATTAATATGTTGCAGTCTGCTAAAATGTTTTCATATACAGTAAGATCTTTCCATATTAGTTCACATTATGACTTGAATACCTGCTTTAAGAAATGAAATATTCTGAGACTCGGATTTTATTTCATTAAATGCAATTCAAAAGATTCAAGTTTATGCAAGTTCAATTTACAATTAAAGACTTACCGTTAGCTAATAAAAACGTTTTTCCCTTGCATTGGCATAACAATGACTCATTTGTCTACACAGGATTCTCATAAAATTCAACCAGTTAAAATGTGCTTGATTCTAATATTCCATTTTTTACTCTTTTCACTTTGTATTTTTTATAACATATTTCTCAATCATGTGTATCTAGTCTGTTATACTGATTCTTGTTGTAATGACAGTCGTGAAAAACAAGTTTGATGTCACTGTGAATTGTTGAAGCAGCAGAGCTTTATCAGATTATTTTGAAACAATCTTGTTTACCCAACAGGCATGTGCATGTGATCAGTGAGATGAACTTGTATCGCTCTCCTGGAACATTTTGATATCACTTTTGTGATTTGAGTATGATGGTTATTGTAGTAGAGAATAATAAATTGTTGACCTTAAATCATCATACCTTTACTTTATTCATTTGTCCATGAGTATTTGACTTAGAAACAATCTATGATACATAAATGTATATCAACAAGAATTTTCAACATTTGATGCTCAAGGCAAATATTTTTTTCTGTATAGATTGTGAAGAAGTTTATTATATGAAAATTTAAGTAACCAGTGGTGATTTTTAACCATTAGTTCAGTCATTGTTGAATTTTCTTTAAAGAAATTTACTGTTTATTGATGGAATATGTTCATTTAGAGGCAAGATTAAGGTACACTATCACGATCTGGAGACATTAAAAGTGATTTTAATGACTGATAAAACATTCACAATATTGTCACTTAACTTTCTCCATTCATCCATTTCTCTTATACTGTACAGAGAAAGTACTGATACTTCTTTTCTTCTTTTATAACAAGTTTCTTATTTTGACTTGGTTTTTTCTTGCATCTTTCAAACAGCTGCTCATTATCAATTTTGATTTATATTTTGAAACAACATTAATGTCGTTTTCAAATATGAAAACTATACGGAATTCCTAAATAAAGAACAGATCATCATTTAATGATGAATCAGGTGTCTTCTCTGTTCCATGTAAAGTCTGTAATAATTTTTTTGTAGGCTAAACTGGTAGATCTGTAAAGGAGAAGATTCAACAGCATAAATATTGTGTAAGGACAGCCTTGGAGTCAATAACCATGTGCAAAATTGTTATGCGACTCATTTTGAGCTGGAAAATGTTTATGAATTGTATATTAGATGAATATTGTGTGAATGTAGTGACCAAGGGGAGTACAGTAGTGTACTACTTTATTGCACTGGGTTTATATATAAAACCTATTGTAAATCACATGTCTAATTCACAGGCTTGTTTTTCATTTATCATCATACTAGGGGCTGTGTAATGGTCACAGGGTGGCATTAACATTACTGCGTGAGCCAACCATCTGTGAGTGTATATAGCAAAAGCTGCCAAAGATTGGCCTTGTGCCAGACATGTGATTGGCTTGGGACCTGCTGTTGCCAATTCTTCCATTTGAGGTTCTTTATAAATTTTACTGCGGTAATGATATTTGCATAATATGATTGCATAGTTTTAGGTGAGCTGTAATTAAACTGCCTGGATTAGTTTATAGTGGAATTTTTGCCTTGTATTCCCAGATTTTATTTAGCATATATATATTTTTTTTCCAAAAGAAGGAACAGAAAAGGGGGCTAGGTGAGGATATTCCCTCAAAGGCCCAGTCCTCTGTTCTTAACGCTACCTTGCTATCGCGGGAAATGGTGAATGATATGAAAGAATAGAAAAGATATATATATATATATATATATACATATATATATATACAGTATTCCTTTCTGTTTTGAGTTTATGATAGTTTTTGGCACTGTCTCTGATTTGAAAGTGGAATACAGGAATTGGTTATTCAAGTTTGGAGAATCAGATATTAATTTGAGTTCGTTTTGTGTACGAAGTTGATTTTTTATTTTTGTGAACTAAATTATTGATATACATGTTTACAGTAACTAGAATGAAAGGTAATTGCAAAAACTAACCCTTACCAGAAATCCCAGTTTTAATATTTTTTCTGTGTTGCCCTTGCCAAACCTTTTATGAAGATAAATATTTTCATTACTGTGATATTTAAACTTTGATGTAATTTCAAAAGACCCTCACATAGATTAGAATCTTGTAACAAAAAAAGAATCTTTAGAACAAGTGTAATGATGAGAAATGTTTGTGAATGACTAATAAGCACAAAGCATGGTTTCTTACTGTTGTCACTGCTACAGTTTATGCCTAACCTGTTACTGCAAATGCAAGAGTAATGAAAAACAGAAATTGTGTTTACCTATGCCTGTAGACTCATTATGTTATTTACATCACTGCCTATTTCTAAGTACTTGTATAAGAACATGCAAAATAACATTATTATTGCAGCATCTTCCCTGTTTTCAGTTTCCCCTCCTCATAAAGTAAAGAAAACAGCAACAGACCACTGGGCTCTTTGAGGAAGTTTGTGGTGGTGGAAGATGTCAGAACTCATAGATTAGTGTAGTATGAGTAGAAGGAACAGAGAAGGGGGCCAGGTGAGGATATTCCCTCAAAAGGCCCAGTCCTCTGTTCTTAACGCTACCTCGCTATCGCGGGAAATGGCGAATAGTACGAAAGAAAGATATATATATATATATATATATATGTATATATATATATATATATATATATATATATATATATATATATATATGTATATATATATATATATATATATATATATATATATATATATATATATATATATATATATATATTATCCCTGGGGATAGGGGAGCAAGAATACTTCCCACGTATTCCCTGCGTGTCGTAGAAGGCGACTAAAAGGGGAGGGAGCGGGGGCTGGAAATCCTCCCCTCTCGTTTTTTTTTAATTTTCCAAAAGAAGGAACAGAGGGGGCCAGGTGAGGATATTCCAAAAAAAGGCCCAGTCCTCTGTTCTTAACGCTACCTCGCTAACGGGGGAAATGGCGAATAGTTTAAAAGAAAAAAAAAGTAGAAAAAGCATACAGATGATTTAAAACAAAAACCTCCCAGCAATTGATGTGACTAAAAAGGCACAAATTATGCTGGTCGTGGCCTTCAAGTGAATTATTTATCAAGTTTGTTCTTAAATACATCTATAGAACTGCTGTCATTCCCTGATTTATTAACCAATCATAATGTTAACTGTCCTGGGTTTGAAATATCTTATATGACAGTTGTGATGGTGATGATATTGTGCAGAAGACTACAAATGATTTTAATAATTACATCAGGTAATATGTTAAAGTTATAAAGTGAAATACGAAATAAAAGGATTAGTAGGACCAACTTACTGGCCTGTTAGATTATATTTGTGAAAGGTGTTGGTTTAAGCTGAAAGAGTAGGATGAATTCTGCTGATAATGTTTGAGTCTGTTCACTTCATTTGCTTGTTGCAACTTTGCTTTGAATTAATGGCAAGATTGATCATTAATAAATTAATAAAAGTAAATGTAAATCTTGTATGGTTGATCTGTTGAAGTGTATGTGCAATTGTTGGCATTGATGGGAGTGGTTGGCGACAATTTTTTTTTGGGTCATGCTGCAGTGAATTTAAGAAATGACCTTTATTTGCTGTAAGTAGAATCCGATGAGATATTCCTTATTGCTAATTTACTTTTCATTTATTTTATATGTTGCAGTTTGGGTAAGAACAGGGTCATAATCAGCAGAGATGGCAGAGGCACACTCAGCTGTGGCATTCTCCTTTGCTATCACTCATGAGGGTGTTCACGTCAACTATGATCGAGAAGTGCTCCATGTCATTTGGCATTCTGGTGTCCGCCAGTGGCGTCGAGGCATCCGCCGATTCGTTGTAAGTTTTATGTAGTACATACCAGTTATCATGATTATGGTTGAAAAATTATAAGATATTTGCAGAGAATATTGATAAGAATTAAGATGAGAGAATATAAAGATTATTCTTGGCTGATACACTGTTGTACAAACCTTTTTTCATTCCAAAAGCTTGCAGCACTAGAATTTCCAGAATAAAATGATAGCAAGAAAGTTTGTATTGAACAGAAAGTTGATGAAAGATAGTATTTTTAGAGAGGTTAAATGTAAATGGAGGGAAGAGCAGAATGAAAAGTTTGAAAGGTGAGTTATCTGAAATCCAGACAAAATTGTGTAGAGAAAAATGAGTTGTTTATGTTTCAAGTATTGGAAGGAGTTGATTACTGAGGATGCGTGTGGGAAATCTGAAATTAGGAGCAGAGTCATGCAAAAGAACAATGCTAGAGGTATATTGAAGATTTTGTTAGTTATAGTAAGCGGAAAGAAGTTGAATGTTATGTATGATGCTTGCATAAAGTGTTTGTATCATTTTTTATGAATGGATGTGAACCTTCATCCTTACATAAGAAATGGGAGCATGAAAGATGGATGATATGTGCCGAATGGTGGAAATCAAACTAGATAGGTTAAGAATGCTGATGCAAGAAAAATGTGTAGAGTATAGAAATTATTTGAAAGGCATATAGCAGTGAACATACAAACATACAGAAGTTGAAAGGTGAGTAACATAGATGTGAGAGGGTATGATTAAAGAGATGAGTTATGTGGAGAAAGAGAAGGAGAGATGCAGTAACAGTTACCGAATGCTACTAGTGTTTTAAATGATGACTCTAAAGGAGCCTTCACTGATTGAGTAGTGGAAGCATCTTATGTGATAGGGTGGAAATGTGAATGAAAACTAATCTCTTTAGATGAATCAAGTTAGTGTACAGAATGTACAATTGAAGAGTACAGGAAAGTTTGTTTACAGAAGCATGCAGGAAGTAAGAATTTACTGGCATCACTTACCCCATGTTGATGTGAGCAGAGTTAGAATTGATGGATGTGTCATCACATTGGTTTATACATGGTTCACAAATATATTTTTTATCACAGAACACTATACGATGTGGAGTCTTCCCAGCATCCATCTCTTCACTTGCATTGACCATTGGTAGCTACAATGCTATGTATCTCAGTCGAGATTGGTATGGGTCCAACTTTGATATCTCTCTGGGCTTGGCTGACCTCATAAAGAAGCATATTTACTTGTAAGTTTGAGGACCATGTTTTTGTTTTTATATTTTCCATATGATCTTTGTCCAAGAAGACTAGTACAGTCAGCGACATGAAGTTGTGCCCTGTGCCCTGTGCCCTTATTTTATCCTTTATCTTGATAAGATATGTTGAAAACCATCGCAATTCTCTGATATAGAATTGCAACAGTTATTAGGCCTGGCAGTGTAGGTTGTCATTTGGCATTGCTGTATCCCAGTTGGCTCATATACTGTATGGTGTCACAATCGTGCAAATTAATTCATTTGTACTCGAGACATCTGCAAAATTCCTGTTTCAGAAAAGAAGGTAGAAATAAGTTGAATATTTCTTGATTAGATGTTTAGTAAGATTAACTAGTTCCAATAATTGACTAGTGACTGAGCATTTATCTTTTGGTAGAGTTGATCACTAAAATGTTTTTTGGTTCGGATTAATCTACTCAAAGGAAAAGGTTTCCCTGACCTTTATCACCCTTCAGGTTTAGCGATAAGGACCTCGGTTCTGGTGAGTTACTTCTAACAAATACTACATACTTTATTCATATTATTCACACCCCTTGAAATATAGCTATGATAATAGAAAGATCTATGTTTCTTCATAGCTAAGACTCGTATTTATTCTTCAGAGAAGAACCTGCTAAAGGCATCGTTTGCTGCACAGCTTCTGCATTTGCTGTCTGGTGTGGTGTTTTCCTCTTCATGAAGTATTCACTAAGGTTATTGTATATATACAAAGGTAAGGTGTGCTACACAGATGTGAATTTTTATTCAGTCTAGTTTTGTATTTTCCTACCTTATAACTCTGCTGCTCATTGAGAATAACTTTGGAGAGGGAGTTAGTGATGACAATGCGATACAACCAGTGAAGCTTGCCATGGAAACTAGTTGAACACTGAGAGGCCACTGAGGCTGGCACCACCTTAGGAACCCAGAGGTAATTCATTCAACATGTCATTACCTACTGCTTGTATATAAAGAATTTTATGTACATTTGCTAAAATTATGCAGTGATAAAAAATTATTCATGTTTCACTCCCAGGAAGTATTATCTATAGAAAGACAGAGGTAGGCAGTTACATAGAATCTAAAGTAATTAGATTCAATATCTATACCTGCCAGTATTAATGTATTAGATATTGTATTCCAATAAAGATATGGTTAACAGAACATATTAAGCAAGGAGGAAAGATGCATATCTGCATTTAGTAAGAATGAGTAATTGATTGTATGTAGGAATCAAATGTTATTTTTTAGAGCTCTTTCAAAAGTTTATAGGTTAGATGCTCTTTAAGTTGGGGACTCTTTGTGACACTTGCTTTTATTTTTGACAGGATGGATGTATGAAGAAAGAGGTCGTGGTCGAACAATGAGCAGAACATCAAGGCTCTGGGTTTTAGCAGTAAAAGTATTGACCAAATTTACAGTACCCATGCTCTACTCGTACCAAGGATCTCTTCCTAGATTACCCCTTCCGGCACTTAGGGACACCATGTCACGGGTATGTGCTGATTTAGTTATAATTTTTTTTTTCAAGTGCAGTTGTTCAAGATTGATTTCATAATCTCCACATGGCCATGTACACTTGCCTTTGTTACTTGGTTATGAGAAAATGTAAATGTTTGGTTTTAATATGACTTGAATGATGTCAAAAAACTGGGTGTACCTAAGCATTCAAAGATCTTCCAGTGTATGAGGCCCTGCATTTGAGGTATCATTTTCTAGTTGGATGGGCTCTGATTCTTATCCGTGTGTATCATTATCTGTTGTTTTCATGCATGCTTTCACGCTTTTTAGTCTTATTTTGATATTTACTATCACTTACATATTCTTGTTTGTGACAAAGTTACCTGCTGTAGGAAAGAAGAATTTTATTCATAGTCATTTAGTAATGATAATTGATTAATTGTAAACAATTGTATTGTCTCCTTTTGATTCTTTCTTGTATGCCAGTGAGACGACTGTGGCATTTTGAAGAGTTTTTTTATTATTTGTATACCATGTCATCATAGTAACATAATTTCTTCCTTACCAATTTCAGTACCTACGGAGTGTACGACCACTAATGAATGATGAAGAATATTCTCGTATGGAAAAGCATGCCCATGATTTCCAGGGTGGCATTGGAAAGAAGCTTCAATGGTAATGTTTCTTGCTTGCAGTTATCTGTTCGTAATCACCTTTTTGTTCAGGATGGGGAGGGAGGTCCACTCACCTTGGCTTTATATCCTGGACCTTTTCTATTTTCATACAGTTTTAAACTTAGGTATACAGTCAGCATTCAGTTTCTTGAGGAGGCTTATTCCTTCTTACTGTTAGTCTGATACTGTAGAAATACTTCTTTACATTTTTTCCAACAGGTTTCTTCTGTAGTTTCTTTATGTGACCTCTAGTGGTTTTATTTTTGCATCTCTTGAAAAATTGTGCACCATCAACATTACGAAATTGGTTTAGAAACTTATAAGTTGTGATCAGTCTCCTCTTGATTTTCTTTTTTCCTTAGAGGGTAAGTTTATAACCTTTAACGTACTGTATTTCAAATATCTTATTTCATTTATCATGTTTATCATCCTGAAGAACCTCTGCATTGATTTTTGTTTTTTTCAGGGAGTTGACTAAACCTAAAAAGTACATTCCTTTTTAGGTCTAATATACATTGTTAATACCATGTTGAGAATTTTCTTGTACTCATACTTGAATACAAATTTAGTATTTTCCTATAATTTGTCTCCTGAGATGTTGATGACAGGTATGATGTTGACCTTTGAGTACTGTTCTCACGCACATTCCAGTAGCTTATTTCTTGTGTGATTATAATCATAATGAGATTTTCTTCCATTGTGTCCCATTTTTATTACTTGCATCTTAGTTAAATTTCTTGATCCATGTATCAGACCACCTTTGGAGATTGCTTTAGAAACCTTTGTAAGCTGATGCAGTCCTCCTCATTTCTTTCTTTATTCATATCCTTAGCATTGTCTACATTTTCATATATGAGTCTAGTCCTTCTGGTAAGTCATATACATACTTTTAGAATAGCAACAGTACCAAGAGCAAGCCCATATCAGTAAGTCTTCTCAAACATCATAGTGGAATGATATTAAGAATGTTTGCAGCCAGAGACATACAGTTGATGATGAAAATGTTCCTTTTACATATAAGGAGTAAACTTGGGTTCTGCTGCATTGTATGGTAACTAGAAAAACAGATGGACATAAGATAGAGAGAATACAAAACATTTCAAAGTAAGAAAAACAGATAAACAGACTGTAACATAAGAACTGCCATGAAAGATTAAAGAGTTAGAGCTTTACAGCCTTGAACATTGTCGTGAGCAAAATCTAGCATATTCCTGGCAATAGGTTGTGGTAATACAGATAATTGTTTTAAGCCTAATAGCAATCAGGTAAGGAGGAAACAGAATTATTGAGTCAGAGCTCTTCCTGGAAAGATAACAAAAGGTATATGATAGAGATGCATAATTGCTCAATAAGGAAGTTGGAATGATTGCCTAATGTTATACCTGTTAATGTAAGAAATTTATTTGGATTGACACTAGAGACTTTAAAAGAGATAATACTCATGATTGAAGACAGTAATGTATGAACTTGGAGTAGATAACTATGCCAGAGGTATAGCTGTTGAAAAATATAGCATTAGACAGTAAGCAAGGCAAGTAATAGATGAGGGGAGATGATCAAGAGAAACGTCATTCTGCAACATACAAGCAAAGTTGTGATCACAGCATGCTGACTCTGCTGCCATAGCAAAATCTTATTGTATGTACTTGTAGATAGGGAAGTACACAGATTATTTTATGTTTATTAAAGGAGTCTTCCCCTAGTGTTTATCTGAAAATCTTGTTTCTTTACCAACCTCTTATGGTATGGTGTTTGCTTCCATATACTGTATTTAAGTGTGCATTCTTTTGTTAAACTAGTGTTTTTATGTGCATCTGAGTTTGTCTAGAGTTGTTTGCTGACAGAGATGTTCATGTGTACACATTCCCTATATTTTTGTGAATGTATACATTTCGTGAAGGAATGGAAGACAGTCCATAATCAAATCAAAGGATTGCATGAATGAAATGTTCAGATTAAGAGTTACATAAAATTTCAGAAAATCAAAGTTGGGTAGCCACAAATGAGTGGATGTTAAGAGTAAGTTGATAGTTCAACTTTCCTTATTGTATTAACCCTGTGCTGGAATTATTTGATTTCTTGAATATTTCAGGTACCTGGTGCTCAAGTCATGGTGGGCATCTAACTACGTAACAGATTGGTGGGAAGAGTTTGTTTACCTAAGAGGTCGGTCACCCATTATGGTGAACTCTAATTTCTATGGTACAGATGCTATTCTTCTGCACCCAACGAAAGTTCAGGCAGCTCGTGCTGCAAATGTGACACATGCAGCATTCCTTTTCCGGCGGCTGATAGATAACCAGCAGCTTCAGCCAGTAAGTTAGCAAAAGTTATTATTCATTCATTGGTATATTTATCTATTTATATCTGTTTGTCATATCCTTGGGATAGGGGAGAAAGAATTTTGCTTTGTCGATGTCTCCCGCGTTAGCGAGGTAGCGCAAGGAAACAGACGAAAGAATGGCCCAACCCACCCACATACACATGTATATACATACACGTCCACACATGCACATATACGACCCATATATCTCCTGTGTGTTGTAGAAGGTGACTAAGAGGATTGGAAGCAGTGGACCTGGAAATCTTTCCCTCCTGTATTACTGTTTAATAGAAGGAACAAAGGAAAGAGCCATATGAGGTTCTTTCATCCTCTAAGGCTCAGTCATCGTTCTGGATGCTACCTCACTCACGTGGGAAATAGTGAAAATATGTGATGAAAAGATCTGTCTCTCTACCTATCAGTTTATATATTTGGTATGTGGCATTTTAGGAGGTTTATAGAGCCCCTCTATATATATAATAAAGAAAACTGTTATTAAAGTAGATTTCTTATTAAATACTTACTTTTTTCTTTCATACTATTCGCCATCTTCCGCATTAGCGAGGTTGTGTTAAGAACAGAGGACTGGACCTTTGAGGGAATATCCTCACCTGGCCCCCTTCTCTGTCCCTTCTTTTGGAAAATTAAAAAAACTGAGAGGGGAGGATTTCCAGCCCCCTGCTCCCTTCCCTTTTAGTCGCCTTCTACGACACGCAGGGAATATGTGGGAAGTCTTCTTTCTCCCCTATCCCCAGGGATGTAAATACTTACTAGAAAACCATATATCATTTAGAATGTGTGCTTTCATTTGTTGATATATATGATCTTGTCTGGAAAACAGTTGCATTTTAGTGGAAGCTAATAATAAGTGTATCCCTGTCCTGTAAGCATATTTAATACTTGCTGTGTGTCCTTTCAGATAATGGCTCAGAATTTAGTGCCCTTGTGTTCATATCAATATGAGCGTACTTTCAACACCACCCGTATCCCTGGCATCCAGACAGATAAGATTGTCCACTTTAGTGACTCAACACATATTGCTGTGTACCATGCAGGGCGGTATTTCAAGATGCCATGTTACTACAAGGGCCAGTTGCTAACCCCTAAGGAGCTTCAGATGTGAGTTGGTCTGTAGAGATGATAGATGGATGAATTATTTGCTCATGGCTAAAGTAAGATCTGTCATCTTATGGATTTTCTTGCAATTATGTTTAACAACTATAGCTTATGCAGTATTAATTTTTAGGCTTCTGTTAGACAAACATCACTGCATTTGTATATTTGCACTCTCCTATACACATGTTGCGATCTGCCTTGCAGTCAGTTTGAGCGTATTCTGGCAGATGAATCTGTACCAGAAAAGGGTGAAGCAACTTTAGGAGCACTGACAGCTGGAGAGCGGGAACCCTGGGCAGAAGCACGTTCAAAGTTTTTCAACAAGGGAATCAACTATACTTCACTGGAAGCAATTGGTAAGTCTTTTGTGAAAATGTTTTACTTTAGTTTTTTTCCTTCGTGACTTGGCATTAGGAATATACAAATAATGGACTTGTCTGCACAACATTTAGTCTCTTTTTGTCACATGGTAAATACATAACATACCAAAACCAAATTCTGTCCTGAATACCAAGTCTTACAAACTACTTTATAGTTTTCCTGTGACTTTTTCATGTGCCGTTGTTCAGTCCACAACCAGTACATAGCCATCTTATGTGTCACATCATCTGATGTTCCTAATGTCATCCCTCCCAAAAAAGGTTGGTCTGGTTGACTTAGGATGACCAATAAGGCCACTGGTAACATGATGATAATGGGTTTTTTAATGTCTTATGCTTCTTGTTTTACTTTCCCAAAAGAAGGAGGGGAGATGTGGGTCAGTTGAGGATTTTTCCCTCTGACGCTTAGTTATCTGTTCTTAATGCTACCTTTGCCAACATGGGAAATGGTTGGAATATACACACGTATATACATGCATGTATATATACATACATATACATATCAACATACACACATGCATATACATATCAACATACACACATACATATGCACATACATAGCCATATACATATAGACACGTGAACATATTCATACTTGCTTGCCTTTATCCATTCGTGGTGCTACACCACCCTACAGGAAACAGCATTGCCATCCCCTGCATCAGCAAGGTAACACCAGGAAAACAGATAAAAAAGGCCACACTCACCCACACTTGCTGTCTAGCTGTCATGTATAATGTACCAAAACCACAACTCTCTATTCACATCCAGGCCCCAGGAATGGTTGAAGGCAAGCAAGTATGAATATATATGTATATGTCTGTGTATGTGTATATGTTGATATGTATGTATGTATATGTGTGTATGGGTGTTTGTGTGTATATGAGTAGTTTGGCCATTTTTCATCTGTTATCTGGTGCTACCTCACTGACGTGGGAAATGGCAATTAAGTATAATACAGTAAAGGGAGCTATGGTTTCAGTGCATTACACATGACAGCTAGAGACTGAGTGTGAACGAATGTGGCCTTTTTTGTCACTTCCTAGCGCTACCTCAATGGAGGTATTGCTATTTCATGCGTGGCGGGATGGCGACGGGATTGGATGAAGGCAGCAAGTATGACTATGTACATGTGTATATATGTATGTGTCTGTGTATGTATATGTTGAAATGTATATGTGCGTGTATGGGCGTTTATGTATATGCATGTGGGTGGGTTGGGCCATTCCTCGTCTATTTCCTTGTGCTACCTCTCTGACGCAGGAGACAGTGATTAAGTATAATAAATAGAATGAATAATATTCATTTTATTTATTTCTCTATTTTATGTAATCGCTGTTTAGCATGTCAGTGAGGTAGTGCCAGGAATAGACGAAGAATGGCCCATTTCTTAATATACACATATATGTACATAAACCCCCACATATGCACATATACATATCAACGTATGCATACATATACATACACATACGCAGACATTACATAGATATACATATTCATACTTACTTGCCTTCATTCATTTCTGTTGCTACCTGCTCAACAAGAAAACGGCATCGCTATCCCCTTCTTCAGCAAGGTGGCGCTAGGAATACAGACAAAAAGGCCCCTTTCATTCACTCTCAGTCTCTAGTTGCCATACAAATATTATCCTTGAGGATCTAAGGGTTTGGAGAGAGAATACTGCCTGCATATGTTCTTCATGTTGTAGGAGGCCACTAAGAGGGTTGGGAGCAGAGGGGCTGGAAATCCTTCCTTGCTGTATTACTTTCCAAAAGAAGGAACCAAGGAAAGAGCCAAATGGGGATATTTTTTTCTCTAAGGCTTTTATCTATCTTGGGCACTACCTTGGTCACATGGAAAATAGCTAACATATATGTAAAAGAAATTCATTAAACACAAGGACAGTGTACTGAAGTTGCATTCTTCCTCTCTGTACCATAGGGTAATTGAGGTGGCAAAACTTTTCATCTGACTTCTGAGACTGTACCATGCTGCCAGACAAATGACATCCACACTGTAAGCAAGCAATAGGATAGATTCTGCAAATGAAACCTCATTCTTGAAAGCAATGTTTTGAATGGTAATCACTGTATCTGCAACAGGTTGACTGCTATTGTATTTGCAATGTGTTAGGTATACATTTGCCATATGTGGAATTTATCCCACATTTTTATGTAATTATTGATTAATCTAATGGCACTTTCTAGTAATTCATTCTGAGACTGATTTACTTAGTTTCTGAAGTGCTAAGTTTGTACAGAGTTTCCTTTTAGTAGTAGTGTACCAAAGACCATTTTACTGTGTTATGGGCCTGCATTCTCCCCACCCTCCACCCTTCAAAAAAGTTAATAAATGAAGGAAATTATCCCTGGAAACTATGACTTATATCACAGTAATGATAATATTAAACTAACTTCCATTTGTTTTGCATCATTTGACAGAGAAGGCTGCATTTGTGCTTGTTTTAGAAGAGAATGAGTACGACTACTGTGAAGATGATCCTAGTCAGTTAGATAGGTTTGGACGTGCAATGCTCCATGGCAAAGGGTATGACCGTTGGTATGACAAGTCCTTCAATGTCATCATCATGAAAAATGGCCGGGTAAATTAGAATTTTTATCAGTATAGATTATTGACTCAAAACATTGATGTGATTATGATAAGGAAATGATTAATTTTGTTATTAATGGGATGAAGAGATATGAAAAGTTAGATGTTATGGAGTTAACATTGTGCGATGGTTGCTTCACATCTTATGCAGTGATTTTCAGACTGATGATAAAGATTTTCTTTCTTCAGATTGGCTTCAATGCAGAACATAGCTGGTGAGTACTGCAGGACTTTTCATTTAGAATTTCATCTTTTAATGGTCATTCTTTATGTAGCATTTCAAATCTGGGCAGTCATTGTAGCATTCCTTTTACAAATTTCTTTGGAAATCTTACCGTAATATCCACCTCATTAGATGTGTTTTGTTTTATCTTGTTCATATTCATATAGATGCATCTATGTAAACAATATGTTTGTCTATTTTGAAGGTGTTTCCTTCAAAAGCAGGATGAGTACTAGAAACTTAAAATTCTTGTTTATACAAGTGATAACTTGTACAATATGTTTGCTTGTCACTCCTTTTTCATATCCTTCAGTTTTGTTATGTCTACTGTTGCGGAGTCAAGTGCACACATCCACTTTTTCACTATAAAAGTGCTTTTTTTTATATCTTTTCTAACAAGTCTCTTACCCAAATCCATGTTATGGTCTCAAGTTGTTCTATCCATGCATCTTTCGAAGAACTGTTCACTGTTCCATAATGAAATTTTTAATGTGGAGAACAAACAGAAGATCATCATGTTTATGATAGTAGAGAAAGTTTAAGAAATGGAGCCCCATGAGTGTAGAACTCCCTTCCTTTTGTACAAAGGTAATTACAGGAAGTAGGTCACAGGCAACCAGTGACAAGGGAGATACTACCACTTCGGTATTGGAAGGGTTAGTGATGGCCATGTTTTGAACCAGCTTTGCAGTGGATGTCATTGCAGTGGCACTCATTTCACAGACGTATGCTGTGTACATCTCACACTTAACATGTAACAGTATGGAGCTCACTTAAAGTCCTAGTTCTTCACAATAAATTTTCCTGCAGTGACACTGCACTTTATACTGGCTTAATGGCAAAACCTCAACATAGACAAAGAATTTTGAGATCAAGCTTCCATAATTTTAGATCCTTTTTCCCATACTGTACAGACAGGTACTTAGATTCAGGGCCTTTTGGGATTGAAGCAAAGGGAGGTAGCTTAGGGATCCTATGGACTGATATTTTTTTTCATTATTATTATGCAAATATTTAGGCAGCACATTTATATACTTTTCAATTTTTTTATATTAATAAGCAAACATTTAGGCAAAAAAATGGGTGTTGGTTATCGATCTGTTCCCCCTTGGTATTTGTTTGAAATATCACACAAGTGTTTTGAGTTGTAGTATCTTTGTCCCACTAAATTTCTAGCATTGTATAAGCAGTGTTAATGATCAGCAGTCTGACAGTCAGTTACGGTCTTATTTAACATGTTAACTTTCTATTTATGGAGGAAAGAATAAGTGAATTATGTTTACAGGGTTGCTCAACCAGTACTCCTCAGTCCTCACAGAAAAGCAAAGGGGCCCCCACCGTATAGGTGCCTTAGAGTTTCCCCAGATCTAAATTCAGCTCTGCACACACAACCTAAGAGATAACACGGATTTAGGGAAAGGAGGTTGTACACTTATTCATTACCTATCATTTGGACTTCTATGATAGTGAACTTCATATAAGACAAAAGAGATGAATGGATAGATTGTGTGTTTGTGGACTGCCACAAAACATTAAGCACTTCAAGGCATAGAATCTCACTGGACATGGGATTACCTTGGTGGAATAGAGCAAAGGACTTTGGTCAGTGGAGCATTCTCAAAATGGATAGTGCCTTGTTAGATTCACTGCTGTTCTTGGCATATGTAAATTACCTGCCTGTTGGACTAGAAGCTTACCCAGACATGTCTGCTGATGGTGCCAGGGCTATGAGAGAAGTGATTTTTGTATGTATTATCATGGCAAATTATATCTCTGCTCATCTTGTTTGTTCAAGTGAATTTCAGTCCTTAGCACAAAATAATTGGTATCCCATTTTGTTGTAGGGATATTATTGTAGTATCTTGTCAGACACCAAACATTGCAGTATGGTATGTTGTCACTGTATATGTATGGTGGCCAGATAGTACTGGACATTACTTTTGCATTTTTGTCTTCAACAACAACCATGATCTACACTTATTGAACTGGTGAGTACTCAGCTTTTCTCTCTATTATTTTTTACAGTATATTAGGATTAAGGAAGTGTTTAATTAGCTTTGTTGTTAAATGTAATTCATTAATGTATTTATTGTTTATACTTACCTCATGCCACAGGATTCTCTTCTGTCTTGTTGCTTTATGAAAAAAAAAGAAACTTTTTTTTTATACTTGATTGCCATATCCTGTGAGTGAGGTAGTGCCAGGAACAGACAAAGAAAGGCTGCATCCACTCACATCCATTCTGTAGCTGTCATGTGGAATGCACCAAAACCATAGGGCCCTATCCACAACCAAGCCCCACAGAACTTTCCATGGTTTACACTGAACACTCCATGTTCTTTGGTTCAGTTCATTGACAGCATGTCAACCCCAGTATACCACATTGTTCCAATTTACTCTATCCTTTTCACACCTTTCATCCTCCTGCATGTTCAGGCCTCAGTTGCTAAAAAAAGATTTAACTCCTTCCTTTCATCTCCAATTTGGTCTTCCCATTCTCCTTGTTCTCTCCTTGCTGATACATGTATCCTCTTTGCCAGCCTTTCAGGAGTGATAGAGGATGTGTGGACCATGTGTTTGCTTTAAAAGTTTGTGAGAGAAATACTTTTGAGGAACAGAGGGATTTGTATGTGGCAGATATGTGGCATATGATAAAGTTAATTGAGATACCTTGTGGAAGGTTTGATGAATATATCATATGGGAAGAAAACTATTAGAAGCAGTGAGTTTATGTGAAGAGTGTGAGGCTTCTCTGTGAGTAGACAAAAGAAAGTGAGTGGTCCCAGGTGAAAGTGGGTCTGTGGCAAGATTGGGATATTCATTTTTTAAGTTAGCTGAGACAGCACATACAACTAAATGCTTTAATCAGGGCTATTTCATGAATGTTACATACATACTTTAGCCAGAGCTAGGTATCTAGTTTACCAGTTTTGGGGAGGATGAAGTGCTGGGTTCACTGTGGACCAACTGTCCCAACCAGGATTCGTACCTATGCTGTTAACACCAGGCAGCCCATGAGTGCTTCACATTCAGGAATGCAAACCACTGCTTCATTTATGGTTGGGTTTTTAAGGGAGGTGAATGCAAGGGTCTTGGAGGTAGGGGCAGGTGTGCAGTCTGTAAGTGCTGGGGGTCATAGGAAGCGAGTCAGTTGTTGTTTGCTGATGACACAGAACTGGTGGCAGATTTGAGTGAGAAACTGCAGAAGTTGGTGTCTGAGTTTGGGAAAGTGTGTGAAAGGAGGAAGTTGAGAGTCAATGTGAACTAAAGTGAGGTTTTAGGTTTATCAGTGCAGATGGACAGGTTAGTTAGGGTGAGTTTGAATGGAGAAAATTGGAGGAAAAGGAGTGTTGTAGATACCAGGGAGTAGACATGACATTAAGTGGAACCAAGGTAGTGGAAGCAAGTATGAGTGAGTGAGGGGGCACTGTGGAGTATGTGGAAAGAGAGTTCATTATCTGGGAGGGCAAAAAGGGTATGTTTGAGAGTATAGTAATCCCAACAATATTGTATGGATGTGCGATATACTGGAGATGAAAATATGTGGAGGAGGGTAATTATTGGAAACGAAATGTTTGCAGACTTTGTTTGGTTTGATTGAGTGAGTGATAAAAAGAGAGAGGTGTTGAAATAAAAAGAGTGATTGAAAGAACTAAAGAGGGTGTGCTGAAATATTTTGGACGTGTGGAGAGAATGAGTGAAGAGAGGCTGACAGAGTGGATATTTGTGTCTGAAATGGAGGGGACAAGGAGAAGGTGAAACAAAATTGGAGATTTTTAGTGGTCAGGCCTGAACATGCAGGAGTGTGAAAGACATGCATGAAATAAAGTGAATTGGAGCAATTTGTTATACTGGGGACAACATGTTGTCAATGGATTGAACCAAGGCATGTGAAACATCAGGGAGAAATGGTGGAAAGGTGTGTGGGGCTGTGGTTTTGGTATGTTACACACAACAACTACTGAATAGATGTGAGCAAATGACACCTTTTCTTCATTTGTTCCTGGCACTACCTTGCATACATGGGTAATGGCAGTGTACAATTCAATTAATAGGAATTTTTTAAGGGCATTTTGTAGTTCAGAGTATCATAATCTTAACAGTTTACTCTAGTAAGTCAAAATTAGGAAGAGTTTTCTGTATTCCTTCCACATATCTTACATTGCAGCAGCCTGATACCCCAAATTTATGCATCTTGATACTTATAAGATTTACTTCCTAACACCTTGCAGGGCAGATGCAGCGATCATGTCCCACCTCTGGGAGTTTGTCATTACTGAGGATCTGATCACAATAGGGTGAGAGTTCATTCCACTATATTTTGATCATGCTCATGACTGTGGTACATTTTCCCTCATGCACTTTTTTTTTTCTTATAGTTATTGACAATTTATAAAAGGTAACCACTGTTTGAACTTGCACTTTGAATCAATAGTGGCAAAGAGTACAACTCTCCATGCAGTCATTTTCAAGCTGGATGGTATTGAAATACTCTAGCTATATAAGACCTCTCGATTCATTTTTTATTTTTGTATTATTTTATTGTGTATTCACACTATGATGAAGCACACTGTAATAAAGCCCTTTTGAAAGAATTACTTTGCTACAAAGATGAATGGTGTTTAGATGTTCAAGTTTTGTAGGACCTGGGTTTTGGTTAGCTTGGTCGCTCATTGTTATTATGGTAATGATCATTTCCTCTACCTGCATTCATATGTATCTGATTTTGTGAATCCATTGTATACTCTTGAACCACAATATGTCTTTGAAAAGAAAAAAGTATTGCTCCTTTACTTTTTCTTTAATAGCCATGTGTTTTACTCTTTAATGTCTGATTTGCCTACTATTGTTTTTATACATCTAGGAAACCGTGGTTGTCATTCATTGCTTTTATATCAAGCATTAGCAACAGCTGCACTTTTATGACTTCCAGAGCAGTAGGCAAGATTCTTTGTAGATATTCTGGAACGAATGGGTGAGGAAAGGTTAACAAAGAGGATGTATGTGTCAGAAGTGGAGGGAACAAGGAGAAGCAGTTGACCAAATTGGAGGTGGAAGGATGGAGTAAAAATGATTTTGAGTGATCGGGGCCTGAACATACAGGAGGGTGAAAGGCATGCAAGGAATAGAGTGAATTGGAACGATGTTGTATACTGGGGTTGACATGCTGTCGATGGACGGAACCAGGGCATGTGAAATGTGTAGGGTAAACCATGGAAAGGTTTTTGGGGCCTGGATGTGGATAGGGAGCTGTGGTTTCGGTGCATTACTCATGAGAGCTAGAGACGGAGTATGAATGAATGTGGCCTTTTATGTCAGTTTTTCTGGCACTACCTTGCTGAAGCAGGGGTTAGCAATGCTGTTTCCTGTGGGGCGGGGTAGTGTTAGGAATGGATGAAGGCAAGCAAGTATGAATATGTACATGCATATATATATATATATATTTGTATGTGTATATGTTTGTATATATGTCTGTGTTGATATGTGTATGGGCGTTTATGTATATATATATATATATGAGTGGATGGGTCATTCTTCATCTGTTTCCTGGCGCTACCTCACTGACGCGGGAAACAGCGATCAAGTATAATGATAAATTTTTTTTTCATATTCACCATTTCCTGCATTAGTGAAGTAGCATTAAGAACAGAGAACTGAGTCTAAGAGGGAAAATCCTCACTTGGCCCCTTTATCTGTTAAACTATTTATACAGTTTATTGGCATAAATTTTTTCTGAGGAACTGATGATTTTTACTAAAACTCTGATGTCTTGAAAGGTGGATATGTCATCAAAAATTGTAGAGAGCAGTACCATAAAGGTTGTATTCAAGTACATGATCTATTATAGATTAATATTTTCTCATTAATCCTTTGTACAATAATCAGTTATATTGAAAGACCAGTATAAAGAATGATTTGCATGGAAGGTTGTTTATATATAGAATTTCAATATGAAACAGAAACTATTAATGAAAATTTTGTGTTGATATAGTCTGCAGATAGAAGGTGAATGTATTTACGTTCCTGAGCATGACATGTATCTCAGTTTATTTCAGAAAGCTGAGATCAGAAACACTTTATATCATGAGACAGTGCAAAGCTTTGTCTGATCTATCTGTTCTCTACAACAAATTTTTTTCTTAACTCTTTTATTGCTTCATTGTGCATTGTTTATAATTTGGAATCAGGCACTTCCATGTAAGATCTGAATAATTGTTTTTCACACTCATACTTGGGTTCTACATCTATAATTCATTGCCGTTTTGTATATTATGTAAATCCACCATTCATATTTATTTCATATTATATTTCGTATATGGATTTGAAATTTTCATTAATTTTAAGTCTTTCCAACACGATTTTCTATTACAGTACACAAAGTAGAATCATTCTTGATCTTGGGTTATGATTTGAGCACATTTAACCACAGACACCTGAATGTGCTGCCTAAGATATATGTATTACTTGTTGAAATATATATATGCTGTATCAGAACTTTGTCCACTCTCTGTACTTTTGCTGTGGATCAGTTGAACATCAGGGAGGGTAGTATACAGAGCCCATTTTTTCCTATAGTGTATAACATTTATAAGAGGTAAGTTTCCAAACAGTGGGGCTAAAAGAAGTTTGAATCTTCCTCCAAATTTCATTCTTTAAGCCTGTTTAAGTCCAGAAGTAATTGAGTATTATTTTTTGCAAGGATTTTATGTATGTGTTGTTGCTCAAATATTCGTCACTTAGGAAGAAGACTAAGTGATTTGTTTTTTTTTTCTTTGTTATTTTGACATCTCTGAAGTCGTTGCCAGTGTAATTTTTAAAAATTTTTAATTTAGTTCTTTTCTACTGCTCTTCATATGCCAGGTGCCTGAGAGGATGCTGAAACCTTCATACTCTTGTTTCACCTTTTCCCATTCCCTTGGATCTCTAATGAGTGCATAAGCTTGGTGCTACTCAAACTTTCCTTGATTATCTTCTCAGGGCTGATGCCCCTATCATGGGCCACATGTGGGAGTACATTATGGGCGAGGATCTCTTTGAATATGGGTATGAAAAAAACGTGCATGTTTAAAATGTTGCCCTGTTTTTCCCTGTAGAAACATAGAATTTGGCAGGTAATTGTCAGTTTTTTGAGGTGCTATTCATAACAAAGTGTATTTAGGAATTTCCCTACTAATGTATTTTTGTATGCTAAGTACCAAAGTGGTTTTGTGCTTAACATTATTGAATTGTGTAAACAGAAGCAAAAGGCGTGAAAGGAAGAAAGAATATGTTTAGAATTACAGAGGAAAACATTAAGATTTGGAAGATGAATGACTTGGTTGGTAGCATTTTAGAATTTTAATGTCAAAAGAGTTTATGTGAGATGCATAAGTAGATAACATGAAAAATGAGGAAACAGTATGTCATTAAAAATCCAGGCATCAGAATTCCTGAAACTTTAGAAATGTAGATGATTTTTTTTACAAGAATAACTTTTCCTCTAAAAGGGAATAAGAGGAGGAGTAGTTTGCATATGCATTTCCCATTTTTCTCATATGAGAAACATAGCTCGAGAGAAGTATAAAGTTGTGTTAGTATGAAAACATAGGCCACACTCTCTCATTGTTTGGTCAGTTGGTTTTTTGGTGCATTTTTTGAGTACACTCAAAAATCCAGAAAAGTAAATCGAGCAGTGTCCACATTTCAAGTTTTGTAGATGTTTGATGTTTTATGAGGGTTTGAAAAGGATTATTGGCAAATTCTGTTTGGTGCATTTTATAAATGAGTGAATGAGGCCTTTTTTTTCTGTTCCTGGCGCTACCTTGATAATGTGGGAAACTGTGAACAAGTATAAAAATAAATGTTGAAGATCATGAGTGATGTTGGTTTTCAGTATTTAATGATTAGGCTTGGAGGAAAGTTTGGAAAGTAAGTGAATTAGAGACAAGATGATACATCCTTTACAGATCTTTTATGAATTACTTGGGAAGTGAGTCAGTTGTTGTTCGCTGATGATACAGCGCTGGTGGCTGATTCATGTGAGAAACTGCAGAAGCTGGTGACTGAGTTTGGTAAAGTGTGTGAAAGAAGAAAGTTAAGAGTAAATGTGAATAAGAGCAAGGTTATTAGGTACAGTAGGGTTGAGGGTCAAGTCAATTGGGAGGTGAGTTTGAATGGAGAAAAACTGGAGGAAGTGAAGTGTTTTAGATATCTGGGAGTGGATCTGGCAGCGGATGGAACCATGGAAGCGGAAGTGGATCATAGGGTGGGGGAGGGGGCGAAAATTCTGGGAGCTTTGAAGAATGTGTGGAAGTCGAGAACATTATCTCAGAAAGCAAAAATGGGTATGTTTGAAGGAATAGTGGTTCCAACAATGTTGTATGGTTGCGAGGCGTGGGCTATGGATAGAGTTGTGCGCAGGAGGATGGATGTGCTGGAAATGAGATGTTTGAGGACAATGTGTGGTGTGAGATGGTTTGATCGAGTAAGTAACGTAAGGGTAAGAGAGATGTGTGGAAATAAAAAGAGCGTGGTTGAGAGAGCAGAAGAGGGTGTTTTGAAATGGTTTGGGCACATGGAGAGAATGAGTGAGGAAAGATTGACCAAGAGGATATATGTGTCGGAGGTGGAGGGAACGAGGAGAAGAGGGAGACCAAATTGGAGGTGGAAAGATGGAGTGAAAAAGATTTTGTGTGATCGGGGCCTGAACATGCAGGAGGGTGAAAGGAGGGCAAGGAATAGAGTGAATTGGAGCGATGTGGTATACCGGGGTTGACGTGCTGTCAGTGGATTGAATCAGGGCATGTGAAGCGTCTGGGGTAAACCATGGAAAGCTGTGTAGGTGTGTATATTTGCGTGTGTGGACGTATGTATATACATGTGTATGGGGGTGGGTTGGGCCATTTCTTTCGTCTGTTTCCTTGCGCTACCTCGCAAACGCGGGAGACAGCGACAAAAAAAAAAAAAAAAAAAGGATAATGCAACAATAGGAGATGGAGATATGTTTTAATTTGTATATGCAGTGATTCATGTTTGAGATGGAGCATATGATAAATGATGTAGGACTGTAGGTATTCAGGAGTTTCAAGCGGCAGTCAAAAAGATTTGCATATGAGTTACAAAGGAAAATGGCAGACAAGCAGTTCTTTTTTTACTCTTCATCATTATCTCCATTAATCTCATTTCACTTACTCCATTACTCCATTGATCTTTAAAGCTTGTGGTACCATTATTTTAGAACTCTTTTGACTGCTGGTAATACTAGACTTTAGAAGCATTTTTAAGCTGAAATAGTTTGGACATGAGAGGGTGGCTTAAGAAAGATCAATTAAGAGGGTTCATATTTTAGAACTGAAGGAAGCACTCAGGAAGGAGAGACCGAGGAATTAGAAGGGTGTAGCATAGGTGGCTTTTGGGTATCACGGTGAGAGGCATGTATGGTACTGATGTGGCATATAGGAAGTGTGGGTGGACTTTTGGCTGAACCAGGGTATATGAACCAGTCAGGTTTAACCATGGGATACTCTTTGGGAACTTGCGATTAAAGTTGACTGTTTTCAGTACATTATACATGATGGGAGAATGGAAATGGGCAGAGGCCATTGTTCATTTGTTCCTGAAGCTGCTTTTCTGAAATAGGAGAGGTATTTAGATACTAAAGAAAAGCACTGGTTCTTTAATCTTAAATACAGAAGGTCAGTACACATTTTAGAGGCAAAAAACTGGCTTCCAATTGCTAATTACACATAGTTTAGCATTACTTAGTACTGCAAAAAAGGTTAAATTTTGAAATACCAAACTGTAAGTCTCCACCTGATTAGGTGGTACTACTCATGATATTCAGTGGTGGAAGAGGTCAGTTTTGCATTTTGACTGCGTTTGGAACCAGAAATGTAGGAGTAGCATTATTAGTATTAGTTTTTCAGATGATACTCCCTTGCTCATGACTGAACTTTGTGTATATTACTGTTTTCTTACAAGTAAACTATTAATGGAATGTGTGACCTTTTTATTTCATTTTTAATTGTACTTTTGTTGTTTATGTGGAATTTTAGTAAGCTATTTTTCTCTTGAAAATGCTTTTCCCTTGCAAGAGCAATTACTCTCATCATAATCACTGGCTACTTTAATTAATTTTGATAATAATTAGATTACATACATTTAGAATTTTTAACTGCATCCAATGATTGACATGCTATCTGAACTTTTCCTGTCTTTGACTTGCTTAGATAGGGAATGTAAATTGTTAGTCAGTACTAATATCTTTGATTATCCTGTGCTCTTAGATTGTCATGGTTATTAATTATGGTATAGTAAGTAATTGTTAATTAATTTGAAGGATGGAATTCATGGTTGGATTGAAATTTACTTTGCAATTTACCCTTTTATGTATTACAAGATTTATAGAAGGGTGTTAGGTGTGAAAGTAAAGATTACAGGTATAATAGGATAAGATCGTGTTGGAAAGCATTTTCTTATGATATTTTTTGAGCAATAAGGTATGTGTGAAAAAGAGGTCACTCTCTGGGAGGGCAAAAATGAGTATGCAAGGCATAGAATGTATGGAAGAGGGTCTGTGTTGAAAATTAAATGTTTGAGGACAATACGTAGTGTGAGGAGGTTTCATCAAATAAATAATTTTAGGGTAAGAGAGAGGTGTGGTAATGGAAAGACTGTGGCTGAGAGAGCTGAAGGGGATGTGCTAAAATGGTTTGGGCATAAGGTGAGAATGAATGAGAGAAGGTTGATAGTGAGGGTATATGTGTCGTAAGTGAAGAGAACGGATGCAAGTGAATGAGGCCTTAACTTTGTCTGTTCCTGTTGCTACCTCACTAATTTGGGAAACAGCAAAAAAGTTTGAAAGAACGAAAGATTTTATTGAAAACTACTTGGGAATTGAAAGGTTTGATATAGTTTTTAGATTACTTGGAATGTAGAAGACTGTCTGAGAATTAGTGAATTTTATGAATAATTGATATATGTCAAAAATGGTGGAAAGCTATTTTTTGCTTTCTCTTTTTGTTTGGTTCAGAGATACAGTATTTCAGTATGATTGTATTTTGAATGAATACCTGAAGGCCATGGAAGTGTAGAAGAAAACCGATGGTTATGGAGAAAAAACAAGTCAGACTGAAGATCATCTCTGAGCAAGTTATAAATGGTTTAGAGGATTCAGTTTATGGGTAATACATTGAGGAAGATTGGTAGGATTAAAGAAGTAATATTGGAAAATGTTGCAGTTGAATGATTTGCTAAAATGTTTGGATAAGTAACAAAGACATGTTTAGCATGGTGTTGGAAGAATTGATGTGATCCCTCTTGATGTATGGAGTGTGGAATGCAGATGCTGGAGAGGTTAAATTATGAAATAGTCAAGCAAGTGAAAATTGAGAACTAAAGTAGGTGAGGTACATATGGAGTCCTTACTGCTTGGAGGGTATTGTTTGTAAAGGTTGAGTTTGTTTTATTTAATATGTAATTATCATTGAAGATATTAACATTTCAGTAGAGATAACTAATGCTTTTTTAACCCTATTCACTTTTCATGCCAGTGTAAATAGAAAATGATACTTTTCATATATTTAAGTAAGATTATTCCACCATAATGTTTGATTTTGCACAAATTGATTTGTTGATGTAGAAGAATTACTTTGGAAACTTAGTTTCAAGAGAATATGAATTTGTAGTTCTAGTTCTTGATAAGGAAAAATGGATAAATTGTATGAGTGATAAAAAGTTTTATTGCTTGTGTAATATCTAACATAGAAATTAATTTCATGCTTCTCTGGCCCTTACCAGACAGTAAGTTATAAAACAACTTTATAATTTAGAAAAACTTTGAGAGAAAAGTTAAGGAGAATTGTCACTATCATTATTTAATGTTTATTCATATATCAGGCTTGCTTAATCATTAGAGTGTTTTATGAGTTAAGAATGTGTTTGGCATTACAGTTGTTGAAGTGTGTAAGAATTTCTTCAGTTGTGTTTTCTTTTTCCTTTATTAGAAAATCAAGTCTAGTGATTACCACCTTAAGTATGATAGCTTTACACTATCCATGAGAAGCATGTGATCTGAAATTTTTTTTATATCTTTTGACTTAAGCAAAGGAAAAGTTATTTTTTAGTTTTGTTTAATTCAATGATATCCTTATATAAACTAGATATGATGAAAATGGAAACTGCACAGGAAAGGTTAACTGTGATCCACGTCCACCAACACGCCTTAAGTGGGAACTCAACCAGGAGTGTCTCCAAGTTATTGACTCTTCCTTGAGGGTGAGTGATAGTAGCAGTTAGAATCAATAGGGTATTTCATTTTGTAGAATACTGTACAGGATTTAACAGGCAAGTTATCTCTCATTTTATCTTATGTTCCAGAGAGTTTGAAATATAGCATTCATATGGCATATTCTTGTTTAAAAATGGTTTATATATCATTGTGATGTGAGCCACATGGAGAAATGGGAGCTATATTCCATGCTACACAAAATTTAATTTCAAGTGCATGTAAGAATTAAACTTTTTATTGCAATTGTCCTGATATCATCTGTCTTCTCAGTGTGCAGGATATCCCCAAATATTGTTACGATAAACTGAAACATAATATTCTAAATAGAGTACAATGCAATCAGTGAAACATTGTTTGTAGATACTACAAGCCCTTTAATGAATGCTTCTCAGCTATTAGCCATATGCAGCAACTGAAGAGTGTTGTCAGGTATATGTAGTTGGATGTGTGGTTTTTGGAAGTATTTTAGTCTTAATGAGACATGATGATTGTTGGTTTTCATCAGTAGTATCAAGTACATAACATGAGGACACAGACCTCAAACAGGCATTTTTGACATCTTCATCTTCACATATACTAACCATCATTTGGAAAAGATTTAAAATGGCTGTAACTTCTGGTAGTAGCATAATTTGCCAGTACAAGCATTAATGGACTCCTGTGGTGTAAAAGATAGCGCTCCAGACTGTGTTGCATCCATGGGCCGCCCAAGGTTGAGCGCATAGGTTCGAATCCTTGATGCAGCAGTCGGTTCACAGTCAACCCAGCTGTTCATCCACCCCTAGGGGTTGGTCAATGAAATATATATATAGCGTTAATGGGAAGTCTTTCATTAAAGCCTCAGTTGCCAGTGCTGTTTGAGCTTGAAAAAAAAAAAAAATACCATTCATTCTTTAGACACTTGAGCTGTGGAGCTCTTATCATATTCCTGTGAAATAGTTCTCTGGTACATGCCATTATTACTTTTAAAAAAGCATTTTGCCGGAAAACAATTGTATTCCACTTCTCCTTTAGGATCTTCAGTTTTGTAAATCCAGTTTTTTCTCTGATTTATGAAACTTTAATAATGAGTTCTTTAACATTTTATGTATTCCAGGTTGCTGAAGCCTTGCTGAATGATGTTGATCTGCGGTTGTATATGCACACAGCATACGGAAAGGGCTTTATGAAGAATTGTAGGCTGTCACCTGATGCTTACACCCAGATGGCTCTACAGTTAGCATATTACCGGGTATGGATAATGAAAGATTTTGTATGAGGTATATTTATCAAATTGGTCTTCACTGAAAATAGATTGAAAACTATGAGGTACTAGAATGTCTGCACTCAGCAGAACTTAAAAGATACATGCTACATAAACCTCTCAAATTAACTGGACCCTAACACAGTAATCCCATACATTTCCTTTGTCTACTGGAGCTGTAACTTATTGGCCATTGTAAAATCAGGAGCATTGGATACTTTATAAGGGTAGTAGGGTTGAGAGCCAGCCAAGTTGATTCAAGAGTGTTTTATTTTTCATGATTCTCAAGCTATCCCTCCACATGTAGACACTCATTCATCAGTGAGAACCAGTTTCTTTTATTATGTTTTTGCTTTATAGAATATTACTGCCAGACACATTTGATAATAATATGGTTAATATAACCACCTCCAGACATGATGGATCTCTGCTGTTCAACATTACCCTGTTGAAGATCATCATGCTTCCCTTTCACTATTAAGAGGTTTTATGAAGCACAGCCCTTTTTCCATCTGCTCCTAATGCTGACTTGCGAAAGCAGGAAAGTCAAGCTAAGCAGACATGAAAAAATAATTTCGTTAGTTCACAGCTTAGAAATTGGGGAAGAAACATAATGCCATACGAGTTCATTTGTACATTCAGAACCTTACGTTGCAGTAGTTAGCTCTACAGCAATGTATTTTTCTGATTCTTGGAGATTATTTACATCAATAGGTCTTGACTGTGTTTCAAAATAGCCATTGACAGCTCAAGGATAGGTTATTTTGATAACGTTTCTTTTCATGTACATCTAACATTTGGAACTCTTTCCCTTCTGATGTCTTTCATAACAGCTGCAACTTACCCCCTTTTCAGGCGTTAGTTTTCCACTTGTATTAGAACTTTCAATTCTCTCTCCTTTGCTCTTCATATTTCTATATTTTCTTACCTTTTTTTTTTATTTCATTTAAGGCCTGGATGAGGAATTTTGTCCATAACTAGAGCCTTCAATACAAACACAAGGAAAAACTCTTATTGCACCTAACCATCTATTCTATGGTCTGTTACAGTAATTACTCTTCAAAATTTCAGGATGCAGGCAAATTTAACCTCACCTATGAGGCAAGCATGACTCGTCTCTTCCGAGATGGGAGAACTGAGACAGTCAGACCTTGTTCTATTGAGTCATCAGCTTGGGTAAAAGCCATGGAGGACAAGACAGTCTCTGTAAGTTATTAGTTGTTTGGTCATGAGAGTTTCAGTGCTGTGTTATTCATGGATAATGCTTTTTGATCAATGGTCACTAAAATTAGGGATAGGTAAAATGGGTTCTCAAGCTATTGATTGATTTAAGAAATATCCTCAGAATAATCTCAGAGTTCATTATGATCTTGATAAATGATATGAGAAGGTATTTGTTGCATGCAACCTAGAGTGTTCATTGTTGAATATTCTGGAAACTTATCACCTTCTGATGTTCATAGTATAGAATTTTGCAAATGCTTTATCTCAGACATCTTTACCCTGTAGCACAAAAGACAGATTTGTCAACTTGAGTGCTGGTAAAAGATGGATAATGCCTCATTTTCACTGGCTTATGTTTGGGGTACATTTTGATGGTAACACCCTTTAAGAATGTAGGAAATGATGACAAAATTGGCCAATTAATTACTTATGCTGAATCCTTCTCAAACATTGTTTATTGTTCAACCACCTACTTTTGAACATCAGGTATCCAAAAGGAACTCTTGAAACTATTGTTGGATTTTGCCTATCAGTTTGGTAATGTGACCATTACACTAATGAAATGGTTAGACCTGCCTTGAAACTGTTGTTGAATTTTGCTTATCAGTTTGGCAATGTGACCATTACACTAATGAAATGGTTAGACCTGCCTACAGTACAAGAATCATGTATTAAGAACAAGGTGTACCTGTACTCAGTGGGATAGATTGAAGGAAAAAACAGAAAATCACAGATTGAATAGAGTTTAGGAACAACTAAAATGGAAAGAAATTGAAATTCTTTAGGTTTGGTGTTACAATCTTCTCAGCTTGTATTGGGGTTTGTTTCATATCTTTGTATGTATATTTACATTTGAAGCAATTTTCTGCTCTTAAATCAAGAATGCTGAAGCAAAATATATGTTAATATATTTTTTTTACCCACAGAATGAGGAGCGTGTTGCACTTTTGCGGAAAGCTTGTGTCCAGCATCAGAATGCATATCGAGATGCTATGTGTGGAAAAGGCATTGATCGCCACCTTTTCTGTTTATATGTTATATCAAAATATTTAGAAGTAGAAAGCCCATTCCTTAATGTAAGTATCACATTTTTGAGCTTGACATTATTTCTTAAGATTGTGCAAGTACTTTTACCTTAATGGTAAACCTTCATTCCACATGACATTAGTACAAGAAGTTAACAAAATATTCAGAATGTGGTAAATTACATTCATTGTTTACTTTAAAGGTGGGTAATATGTAAACTCTGTCTCTCTGTCTCTGTCTCTATCTCTCTCTCTCTCTCTCTCTCTGGTAGTACTCATGATTAATGACTGAAGTCTGGAAAAAGTAAAAACAAGGGAAGCAGTCCCATTAAACATTATTATCGTTTTTTTATTATACAATGCTGGGACTCCTTTTTTTTGAGGTTCGTCTTGTTTTGAGGTTGATATTGGCAGTTTGTGATACTGATGTAGAAATTGTGAGAGGTTTGACTGAAAAAGTAGGTAAAAAAGTGAGGAAATAGAGAATGAACTGACATGGAAGAAAGTGGTAGTTGATACGACAAAATCAAAAGAATTGGAAAATAATATAAAGGAATGTAAACACTGCCCAATGGGAAGATTTAAGTTTGATGAAGTAATAATGTGAAGATAAACATCCAGCATCATGTATGGATTTGTAGTACTGTGGAAACTTTGAGATTAAGGAATGTGAAAAGCAACATGAAAGTAATTTCAGCATCCAGAGGATTAGTAAAGTCTTGATGAAGGGTCCTTGAATGTAGCTAGACTTTCTCTCTCTGTCTCCCTCTGTGTGTGTTTGCTTTTGTGCCTCTTCCTTTGCTCTCATTGACCCAGTTGATGTTTTTGTCATTTCAGGAAGTTTTGTCTGAACCTTGGCGCTTAAGTACCTCCCAAACCCCACATGGTCAGACTAACAAAATGGATCTTAGCAAGAATCCCAAATGTATCAGTGCTGGGGGTGGCTTTGGCCCTGTTGCTGATGATGGTTATGGTGTTTCATACATCATTGCTGGAGAGGACACCATTTTCTTTCATGTTTCTAGCAAAAAGAGCTCTCCTGTCACGGTTAGTGTTGGTTTTTACACGACCTTTTCCTTTTGTTTTTGTATAGAGGAAGAGATAAAATATATGGTAGTGTTGAAGACTTTGGGACCCCAATTGATCAACCCCTTTGAAACTGGGGTGGAATGAAAATAATAGAATATGATAGATTTAGTCCTGAAACAACATAAAGAATGATTACTGCAAAATGTTGGCAGAACATTACGTATTTTGTGATTCACTGGTATTTTCTTACTCCCGATTGTTTACAGTATTCATCCCTCTCCATTTTCTGTTTTTGATGCACCATAAGTGAATGTCTTCATTTGATCATCATTCAGGACCCTACCCTCCCATGTGTATTTGTCACTTTTCCTGTCCTTTTTACTGATTTGTAAATATTCCCCAGGCAGTCTTATAATGATTTATGCCAGCAAATGGTGTTATTGTATTTGAATAGTGTTTCAAGGAAGACAGATTTAAGGTTATAATTTAGACTATGTGAGGTGACTATAAAGTATTGAATTTTTTTATGTATTTTGACACTCAAGCTTAAAGAAAATTTTGCTATTTTTAACCTTGCTGTTTTGAGTAGTAATAGTAGTAATGCAATTGGATGAACATGGAGCATTTCTGTTTTTCACTCTTTGTGTATTATTATTTTTTCTTTGGTCACCATTAAATGAACTGAACAGCTGTAGTAACTAATATGTGTTTGTCTTTAGTTTTGTGTGCTATTTACTTGCAGATGTATTAAAACTATTTTCCTCTTATATTTGTCATTGTCATTTCAGGACTCACCAAGTTTTGCTCGTCAGATTGAAAAGGCTCTCAGTGACATGAAGAATCTCTTTGAATCTGTGGCAAAGAAGTAACATGTCACATTTGAAAGACAGCTCAACTTGACTTAAATCAGGCATTTCCAGTGACAGGTTGCTTGGCAAAAGTCTTTAACAAAAAGTAGTTCATATTTTGTCACAGGTATGATGGTTGCATCATATTTTTACAAATTAAAATAATATATATGTATATATATATTTTTTTTTTATACATAAGTGCTGTTTCCAGTGTCAGCGAGGTAGCACCAGGAAACAGATGAAGAATGGCCCATCCACTCATTTATGCATATATATACATAAACGCCCACATATGCACATATACATACATATCAACATACACATGCACACACAGGCATTTTCGTATATACACGTGTACATATTCACACTTGCTTGCCTTCATTGATTCCTGTTGCCTCCTTGCCACACAGGAAATAGCATTGCTATTTGACTTTGAGCTTTTTTTTTTTTTCAAAATGAAGGCTATGTCCATTTGTAAATATAAAAATTTTGGTTTTTGATGCTTTTTGTTGGATTCATTCATTTGTCAGAGATGTAACACTGTATTTAAGATGTAGAGATTTAGAAAATCTTATGTAAAATTATACTTTAGAGCATCTTCAGTCTGCTGAAAGCATTTCTCATTGACCGCTGATGACATGAATTTCAGGTTTGTATAGTGGTGACAAATGTTATTATCAGTTTCATCGGGGAAAGTTTGATGGGAAAATGACATGATATTTTATTTGGGATTTTAAGTGCTTTTGATATATTTATATCATTGGTAATGAATGCTGAAGTGAATTTTTAAGCTGTACAATAGTGTTCATGAGTTACCAAGCCTGCTTAGTAATGTTGTACTGAGAAGTAAGATATTGTGAAAAGGATGAGGTTTGCCTCAGCAAGTATACAGGAAGATGAAAACAGAGGTAGAGAAGCATTAAAGGATAGGAAGACACGAAATTAAGGGGACATAACAAAGAGGGAAAATACTCAGTGTCAAGGATGATATAAAGGTTTGAGAATTTATGGCTACATCATAGTCAACAAAACCATAAGTAATTCTAAAGATTAGTGATCATAATGTTTTACCATAGAAAAAATGAATGTAAGTTATTAACAAAACTTTTAAAAATCACTAACCAGCTTTGTGGATTAGATTATAGGAGGCTACAGATGGTTTGTAGAAAATCTTATTGTACATGAAGCAATGCTTATGTAACTGCCAAATTGCTGCTTTTTATCTTTGAAAGAATGGTAAGGAATTGTGTTGGTCTTAACTGCTTCAGGAGCATAGACAACGAGGAACCATAGCAACCAAGGGAATTTTGTTTTTGGGTAATACTGTATGTTCCACCTTTCAAAGCAGGAAAGACGTACATAGTATACTAATATATTTTTCATATAATTCAGATTTACTGATGTAGTGAAACATAATTTTAATCACTTTATATCTTGCTAATTTGTCATTTTTAGTGCATTGTGTTTTAAGATAAAACGTGTATTTATTAACATGAATGTTTTTAGGTTAATACAAAATTTGCTATTGATCTAGAATTGAATGTATGCCACCTTCTTTTATATATATATATATATAACCATGGTGAGTTAAGTGATTTTAATGACTTTTTCAGCAATACAAGATCATTGAGAAGAGGTTTGGCAAATGTTTTAGTCTGGAAAGTTTAGTTAACTCAAAAACATTTAGAAGTAGAATCTCCATAGCTGTGTTTACCTCTAAGAGAATATAAAAGACATTAGTGTTATGGTTGATTTCTACTAAGAATTTTGTGAGAGTAACATATGTCGTAAAAACCTAAGAGTGTCCTTGTTTAATGAACGAGATATCCATAAACATTTGGAGTCCTCAGAAGCTCAGCTCTGATTTTGGATTAAGCTTAGCATGCTCATATTATTTGATGAATCTGTCTGGTGAAAAAAAGGAGCTTGTAACTTTGAATATATAGTTAAAATTCAGTGAAGATTGAATTGTAAATAAATAATATATTTTTTGCAGGTTGTAAAATGCATGTCTATATTATTCTTACAAGAAAGTCTAGTTTCATGTACAACATTGTATATCCATTGCTTTCCTTAAAGATTAAGTGCTTGTTAAGTGATCCTTTCTCCAGATTTTGCTTAAACAAGTACATTCCAAAAAACCTCATGAATGACATTTTGAAGGCCACTACAAATGTTCACACCACTCATTTTCATACTCTTAGTTTCCAAGTTTCAGACAGAAATAAGCAAAAGTACTAAATTGGAAATGAAAAAGAGTAAGATGGATATAACATCCAAGGATAACACAAGATTGTCTTGCCATATTCATTGACATTACACTGCTCAGTGAAAGCACATTATTCTTAGCTACCCTACCTTACACACTAAAAGGGGAGATAGAGATATTCAATTTGTAGGAGGTACCTAATCTTTCGTGCATCCTATCCTATTCAGACTGACTGGGACTGAACAATGCACACAGGGTCTCGTGCCATGTGTAATCAATGCAAATTTGATGTTTAGATAGAATTGTGTAGTATAGTACTGAGAGGTTTGTTATCCTAATTTGATCCCTGTTTGTATGGTTGTATATTTTTATAGTATGTAGTTTTATAAGTTACCTGGTGTCTGTAAATCTGCATAAAACAAATCTCTGCTCATTGTTTATGTAGATTTGAATTATAGTATACTGATTGCACCAATTTATTTTCTTGTAATTACATGATTTGTAAGGAATTACAAGGAAACTTTTTGCAGTACTTGGCAGTATCACACATATGTTCCAAAAAGATAGATATGAAAGAAAATGCTAATGTCTAATTTGATATTTCGGTCTGGTGTTACAAGCTGTTAAATCAAGCAAAGGTGTTTTGGTGTTTCCAATATGCTTCTAAATCTCCCCAATCACTAAAGTAGTACTGCTTATTGATAGTAGTGGACTCACATTTGGATATTTGGTTGTGTGCTTGAGTAGTACATTAATACAATAACAATTGTGTGTGAATGAGTAATGTATAGGATTTATTTGATTATTGTTATTTTTACATTGTTATTCATTTGAAATTATATGATTTAGGTCTTACTTTATAACAACAGAACTATTGTTTAAGCCCTAGAATATTTGATCCATTATAGGCACAAGCATCCATGAAGTAGTGCTCTTGGTGATTGCGGACTGTTTATCAAGAGTTCATATTTCTGGTCTGATTCCAGTTGTAGATTAGAAGGCATAGTAATGGTTATCTAGAGTTTTGATAATAGTATGATATAGTTTGATTTTTTTTTACCCTCAATTCTGTTGATTGTAATATTTTTTTTAGATTACAGTTGTTGATTTTAGATTATTTCTTCAAGAGACTGTTGTGAGAAGGGCTATACCAGTTACCATTAGCTTTGATAACATTTTTAGAATTTAACAAAATGGACTGCCAGTTTTTAATGGCACATTCAAGGAATCTCTATCAAGATATAAAGATTTTCATACTTGATCGCTGTTTTCTGCATTATCACCATACCATTCATACTAGCAGTTCTCTTCATATATTCACTGTTAAGGATACCCTCAGATATTCTTAAACCCAAGTATTATTATTTTTTTTAAGTATGAAGATAGCTTTTAGCACCGCCTTCATGGAACAGATTGATTTCCCAAGTCTGGCAAAGTTAGCAGGTTATCATTGTGTGAAGCTAAGGGTTGTTCACTGCTCCGTTAAGACCCTGAGCTAATTAGCAAGTTTTTGAAGAGGTTACCAATCCTCTCAAGGGGAGTTGCAATAAGTATTACATGACAGCTTCTCTATTTGATACGATTATTTTTCTCTTTTGTAAACATCTTAATTTTGTTGATTCGTTCTTTTAAAACCTTAGTCATACTGAGGAATGATTTATTTGAGGCCATTGCTTGTACCTATCCAAATCATCATTTTTAATTAAAGTGACATATCTTTTCACCAGTCAGTATGGCTCTAAAGCTATCTTAGGATAACTGAAACAACAGTCAGTTGACAGCACATTATTTGATGACTAACTCAGGCTTGGGCTAAGTGCTCAAGCAGATGTACATTGTGATTGGTTTTGCATTGGTTTGATGATTGCTTCTCCAGATAGGTTTTAGTATTAAAACTGATATTTGCTTATGTGGGAAGGCAGGTTATTACCAGTGAAAGGTTGTGGTTGGCCATATCATGGAAGTATCTATGTAAGCTGAGGTGTTTGGTGGTAGGAATGGTTATGATGTACTATTGCCAGTTAGTACAGAATTGTGTTGGCATCTACTTATCATTCTCTTCTAGTTATTGCATTCCTTTCATCCTGTTTGCAGTTTGATTTGACCTCAAACTCCTCTAGAATCAGTTCATTAATTCACTGTTACACTTTTACCAGATGTACATAGTAGACATGACAGCCTTACTGATAAGAAATTAACTCGCCTTCCTTCACTCCTTTCATAGTCTAACCAAGTCACACATTCTGTGTCCAGTACTTTCTTCCAGGTAACCTAGCTTGTATCTCTCCTTGCAAAACAACAAGAACAAAATTACTCCCTAAGAGTTTTAGATAAAAACTGTTACGGGTCAGAGTATGGTGTTGTTTTGGGAAATGAAAGTGATGTGTGTGATTCTTTATTTAATCCACATTTAAGAAGTTGCCCATGGATCAGATAAATTTGTGATGTTTGGATAACAATGTAGGTCATATAGTATGCCATGAATGATCAATTGTCAGTTGTTGACTGGCTTTACTAATTTGGATTTCAGTTTTTATATAATGTAGGTAAACAGAAAAAGTAGATGACCTCAGTAACCCAAGGCACAGTTGGGAAATCAGATTTGCTTGCAATTTACGTGGCAGACTGAAGGTTTGCACGGACTTAACTTTTTGTTGATGCCTGTACTTATGTGATGAGATCTCATTTGCACGCACTGGAGGATAATGCTTCAGTCAGTGGTAACTGCACAACATATCTGTATTTGGCATTTTTTCTCCGTAGTTAATGTAATGATAATAGCTTTCAGAGTGTTTGGGCTTTTAAGCTTGAATAATAGGAAAAATGTTTTGGGGTTTGAGTGTGAATAATGTGAAAAGTTATGAAGAGACAGCCAGAAAGTGAGAAGCATCTTTTCAGACTTATAAACTGAATTCTAAATGAATAAGTTGCAATTACAGTGTGTGTGCCAGAGTCCCAGTAATGTGTTTGATTAAGAAGCTGAAAAATGAATGACTGGATCCCTATCAATATTACACTTATTAGAGACTACACTCCTCAGACATACTTGAGTTATCCTTTCCTGTCTGTTCTCTCAGCTTCAAAATTACAAACACCATTTCACAATACCACAATACCCCTTATGCCTATGCTGCAATTGCCAAAATCAGGATGCTGAACACACTGCTCAGTTGCTCTCCACTTTCCTCGAGCAGATACACACACATTGCCATAATTTATGACCTCTGATCCCACTTGGTGTATATGGCTACTTCCTGACTGCTGCAGGAGCCCCCACAGAGTAAGAAGGGTCACCCAAGGCTGGAGGTAAGTTTTTCTTTTTTTTCCATTCATGGTCTTCTTTTCCTGTATTAGTGAAGTAGTGCCAGGAACAGACAAGGAATTGGTCTCATTCACTTAATTCCACTTAGCTGTCATGTATAATGCACTGAAATTGTAGCACCCCTATCGACAACTAAGCCCCACGTTCTGTTACCCAAACATCTGTACTGTGATGTATGGATCCAAGACATGGGCTATGGATGAGAATTTATAGAAAAGGGTAAATGTGTTGCAAATGAAATGTTTGAGGACAGTATGTAGTTGAACGAGTAGGCAGTGGTAAGGTAAGAGAGAGATATAGTTGTAAGAAAAGTATGGTTGAGAGAGCTCAAGATGATATGCTGACATGGCTTGGATATATGGAGAGAATGAGTGAGGAGAGGTTGACAGAGAAGATGTATGTGTCAGAAGTGAAGGTGACAGGAAGGGGGAAATGGAAAGATGGAGTGAAAAAGATTTTGAGTGCGTAGGGCCTGAACATGCGGAAAGGTGTTTTAAAACTGGGAAAAGTTTGGAATGAATTGGAGCGATTTGATATTTGGGGCAATATGCTGTCAGTGGATTGAACCAGGGCATGTGAAGCAGCTGAGGAAAACCGTGGAACAGTCTGTGAGCCTGGTAGTGGATGAAGGCTGTGGTTTTGATGCATTACACGTGACCAATAGGGAATGGATGTGAAATGAGGCTTTTTCTTCATGTGCTCCTTGTGCTACCTCACTAATGTGAGAAATGGCGGGAGACAGTGACAAAGTATGATGAATAAATAAATGATATATATATATATATATATATATATATATATATATATATATATATATATATATATATATATATATATATTATACCTATAATATTATATATTATACCTATTTATTTTATTATGCTATGTTGCTGTCTCCCGCAATTGCGAGATAATGCTAGGAAACAGATGAAAGAATGGCCCAACCTACCCACATACAAATGTATATACATAAACGCTCGCACGCACATATATATACCTATACATTTCAATGTATACATACATATACATTCACATATGTACCATTCCTGTCACCACCCTTCCACATATGAAATGGCACCCCCCTCCCCCCACGTGCGTGCGAGGTAGCACTAGGAAAAGGCAACAAATGCCACATTCATTCACACTCAATCTCTAGCTCTCATGTGTAATGCACCAAAACCACAGCTCCCTTTCCACATCTCCACTCTATTGTGTGTAAAAACTGAATTGTGAAATCATGTGGGAATGTAGGGTTTGTATAAGTGATGATCAGAATGAGTGTTTTAACATCTGTACAGTGAGAGAGAGATTCTGTTGATTACTGCTGGAAACTAAAGAAGTACAAGTTTTGATAGGTCTTTCTTATACCATTCTGTCTGTTAAATGAAGATTTCTATATTGTTGATTTTACATCTTATGATTTACGTACTGTTGCTATTCTTATTGATTAAGGTATCAGAATAAATCATGATCTACAGTAGTATTAGAAAATTCCTCAACATGTACGTAGAAACAGTCAGAATACTTGACTGTGGTACGAGAATCCGAGCCATGTTCAATCCCTTTTGCATGAGCAAGGTTAATTCATGAGTTATTTGGTTTTAGAATAATTGAATACTTTTTATTTTATAGAAAACTTTTATTTTGTTTTATATATAAGGTGCAGTTTAATAGTCTCCATTATTTTTGTTACACCTTTTTGAATCTTTCATATGTAACTCCTTGCATTCATGATGATCCTGTTCTGTTTATGTGAAAGGAACTAGTGGAATGGCAGGATGTATATATTTTGTCATTTCCAGATTTACTCTTGTATTTATAAGCCAGGTTTCAGGTATTCTCACTAGGTGCCTCAATATCAATGCAATTATTCCTTGATTAACAATGCAATCTAAACTAGTGTTCAGTATAGTTATGTATTCTTAGTGGAGTCAGATGTTCAGGAATTCAGACTGTAGTTAATAAATGATCAAAACCACTTTGATATCTGAATAAATCCATTCTTAATGATTGTGGGACCTGACTTTTTATCATGGAGTAATACTTTGATGGCGACTGTATTTAATATCCTATTTGCTTTCTGCCAAGTAGCAAGATGCTTTATGTAGAGCTGAACTGGAGATGGAAGGATGGACTGAAAAAGGGTTTGAGGGCTCAGGGTCTGAACCTGCAGGTAGGTGCAAGATATGCACATGATAGAGTGAACAAGGTAACTGACATGATATATTTTGAGATGAGAACAAATCTCTGCATTTACATGCAAAACGTATTGGATGATGTTATTACGAATGTTTACACAGAGGGCAACGTTCACAAAATCACAAGCTAATCATAGTTTCGAACATTATGGGAACATGCAGAAGACTAGAAAAATGCGAAGTTCCCTTGCCATATCCACATAATAGGTTTTTGCACTTGTGAAGTCTTGAGAGAAGTTAGGAGCGTCATAATACATGGAAAAAAAAAAGAAAATCGAAACAAGTATAGAAAAGTAGTAATGAAACGTTGTAAGAAAAAAAGGAAAGTTAATGATACCTTGGTCACAATTATTTTACATATAAAAATATTTAATCTCGTTTCCCCTGGTCACTCGTGCTGCCGTAGGATGTCAACAAGTATGGCGATGGCTGATTTGAAAAGAATATTTCCAAATTGTGTTTGTTTATACCTCTGGAAGAGGTGTTGTGGCCCCATGATGTGTGAACATGTTAAAAACTGATCAATTGGAGTTTCAGGATAACCATGCATCTCTTGTAACAATTATGTGTCTACGGAAACAGTAGCTTGCATCAATGAAGGGAGTGGCTGGCAGCCAAATAAAACTTCTCTTCGTCTCGTAAGTTTGAGCTTTCTTGTTTTAATAACAGTTTGTACCGTTTGAAGATATGGAGGTTTGTGTCTAAATTTCACGAGGATATGTGGTTAGTAGGGTATAGACATACAAGTAATAACATATAAGGGGAGGAAGGAGTAAGGTGGTGTTCCTGGGAATTTAGTGTCCTTATTCCATGAGGTTCGGAATTCATTCCTAAGGAGACGATTCCCACTAAAGATACAGCTCTATGTGTATTTGATCAGCCCAATGTATGTATAGGAATTAAGATGATATTAGTGCCTTTGGCTCTTAGGTGTCTGTTCATATCTTTTTCTTTCGTTCATGTTCGCTATTTCCTACGGAAGCGAGGTAGCGTCGAGGGCAGATGAATATTTGGTAAGGAAAAAAAAAATCCAAATCACTTCTTTCCTTTGTTCCTTCTTTTTGGGAAGATAATACAGGAGGGGAGGATTTCTAACGTTCCCGCCCCGTAAGACTGTCTTTATCAATGCTCTTTTTATATCTAGGAAACCAAATTTCTATTGTACAAAGGTGTATTTAGCCTTTCATAATTTACTAAGTAAGAAGTTGTAACTATATTTTGCTGGCCTATATGAATGTAGAGGAACACTTAACAACACCCTGCACACTTCTACATATGTAGGCAACACACATATATACTTTAGGTCAAAGAGTCGGTTCCCAGTTTAGTCAGTTCACACACGTACACATACAGACCCCATGACATTAATATTTATTTTGTGAAAATGTTTACTTTTAAAACCTCCATACTTGATTTCCTTCATGTTTAAAACATACGTGGAAGTACAGGCGTCCTTGGTAACTGTTGTGGTCATTGTGCTGTTAACCCGGTACACACTCACACAGTTTCCAGCAGATCTGGACCATGTGTTGGATGATGGCTCGTTGTTTGGCAATTAAGGCAGCCATCGTTAGGCTACGTCCACCAACCCGTACACACACACACACTCTCACTAGGGCCCATAAGTGCTCATGATCGTTAGGGTCATAGTATTTGAAGGAATGATACAAGCTTGATTTAAAAGCTTGACAATGGGAGTGCATTTTGTGGTTCTCGAGGCCGCCCGATCCGTGTCATGCATTTCATCATATTACATCCGGTGTACTTCCCCCACAACACCAGATGTTTTAATTTTTTAAATTCCGAAAGGACATTTATACCACCTCGGTCTTGAATGTCATAAGAACCATTTTGTAGGAAAGTTCTCCAATGGCTGAGTTCATCTTTAAAAACCAGTATGTTCACTCAAAATCCAAACGAAATTACTTCCACCTTCACTCACTTTAGTAAGCCAACTGATTCTTCGCTATGGTCATTACTAATGTGTAACACGACCAAATTATTAGTCTTAAAAAACTAAACACTCCAGAATGACAAAAACTTTTGCAGAATATGAAATTCATCTGCAGATCAGGCATTATTATAGTAATTGTTTATGTCATAGTTTCTCAGAATGCAATGTAAATATTTTACCAAGTTTGCCTTCAGTGGTAATGAAAGTTGAATTTTGAGGGTAGTTTTAGTCTTTCAAACGGATGGTCCTCAGATGTAGGTCTTATCATGAATTGATTAGGGACAGAGTTTCTCCATGTCCGTTGGTTATGCGTGTGAATTGCCCTGAATGAAATTACCAGTTCTTTTCAAGGGTTGATGATGTATCTCAGTTCACTGAAATAGTCCAGTCCATTGCTCTCGTGCAGCTAGACGTGTGTATTGCGTGTGGTGCATGATGTTGCTTTTCAAGGAAGCAGTCCAGAGTTCAGCTTGAGCTGGCCTGAGAGTTATGTGGGAGAAGCTTTGGAAATGAGTCAAGGTAGGGTAGCTTCAACAGTGTTTTATGAGTAATCGTAAGAGCCTCACCGCCTCTTCTGTTGAGGAAGTACCGTAATGGTCTGTTGATCAAGTAAGACAACAATGATTCGACTTCACGATCCCTGAGCGAGACAAGTTCGGTCCCAGAGCACGACGGTTCGATCCCAGATCGAGACGGTTCGATTCTTGAGCACAACGGTTCGACCCCCTGTGAATGATGGACTGGGCCCTCGTAAACCTGAGCCATAATAGTCATATCAGGAGTCGCTCCTTCGTAAAGTCGTAACGTCATGCTCAAGGGTCGTACCGTTGTCCTCAGGAATAAAACCAAAGTGATCTGTTGTTCCGATATGGCGGCTGTGAACATTAAGGCTATAGGATAAGCCATATGTTTACTGTGAGGTGCTTGTTAAAGTAAACACTGATGCCAAGATGAAGGTAGTTCATGTGTTATTATGACGGACCTGTCTTTCTTAAGGGTAGTTTTTGATTCGTCTTTCATGATAGATTTATGAATACAAAGATTATTTTATAAATCATCTAATATCGTATTCCCTGACTCTTCAGCTATGAGGGGTCTATGTTACATACCTTTTGGGTAAACCCTGAATAGCTAGTTATATTGGGCTTTTGAGTGTTAGGTCAAGAGTAACAATTAGTGGTTAGCGAGAGCCCGTGAATGCTTCCATCCAGTACAGATGGACGGTTGGTGGAAATTAGTTAATTCTCGACATCGTAGAAGTTAGTCGCCTAACTCACTTCCTCTGTGATGATCTGCATTCACATCCCTACGTCAAGGGACGTTTAATGATTCCCGAGTGATTGCGTCGTGTTCGCATGACGGACGCCCCCCGGTAACTCGATGTCGGGGTTGTTAATCACTTAAATGTGACGTTTTATTACTAAGCGAAGTTATTCATTTGTTTGTGCGCAGCTGCGTTGTGGGGGGAGGGGTGTTACCAAGGCAACGGTGTCAACACATCGTGCGTGCCGGAAGGGCTGGCTGGCTGGGCTGTGTTCGGCTCGCTTGTGCTGAGGGATTTTTTTAAATTCGTTACAGCTTTTGTGCCCGGCTGTAACAGCTTTTTCCATGGGTGACATACTGAATTTTTTTTCCCTTTTTTTTTCTTTTTTGCCTTTTGCCGTAGAGAGAGTTCATGGAAAATTATGATTTTTTTTTTTTATGGGTAGGAGTGAAAATATCATACCAACGAAAGTGGAAACTCCTCCCGTAATGTATGTCATGTATAATTGAAGAAATGTATGAATAATGACATACACTGTTGGGCGAGCCCCACAGGCGTAGAACTCCTGTCCAGTACCGTACAAGTAATTATAAGTAGGTAATTACACACGCACACACATATGGGCTTCCGTGGTGTTGTGGTTAGCGTCGCTTACCGCATGCCGTGCACGGGGCCGCTCGGGATCGATTCAAGGGCAGCCGGCCCACAGCCAACCCAGGTGTTCGTTCTCCCCTCGGGTGTGGTCGATAAATGGATACCTTGGTTTAGGCTGGGATGTGGTAGGAGACTGGGGTGAAGAAAAGGTTTAAGGAAGACATGTGACTGAATTGCTTCATGACAGTGGGGTTATGGACGAATGTGTCATGTTTGTGAGGTGAAGGTGACATCTGGGTTGGGTTACGAGGATGAAGGTGACTGCCTGGGATGGGTGGCGAAGAGAAGGTGGCTGAGTAGATGGGTGACCATGAGAATAAGGGTTGCAATCCAGTAATTGCAAAATTCCCGGCCCATACTTACACACACACACACACACACACACACACACACACACACACACACACAGTTCTGTAATACTTCAACTGTGTCTGCATCCAATACACTAATCTATTGATTTATTTGTAAATTTATTTATTTGAAATTTATTTACATATGGGTGTACTCAGTTATGAATTTTTTTTTGTTTTGAAAATTGGTGGGTGTACTCAGTTATGATAGCTTCCCCCCCCCCCTTTTTTTTGTCTTGAAAATTTGCATGCAGCTGGGCGTAGCGCAACAAGGGAGCGTGCAACAGGAAGTAGCAACGGGGCTGTAGTGGCGTTTATGTAGCCAAGAGCCGTGGTGTGTGTGTGTGTGTGTGTGTGTGTGTGTGTGTGTGTGTGTCGTCCCTGGCTGGCTGGCTTTCTCGGTGCTACTTCTCCGTCCACCACCACTGGGAGGTAGATGTGGTTTCTGTCTCAACCTGACGGGTTTGGCCTGTGGACAGGTTGCCAGTAGACAGATGCCCCATGGCTGGGAGATTTAGTGTCTTCTTGTCCTCATCATTCCCCGGGTGCAGCATCTGTGGCTTGGCTTTGTTTTGGAGGGAGGGATGGAGGAAGGAAGGGTGGGGTATGGCAAAGGGGAAGGGAGATACAGGTCTGTCAGGAAGGGTGTGTAGGTGGCGGGGGTCGACACCGAGGCAGGCGCGACAAAGGTCAGGTTAACGACAGGACAGAGGTCAGGTTAACGACAGGGCAAAGGTCAGGTTAACGACAGGGCAAAGGTCAGGTTAAGGACAGGACAAAGGTCAGGTTAACGACAGGACAAAGGTCAGGTTAACGACAGGACAAAGGTTAGGTTAACGACAGGACGAAGGTCAGGTTAACAACAGGGCAAAGGTCAGGTTAACAAGAGAACAAAGGTCAGGTTAACAAGAGAACAAAGGTCAGGTTAACAAGAGAACAAGGGTCACTATACACCAGAGGACAAAGGTTAAAACAGGGCAAAGGTCAGGTTAACAACAGAACAAAGGTCACGCCAAATAACAGGTCAAAGTTCAGGTTGTTAATTTAGGACAAAGGTTAGGTTAAGAACAGGTCAAAGATCAGGTTAACACCATGAGGGTCAGGTTAACAGCAGGACAGAGGTCAAGTTAACAAGACAAAGGTCAAGTCAACAGGTCAGAGGTCAGGTTAACAGATGTGTCATCCTTAAGATACATACATAATCATAATTGGTGTCCAGAGGTACAGATCTGATTAATGTTGGTTGTTGTGGTTATAGTAGTACCATGTTGGTTGTTGTGGTTATAGTAGTACCATGTTGGTTGTTGTGGTTATAGTAGTACCATGTTGGTTGTGGTTATAGTACTGCCATGTTGTTGGTTGTCATGGTTATAGTACTGCCATGTTGGTTGTTGTGGTTATAGTAGTGCCATGTTGGCTGTTGTGGTTATAGTAGTGCCATGTTGGTTGTTGTGGTTATAGTAGTGCCATGTTGGTTGTTGTGGTTATAGTAGTGCCATGTTGGTTGTTGTGGTTATAGTAGTGCCATGTTGGCTGTTGTGGTTATAGTAGTGCCATGTTGGTTGTTGTGGTTATAGTAGTGCCATGTTGGTTGTGGTTATAGTAGTGCCATGTTGGTTGTTGTGGTTATAGTACTGCCATGTTGGTTGTTGTGGTTATAGTAGTGCCATGTTGGCTGTTGTGGTTATAGTAGTGCCATGTTGGTTGTTGTGGTTATAGTAGTGCCATGTTGGTTGTTGTGGTTATAGTAGTGCCATGTTGGTTGTTGTGGTTATAGTAGTGCCATGTTGGTTGTTGTGGTTATAGTAGTACCATGTTGGTTGTCGTGGTTATAGTAGTACCATGTTGGTTGTGGTTATAGTAGTACCATGTTGTTGATTGTTTTGGTTATAGATAGTACCATTTAATTCGTGTTCCCACTTCATTTTAAGCACAAAGTTGCGAATGTGATACATACCTACTCACCAGTAGTAGTCATGGTAGTTATAGTAGTTTATTTGACGTCAATTATTATATAGTAGAAGGTAGTTAAAGCTTTCTCTAATACCCTGGAACCACCTCCAGCCACCTACCCCCCACTTACCACCACCTCCAACCACCTACCCCCACGTACCACCACCTCCAACCACCTACCCCCACGTACCACCACCTCCAACCACCTACCACCACCTCCAACCACCTACCACCACGTAGCACCACCTCCAACCACCTACCACCACGTACCACCACCTCCAACCACCTACCCCCACGTACAACCACATTCCCAGCCTGGGACTCGGTCAGATCCGCTCCACTCTGGAATCCGTGAATGCTCTAACAGGAATGTTGACGTATGCGTGCCTCTCCTCCGTCATTCCAGGCCAGCGGAGGAGGGCTTGGTGTTTGGCTGAGGTTTCCAGGTGGCGTCCATCCAGTCCAGTTCCGCCAGTCGACCAGGGAGGACGGGCGACGACGCGCACTTCCAAAACCAACCCGTTCCTGCTCCTCCTCCTCCTCCACGTCCACCGAGGCCCCACACAGGTAAGAAGCCACGTGTGGAATCGTCGCCTTTTGGGTGGGAGGGCTTCCCGTGAACACATCGTCCCCCTGCAAGTCCAGAATCTAAAAACGTTCTCGAATTCTAAATCAGTGATGTTGGGAGACTTGATTTCGGGGGACAGCTTGTCAGTACCAAGCCTGGGATCTTGCTCCCTCGCTAGAAAACAAGCGTTTTGGTTGTGACATGGGAGAAACGTGCAGGTAACTCTCTGCTCATTGCATGTTTTTCGGTATATTCCGGAATGATAAGATACGCTACAGACTGTTGAGTTAAGGAGTCACTGGCGAACAGGGCCAAAATGAGTGAGTGGAAGTATGAGTATCATTTTACGATTCTCTTTCCAGTTATGGTGATAGATAGCAAGAAGGATAATAGATATTTAGGTGTGATAGATAGCAGGAAGGGTAATAGATGATTAGACACCTAACCAGATGCATAGATAGGGAAGTAGATGGAGAGATAATCTATCACACAGCTATGTTGACTGTTGTAATGATGGATGTGTATTCAATAGATTACCATAGATACGTAATAGACAGATACGTCAACAGATAACATAGGTTATAGACATAGATGTAGGGGAAGCTGTGAATAGATAGTAACCCTTAAATAGGACAGATGAATAGATAAATCACAGAATAGGATTGCAGATATGGATAGGTTAGACACACCCCCAACACAAGAATATATTTATAGACGGGTACAGTGTCACTATTAGGGTGGGTGAGCGGGGAATACGAGACGTGTTTCTTGATAGTTACGCTAACTGTTCTGTGCAGTAATTACTCCCGAAGTAAAAGATGAGTAAGGTGCATTATAACTGTCTGAAAACAGTGTACGTGGTGTACTTTGCTCGAGGGGGGGGGGGGGGGTTCCCTCTTACGTGTATGTCGGAATCAACTCGTCCGTCGTGTCGCGCTGTCTGGCACAAAAAATGTAATAGTATTTGTGTGTTGGTTGTACATGCATGGTTAGGTGGCTTGACTGTACATATACATATGCATGGAGAGAGAGAGAGAGAGAGAGAGAGAGAGAGAGAGAGAGAGAGAGAGAGAGAGAGAGAGAGAGAGAGAGAGATCTACAAGCAGATAGATTAGATGGATAGATAAAAGATGTGCGCCAGGTATCCACACTTCCCCGCTTCTGTTTTTCATAAGAGTTGACTACAGAAGCGTGTGGTAGAGCTGCGTATACCTCGTTTTCGTTTCGTAATACACATAAATAAAGTGAAACAGGTGTGTGTGTGTGTGTGTGTGTGTGTGTGTGTGTAGTGGGGGATGCATAAAGTGAGTAAACGTATGATGAAGACACCACACAGTGAATACTGCGTACAGTTGTGTATGACGGGGGGCAATTGCCTAGCCAGTTCTGTATGGGTACAGGGATTGTGTATTGTACACTACACGTGGAATGTACGAAAGAGACATTATTGTGCACTTTGCAAGTGTACGTGAGATACAGTTCTGTATGATTTGATTTACGTATGATTAGATTGCTGAATTATAGGTTTGTGTATGGTACAGTTTAATCCAGAAAATTAGTATGTTACAGGGATACAAAATGTGGGCATAGTAGTTGAGGATTTTGATGCCTGATACAGTCGTCTGTGCTTAAGTCGCCGCGCTCAGAGATTTATATAAATATTCTGTAGAGAAGATGTATATGATTAAGGTGTAAGTATGCAAGATTGCATTTAGATACTGTGGCTACTTCGGGCTGCTCGCTCAAAGTACGTGTCGATGGTATGTTGACATACATGTGTGTGTGTGTGTGTGTGTGTGTGTGTGGCCAGAATGTATATACATAGGCAAGATTAAGATTTTTATATGAGATTTACAGTACGCGATTTGTAGGTCTGGGTTGGGTGCGGTGGGGGGCTAAATGTGTATAAATGAATGAGAGATATTCGTTAAGGGTTTTGGAGGAGGCACTCATAGGTAGGGAGGTAGGTAGCTCTCTCTCTCTCTCTCTCTCTCTCTCTCTCTCTCTCTCTCTCTCTCTCTCTCTCTCTCTCTCTCTCTCTCTCTCTCTCTCTCGTGGTAGAGAGGCAGCCAGTGCCGCGGGCGCGTGTTTTTACCTGCCGTGAGCCACAGTGAAGAGAAGACCTCCTGGTTATTAAGCTGGGCTTTGAGTGTCTGCTTCGTTCTCTCTGGTCGCCCACGCCCAAGGTCGCTCCTGGCTCTCCCTCTGTATACACGCGTACATACATACATGTAATGTATATATGTATGTATATACCTTGAGCCCCTCATCTCACGGTGGTCGCCGTCCGGACGCCTCTCGTCTCCTGACGAAGCTGTGGTCGACGAGGAGGTGGTGATGACGGAAGAGTGCGAGGTGATAGTTGTGTTCACCTTGACTGTTCGGGTGCGCAGGGAGGCATAGGGTTGGTTGTCCACTTCTGGTGGTGACCTGACGCGTCTGGCGCAGACAGACCCGTACCCACAACAGCTCTCCTCCCCCCTGCGCTGCACCACGGACACACCACTTGGGTTCTGTCCCGAGACCGTGAAAACCAGGCCCACACTCTTACTCTCATCGCCTCTCTCAGACGTACGGTCTAATTTCACATCATTTTGGGGGGCTTTTTCTTGACGTAAATATTCGTGGTCGCTCTTTCCTAGTCGTCTGGTTGATCAGGTAGCAGCAATGACCTCGCCTCTGACACTTACAATGGAGGTGGGAGTCATTTGACCTCCAGATGCGTGTGCTTGGCTGTCATTCGCCTTTGTCTGACTCTGGTGTAAACCGTTTACGTAAATGTTTAATACTGGTGGGGCGGGAGCTTTTTTTTACACTCGTGGGTGTCCCCCCCCCACGTCTCTGAACACCCCCCCCTCCTCTCCCCTCCCCCCACCTCTTCCTTAGAAATGTATGTGTTTCGTCTTATTCATTTTCACCTTCCTTCCTTCTGAGCTTCGAAGCCTATTTCTTGTGTGTGTGTGTGTGTGTGTGTGTGTGTGTGTGTGTGTTTTAATTGCAATATTGTTACTCAGATGTGTATGACAGCCAAAGGTGACAGTAAAATTGTCTGTAAGGAAGAATTATATCACATGATAAGCGGATACAAGGAAAGTTATTTAATAGTTATTAAATCCAAGTATATATATATATATATATATATATATATATATATATATATATATATATATATATATATATATATATATATATATGATTGTGGCATTCATCGAGATACCTAGAAGATATCTATTCGAATGTTCAGAAAGCTACATTTTTTTCCCCATTTAAGTTTCTTAACAAGAAATGCCCCGGGTTTTGATGATGGCATTAACTTCTCCCTTGTTGGTGAAATGGCCCAACCTGCTGATGATGTAAGTGGATAGTTACTAACCTTCGCTGGCCAAAGAGCGCACTTAAGTCGTTCCAGGTTTTTTTTTTTTTTCTTAACGTAATTTCTCATACGAGTTGATATTCTTTATGACTAATAAAAGAGCGAAAATAGTTAAAGAAATATAACTTGTTAAATTACTCTTAAATAGAATAAGAAGTAAAAATATATATATATATATATATACATATATATATATATTTTTACTGAGTTTGGTAAAGTGTGTGGAAGAAGAAAGTTAAGAGTAAATGTGAATAAGAGCAAGGTTATTAGGTACAGTAGGGTTGAGGGTCAAGTCAATTGGGAGGTAAGTTTGAATGGAGAAAAACTGGAGGAAGTGAAGTGTTTTAGATATCTGGGAGTGGATCTGTCAGCGGATGGAACCATGGAAGCAGAAGTGGATCATAGGGTGGGGGAGGGGGCGAAAATTTTGGGAGCCTTGAAAAATGTGTGGAAGTCGAGAACATTATCTCGGAAAGCAAAAATGGGTATGTTTGAAGGAATAGTGGTTCCAACAATGTTGTATGGTTGCGAGGCGTGGGCTATGGATAGAGTTGTGCGCAGGAGGATGGATGTGCTGGAAATGAGATGTTTGAGGACAATGTGTGGTGTGAGGTGGTTTGATCGAGTAAGTAACGTAAGGGTAAGAGAGATGTGTGGAAATAAAAAGAGCGTGGTTGAGAGAGCAGAAGAGGGTGTTTTGAAATGGTTTGGGCACATGGAGAGAATGAGTGAGGAAAGATTGACCAAGAGGATATATGTGTCGGAGGTGGAGGGAACGAGGAGAAGAGGGAGACCAAATTGGAGGTGGAAAGATGGAGTGAAAAAATTTTGTGTGATCGGGGCCTGAACATGCAGGAGGGTGTAAGGAGGGCAAGGAATAGAGTGAATTGGAGCGATGTGGTATACAGGGGTTGACGTGCTGTCAGTGGAGTGAATCAGGGCATGTGAGGCGTCTGGGGTGGACCATGGAAAGCTGTGTAGGTATGTATACACGTGTGTGGACATGTGTATGTACATGTGTATGGGGGGGGGGTTGGGCCATTTCTTTCGTCTGTTTCCTTGCGCTACCTCGCAGACGCGGGAGACAGCGACAAAGTATAAAAAAAAAAAAAAAAAAAAAAAAAATATATATACATATATATATATATATATATATATATATATATATATATATATATATATATATATATATATATATATATATATATAAGACAATAAGACGCTAACACACTTTTATAAAGACCGACTCATTGTTCGAATAGTCGTCCCGGAACATTATTGGAACAGGAACAAGACGCGGGAAAGAGTAATTCTACGGCGACTCCCATCAGACTCCTATCAGGTTTTCCAATGTCATTAAAAATCTCGTCGAACATGACAATAGATTTTTTGAGGAAATTAAGAAGATTGCGAGAATTTTTCTCCTTTAGAATAAGTATAGCAACCCACATATATGAAGTATTGCCACGAAAATTGATAGATACCGAACCGAACTCTGAACCACAAAGTATTGGAACGTACAAGATTATAAGATAGTGGTTACTGATGCGGCAGATGTGATTTTAGGGTATCAGTCAGTTATTTTAAAAGAGTCGAGGCTTGAATAATAGATAACCGAACCTTCGAAGCACTTCGACACTTAGTGTCTCAAATGGTTCGTACAATTTGAAGCCTCAGTCACGGTGGTTTGGTCGGGTGTGAAGCTCCGGAGGTTCTTGTGGCCGGGAGAGACCCATATATATGTATATACACACTGGTCGTGTGGTGTGTTCACGGTGCTTCGACCACAGGATGCTGCAGCAGCCACTCCGTCCGGCATTCCTGGTTTTTTTTTTTCCCTCCTGATGATTTAAAACACAAGGTTTCATCTCCAGGTTCGACCTTGAGCGTCAACACAGTCCAGTCGTTTTTAGCGCACGACGTGACGGCTCTTGAAGACGGCGGTACGACACCCCTGGTCATGACGTTGCGACTTTTGAATACGACGTTAAGACCCAAATACACGACGTTACGACTTGAAAACGGCGGTACGACCCTTGAGCACGACGGTACGACTTGATCACGGCGGTATGACCCTTGAGCACGACGGTACGATTTGATCACGGCGGTACGACCCTTGAGCACGACGGTACGACTTGAATACGACCGTACGACCCTTTGAGCACGACGGTACGACTGTTGGATACGACGGTACGACCCTTTGAGCACGATGGAACGATAATGATGATTTGGACACTGACCAGACCCTTTGAGAAATGGGCATGAGGTTTTCCTCTCGTCCACTCCCTCGATCCTGAGAGAGAGAGAGAGAGAGAGAGAGAGAGAGAGAGAGAGAGAGGGAGAGAGAGAGAGAGAAGGCCTGCAATATGTAGTCAGGGCACATATAGTTTCGGCGTGGTTGCCCATAAGACCCTTCTCATGTGCTTGCTGGTCAACATAGAGACAAGGTCCTCGGACAGACGAAGGATCTGAAGGAGGTGAGAGTGAGTGTTGAGGCAGTTTGGCTGGTCTCGCACGTTCGAGTAATGACATATTACCATACCTGAGGTTCATCAACGGAGGGTAGACATACTACCATACCTGGTTAGCGAGGAGGTTCATCAGCGGAGGGTAGATATGAGGTAAACGGAGAAGGTGGAGGGCGGGTCGTAAACCTCACTGAGGCAATTTGGTCGATCGCCCCGTTAGCCATATCTCAAGGTATGAATCTTCTCAGCATTAGGGTGGTTTTCACAGTGTGTCAGGGTGATCACAGTGTTATCCCACTGTGATCTGGACCTAGAATTCTTACTTCGAGGCGTTGAGCGCTTTGACAACGGCCACAGATAAGCGTCCATCTCTGCGCTCAATTACAGTCCTCGCGTACGTAACGTGACTACAGATTACAGTCTAGTTATAGATTACAATCTGTGCGCGTCGTGATTATGACGTGGCAGCCCCTGTTATTAAGCAACCCTACCCTCCCTCCCTCTCTCCTCCCTCCCTCCCTCCCTCCCTCTCATCACCGCCACCACCACCACCTCCCTCCACTCCCCTCCTGCCCCAGTTCCTGCGAGCACGCAGCCTTCGTCCTTCAAGTCGTGCGTGCAGGCAGACGCAGGCAACAACTCCCCTCCCCTGCTCGTGCTTGAAGTAGATATGCGACAGGACGACGGAGGGAGGAAGTAGGGGTGTGTGTGTGTGTGTTTCGTAGAGAGAGAGAGAGAGAGAGAGAGAGAGAGAGAGAGAGAGAGAGAGAGAGAGAGAGAGAGAGAGAGAGTATTGACACCAGAATCATGCCAGTTACCTCAACGGGAAGGAAAATTCGCAGTCTTTCATTATCCCGTTGCAACGGCACGCTTTTTAACGGTACCGTTTTGGCAGTATTAACAGAGACGTTAGTCCCGTTTTTGATAGTATTGGTAGAGCCAACGGTACCGTTACAAAAGTATGATAGGGGATAACAGCCATTCGAATGTAATACTAGCTGGAGTCACCATGGGGAAAAGCCTTATTGATAGATGAACTCCAACGAAGTCTTCGGCCATCATGCACTGGTGAGAAGCCACATGGGGAGAATGGTCACAGCGACCCAGGGGGAATTCCAGCGAGATGCCACGGTGGGATCGCGTCCATAAAAAGGGATTATAAACCATCGCGATTTCTCCGCTTCCACCACCACGACCCCCCGTTGCCTGACATCTTGTTTGAAACAAGACCGCTCTGTGGTTTTTCACGCCGTTGTTTTAGTGCCTGACATAAATCTGTCCCAGGTTTTCCCACGCGGAAATAGCTCTCTCTCTCTCTCTCTCTCTCTCTCTCTCTCTCTCTCTCTCTCTCTCTCTCTCTCTCTCTCTCTCTCTCTCTCTCTCTCTCTCTCTCTCTCTCTCTCTCTCTCTCTCTCTCTCTCACTATCTACCTATCTAGCTATATCTGTCTATCTAGCTTTATAGGCAGCAAAACCAAATCTAGAACGCGATGCTAATTGATAATAGTCTTGTGTTATGTTTACGTGGGAGATCTTAACCTCCTTCCCCTCCTTCCCCTCTAAGGTATGTCACTACTGACGGAGGGTCGAGTCACTTCTTTTGCGGGTTGAGGTATGCCAGTCAGGGAAAACCCAACCCAAAAGGCGGGCGATTTACTCGTAGCCCTGTTGTGAGGGAGGACCTTACTACGCTAGAGAGAGAGAGAGAGAGAGAGAGAGAGAGAGAGAGAGAGAGAGAGAGAGAGAGAGAGAGACGTAAGGCAGTACTTACAAAGTGCACATGTCGCGGCGAGACGCTTCGTCATACATCATCATTCAGTCCACTGTCTACGGAGCAATGGCTGCTCTTCTTCCCCCCCACAAGATAAGAAGACACTCCCTTCAAAATAGCAAGGCCAATTTGAGGCGTCCCAGGAGGGGGAAGGAAGGTTACTCGAGATAGTGTGGTGGAGGGATGGTTAGGTTAGTGGTCTAACTCCTTGTTCGAATGGAAAATGGACCCACAATGAGGGTTTTTAGCTAGGGGGTTCTGTGGAGCTACAGGACAAGAATGGTGTTCGTACCATAATTTTAACCTGCTCATGCGCGGCGTGAGGGATTTTGCTCATCGCCACGTCCACGTAGAGCTGGAAGCAGGAAATAGACTAGGATGCTTATATATTCCTGCCGGGCGCGTCGGCGAAGGCCATAGACCGTGTGCGGTTTTGTGTGTTACGGAGACGTGGCTACAGACACACACACACACACACGCCAATCGTAAGCAAACTGATTCTGAGAATATTATTATTATCATAGGTTTTTTTTTTCGTCCCTTTTTGTCACAGGTTTGACTAGCATGGAGCTCTTGTACCCTCGATGTATAAAAACTCTGGGAGAAATGGTGTAAAGGGATGGATTAATAATGATATTCATGGACACATTTATTTTCACTTTGATACAGCAACTGAACTTCATTCGAGACTCCATGCCGATTTGTAGGGCAAGTATGAAGAGAAGATCACGCTCTGTTAACGAAGAAGAGACGGTAATCATATAGGAAATTGTTTTTTTTTTCATGTTTGCGGGTCAAACGATATATAATTAACCTTGTAATGAGTGCCTACCTGTTGTCGTCGTCTTACAGGACGACAGTTTGGGCGAGGGGGAGGAGGGCGTGTTGTGAGGATCGGTCTGGCAGCGGTGTTAGGGTAACGCCAATTACAACACATTTCAGTTTAACTGAACAATCATTTTCCGTTGTTCCTGATATCAGTCATTAAGATAACAGCGATAATGATATATTCTGAGAGACTTATTAAATGTAATTGAGAACAGCTATATTAATTTGATTATTAACTCAATTTGGCTCGAATTTGTAGGGTAAATGAGGGTTCGTATTACAGTTAATTCGACTTAAACGGAAGAGGGCTTCCAGCATGAAGGAGAACTGGAAGAATTAGAACAGAAGAGAACTGGGAAGGAAGGGAGAGAGCGGTGGGAGAGAAGTAGTATGGAAAAGTGATAAGCGAATAACGCAATTAAAGTTTATGTACGAAAATGTCATTTGGGAATGAAGTAACTTCGATAAAAAATGAATAAATAATGAATGCAATATCGTAAAAGATAAATGACATTGAAAAAGAAGTAACAGAGGACAAAAATAGCATGATTTGGCTTTCTCAGCTTTCGTTAATAACAGGATGGAGCGAGCGGAGACGATGCATGTAGCGTAGCTCCTTGATTGCATGGTATTTATATTTACGGTAAATTCAACCATGTACTTGGTAGCATTACATTATCCGTTGCCGTTTATGTTTATGATGATATTTACCATTAATTGATACATTACAGTGTGCATTGTCTCTGATATTTACCATTAATTACTTTACTACTGTGTACATTATCTGATTTTTACCATTAATTACTGTCATTTACACAAATTACTGTCATTTACACAAATATACACTATACCTTCGTGCCCTTGGAGCTCCTGCAGCGCTCAGGAAGGTGGCCGCGTCCACTGGACGGTGATATTATTTTGTGTGTGCGTGTGTAAGTGTTCAGTGTCTTCAGTGTTGAGGTTGGCTCTTTGGCAAGAGGAGTCTTGTGTTATGTTGAAACGGTGTTTCGCATGTTGGTGTGATGGGTGCTCTCTAGAGCGCAGATGGAAAGATGTAACACGTATATGTCTGGGGAGTGCAGTTTCAGATGTATGTATGTATGTATGTGTGGAGGATATAGCATTTACGATTACGTTAGGAGAATGATGATTGCTGGCTCTTTGTGAGATGAATTCAGTGTGCTTATGTTTTGTCGAAGTCTGATTTGATATGAAAGGGAGGGCGGTATGATTTTATTTTTTTTTTTTTTAGGAGAGGTTTCCAAAATGTGGTGCAAGGGTCAGTTTTTCTTCCAACTTTAAGGATGACGGTTGGTAAAGGAGTGGTGTAAGTGAGTGTCAAACATAATGAGGTCATATTGTATTGGGAGTCATTTGAGTTTCGTTTTGCAAGAGTTGAATGTTTGTGTGTTTGCTAAGCAGCTGATGATTGATTTAAATTCTTTGTTTCGTATGGTTTGTTGCTTTGTTGTGTTTGCTTGTGGTGGAGTGGATGGCCAGGCAGGTGAAACATGGCTTAGGTTGGGGTGGATGTACATGGCTTAGGTTGGGGTGGATGTACATGGCTTAGGTTGGGGTGGAAGAATTGTTTGTAGAGGATACTAAATTATTTTCTTCCCCCACAGTAAATGCTCTGAGAGTTTAATTTGTTCATAGCGGTTTCTGGGTTGAAAATTGCTAGCAGCAACAGCGGGTAAGTACTTAAGTGACCAAGTGACGGTGGTGTATTTCAGGGTCGAACTACCAATAATTTCTTCTTAACCGACGATCGATTTCCGTTGCCAGTTCGCTGAATAATTTCAAAACTCTCAAACTTTTCTCGCTTCAGGATGAAGTGTTTGGTGCTGATGTTCACGGCTTCAGCGCTGATGGGGACGTGCCTGGCTTGGCCCCAGCAACAGCTCCTGAGGAAGGTAAGTGCGTGTGTGTGTGTGTCTGTTTGATCGTTTGTGAACGCCTTCAGAGGCCTTTACGTTCATATTAATTCTACTAAAGGAAAAAGAAATGGTACACCGACGTGGTGAGGATCATTTTATGTTGGCGTCTTGGGAGGTGTTGCCAGAGTGTAATTGGTCAGTTGAGTAGCAGTGGTGAACGCTGATTGGCCCCTTGTTACTTGCCGATCATGGTGAAGATTAGGCTGGCTTAAGCCCAACCACTGGAAATTGCTCTAGTGGAATATAGTTATACATTTCCACCATTTAAAACGGAAGAGAATATTTGATTCTCGTGTGTTTCCTGCTTTTCTCTCGAGTGTAACAAATTGTTATGTGAATCAGAACGAGGGAAATAGTGAGATGCGTCACCAGGGACATAATTATTAGTTATGCCATGGCGAGTGTTTCTGTGTATTACCTCGAAGTGTACGTGTGTATTATGTTAACCCTTCCTCTCCCCTCTGATGCTAAGTAACACCGTTAATTGCAAGGCGTTTCTTAAAACCACGACTGTAACACCAAATTTACATATTTTTCCACCGAGTGAAATTCAAGGTTTGTGTGATCTTTTTTTTTGATGGATTAATTTTGGCATGTATAATGCACTGCATTATTAGCTCTGCTCCTTTGTGATTACCTCCTGTGTGTTCTTACAGGGGAGGGAATTTTGCACTCGCGTTGCCCCCGTCTCTAAGCATTGTACATATGTACCATGTCTTCTGTGTGTATTTACACACACACACACACACACACACACACCTCCCCCAGCCCAAGGCAGGTGTGTGGATGTCTGTTAATATTAGAAGAAAATATGAATAATCATATGATTATAACAAGGACGTCGGGGAGTTCCCCTCCGTCCCTGATGAAACACGTCGGCAAGAAGATGTGTACATACGTGAGCAGTGAGTCATCCATCTCCGCGTGGTCATGATGACGAACAAAGGGAGATGGAATGGTCCAGGTGTGAGGAAGGACATTTAAATCACCGTCCGGCGCTGTGTTGTTTATGTTGGTACTACACACACACACACACACACTCTCTCTCTCTCTCTCTCTCTCTCTCTCTCTCTCTCTCTCTCTCTCTCTCTCTCTCTCTCTCTCTCTCTCTCACACACACACACATTTATTGAATTATCGAGCCTGGCAACTTCCCATGAGGGTGGACAAGACTCATGAGTGAGGCAGGAGCGGTGTTGGGGGAGCAGGTGAGGGTTGAGGTAGGGGAGGAGGAGGAGCGGGTTGGGGGTGGGTGGGTTGGTTGAGACTGGTGTGCATATTGCATGGTGAGGGTAACCTGTCGTAAGAACGGCTGTCCATCATGCTGGTGGCGAGGGGGGGGGGGATATTAGGGGGTAGGTAGGTAGGGAGGTGAAGCAGTTCGGCAGTTCGCTTTCGGGGTTCTCGATTCTTCGGGGGAGAGATGGGAAAGGGTTGGGGGTTGGGGATCGTGCTTCTGATCCACCAAGGGGGTTTAGGAGCTGTGGTTGTGGGGGGGGGGGGGTGCATGCTTCAGTGGTCTTCAGTATAGGGTGAAGTTCCTCATGCCTGGAGCTCATTGCTGTTGGCTGGTCTTGGTGACCTTGCTAGATAGAGTGAATTGGAACGATGTGCTATACAGGGGTCGACGTGCACGTCATCGGACTGAACCAGGGCCATGGGAAGCGTCCCGCGGTAAACCATGGAAAGGTCTGTGGGGGCCTGGGTGTGGATGGGGAGCTGTGGTTTCGGTGCATTGCACATCATGACGGTTAGAGAATGGATGTGAGCGGATGCGGTCCTTATTTGTTCGTCCCTGGCGCTACCTCGTTAATGATACGTATATATATATATATATATATATATATATATATATATATATATATATATATATATATATATATATATACCACTGGCCGTTTTCTTTTGAGGGCGCCTCATACTAGTTGCCATACATGGAGGTTTTGTCAAGCCTTCATATCTCGTTGTGTGGGATGGGTTGGTGGTCATGTCGCGTCATTAATGCCGGGGAATCACACATTAAGAAAAAAATAAGAAGACGCCAGAGGTCATACTTAAAAAGGTGACACAAGGTGGCTAGTGTGACATCCGGGGCCACATACTCAGGGGGGGAGGGGCGTCGCCCCGTGTTACACTAGAGGTCACACTAGGAGAACAAAGAAGGCGTGAATACAGAGAGAAAAAAAGAGAGGAGGGGATGGGTGGGTGTGTGGGGGTTAGAGGATGATGGGTGGGGGATGTTAGGGGTTGGAACAGTGGTAAGGCAACGCCCGGGTGGTACTTGGGGGGGGTGTGTTGTCTCCCCCCCCCCCTTGGGTGTATGTGTTTATGTGTGTGTGTCTGTGTGTGTTCGATATATGGAGAGAGGGATACACTTAGAGGGCCAAACTGAGTAGGCCAGCCCAGCACAGAGAGAGAGAGAGAGAGAGAGAGAGAGAGAGAGAGAGAGAGAGAGAGAGAGAGAGAGCATTATGCAGAACAAAGGGGCCCCCTTCCCACCAGGACACACCACCCCACAGGAATGCTCACCACACCACCCAGTAATTACCTTAATGAGTGATGGGAGGTGAGGGGGGGTGATGGGTGGTGAGGGGGAGGCGTAGATCATCCCCCTTTCCCCCCCGCCCATAACATCTGCATCCAAAGAGATATATCACTGTCTCTATATAAATTGATGATATCATTATATATATATATATATATATATATATATATATATATATATATATATATATATATATATATATATATGTGTGTGTGTGCATATGCTATTTCCTGTGTGGCGGGGTGGCGACGGGAATGGATGAAGGCAACAAATATATACATATATATATATGTATATATATATATATATATATATATATATATATATATATATATATATATATATATATATACACACTAATGATTTAGTTCTGTTATGGACTATGAGAACTGATGATGGCCTAATGATCTTACAACGGTCTTATAGATTCTGTCGTGCACTGTAGGAATTGATGATCATGACGTCATCATCTATATTGACCATTATAGATTTCTCCTCGTCCCCTTGTGGATCGATGACGTCATCATCATTATTGACCGCACAGATCCGTCATGGGCGGAGTTCATGACTGCGTCATGGGGAGGGGTCGGGTGGATCACATGACTGACCTTGCTGCTGCTATGTTCTACCTTGGTGACCCAAGCTCCATTGTTGTATGAAAGTGTAAGTAACAACATTATGTTGTTACAATGGCGGTTTGACAGCGGGCAACATGCAAGCATTTTTTTTTAGAGCGAGCTTTTCTGTGTATATTGTTTCTCTGTAGTTATTTTTCAGTTGTGTGTGTGTGTGTGTGTGTGTGTGTGTGTGTGTGTGTGTGTGTGTGTGTGTGATTACTGTTTGTGTGTTACAGGGAGAGAGTTTTACGCTCGTGTTACCCCCGTCTCTTAACTTTGTATATATGTATGTATCCTGTCTTTATTCTGTATGTGTGTGTGTGTGTGTGTGTGTGTGTGTGTGTGTGTGTGTGTGTGTTTAAAGCTTCATGTTCCATTAATGATGTGACTTATTACCTAATTAATCAAGCTGGTTCTTAATTCATCATCCAAACCTTTTCATTTACGTTACAATGGCGCTCAGCGTCAGACGGCGTATGAACGGTGTGTGATACGCTGTCTCGTCTTCACCACTGGAGGTCGTCTCCGGCGAGAGATGGGTCAGTAGGAAGGGGCGAGAGATGGGTCAGTAGGAAGGGACGAGAGATGGGTCAGTAGGAAGGGGCGAGAGATGGGTCAGTATGAAGGGGCGAGAGATGGGTCAGTATGAAGGGGCGAGAGATGGGTCAGTATGAAGGGGCGAGAGATGGGTCAGTATGAAGGGGCAGGTTTGGCCCTGGCAACCGCTTTGGGGGAGGGGAGTGGCGTTATCCTCCGGGTCCAATTGGATTCGAACCCGCGCAGACCTTGGGTTCAGAACACGACTCTCGAAGCGACCATTTAGTAAGTGGGTGTGGGGGATGGAAGGTTTATCTCCCGGATCAAGGTGGATTCGAACCCGCGTCGCGTTTGGCTTAGGAGCGCGACACGAAGCCACTGTTCCTGCACAGATATCGGCCACCGAGATCGGCTGGATCGGTTTGGGGCAAAAGGCCACGCCCTTGGAGGTGTCCGTTCGCGCTCCCCCACACCTCAGACGAGGCGACGAGATGGGAGCGGGAGATGGAGTTTGGCAATGGTATTATGTGCTGCCGAAGGTTTGACATGCCCAAGTTGGTAATGAGACCTTTAGAGGTTTTAGGTCAGTAGTGGTAGACAAGGTCACAGGTCAGCTGGGAGAGGACAAGGTCATGGGCCAGCTGGTGTTGGACAAGGTCATGGGGCAGCTGGTGTTGGACAAGGTCATGGGGCAGCTGGTGTTGGACAAGGTCTTAGGTCAGCTGGTGGTGGACAAGGTCATGGGTCAGTAGTGTTAGACAAGGTCATGGGTCAGCTGGTGTTGGACAAGGTCATAGGTCAGCAGTAGAACTTGTGGTTACGGGGTAACAGTTCTCTCCCTCCTATAACACCTCATTGTACAGGTCTCCTGCATGGCTTCAAGCCTCTCTTTTAGGAAAGCCTCAAACTGTGTCATACATTAAGTGGTAATTAGTAACCTTCATACATTAAGTGGTATTCAGTAACCTTCATACATTAAGTGGTAATTAGAAACCTTCATACATTAAGTGGTAATTAGAAACCTTCATACATTAAGTGGTATTTAGTAACCTTCATACATTGAGAGGTATTCAGTAACCGAAGAAGGTAATTAGAATGGAATCCAAGCCTGAGCATCGTGTAGGTGTGGAGTCCAAACCTGAGTATGGCGGAGGTTTGACTTCCTCATATCCGTATTTGCCCTTGGAGGTTGGGAGTGATTGAAGAGGTAATGTCCATGTATGGGTGGACGTGAGGACACGGGGTGGATCGTACGTGTTCGCTTCAGCGTCAGCGGAAGGGACTCGGAAGACCCTGTGTAGACTGGAGGGAATAATGAGAGAGTCCATCCTCAGTTGACATGGTAGACATGGACGTTATGGTAGACGTGGACGTTATGGTAGACATGGACGTTATGGTAGACATGGACGTTATGGTAGACATGGTAGACATGGACGTTATGGTATAGACATGGTAGACATGGACGTTATGGTAGACATGGTAGACATGGACGTTATGGTATAGACATGGTAGACATGGACGTTATGGTAGACATGGTAGACATGGACGTTATGGTAGACATGGTAGACGTGGACGTTGTGGTAAGGTAGCTAACACATTCCTGGCACGCCTTTGGAACACTCAGTGTGTGTGTGTGTGTGTGTGTGTGTGTGTGTGTGTGTGTGTGTGTGTGTGTGTGGATTTCTTAATACCATTTGAGAATACCTGACATTCCTGGTTGTGAGTTGGGTCTTATAACGAAACGCCAAGGTTGGAGGTGGGTGTGGGTTAGGACTCTCTTCCTCCTCCTCCTCTCTGTCTGTCGTGTTGGTATGGTACATACACACGGGGGGGATGATGTTAGACTCCTGGAGGGCCCCCCCTGTGGTGATGTATTGCTCATCATTCCTCTACATTTCCTCTACTGTTTTTCTTTTTCTTTTTATTGTTATTGTTTTTAGTTGTCATAGCGTCTTGCTCCTTAACCTCTGAGTCCCCAGAGGGAGGGACGTGTGTGTGTGTGTGTGTGTGTGTGTGTGTGTGAGAGAGAGAGAGAGAGAGAGAGAGAGAGAGAGAGAGAGAGAGAGAGAGAGAGAGAGAGAGAGAGAGAGAGAGAGAGGAACATCCCCCCCCCTGCCCTTCCTGTCACCACACAAAGGGTGTATACAGAGAGTGAGAGTGTGTGAGTGAGTGAGTGAGTGAGTGGGGAGGGGGAGGGAGGGAGGGAGGAGGAGGCGTCGTGATGGGCGTGGCCTCGCAGGACACTCACGTTTCCCCCTCCCCCCCCCTCACCCCTCACCCCTCACCCCCTCACCCCTTACCACTCCCCTTCCTCTCACTCGACTGTCATGAGAGTGACAGTGTTATCCCCCCCCCCCCCAGTAACGCGCTGTTACCAGCCATGTGGTCGGCGTGTTGGGTCACATGTTACGGGGAGGGGGGTAACGGGGTCGTCACACATGCGCATTGCCTATGTTTCTCGTTGTTTATGTTGTTGTTGTTATTATTGTTATTATTTCGAAGACCCCTTCCATGTGGCTCCTGTATCTTTCAGGCTGCGCTCCGCGCAGGAGCAGGGAAATGTTGGGCTCTTTCTAGAGCGAGAAAGTCGCTAGTAAAGACGATGATAACAGCCTTGCAGGTGACTTCATGCTTGTAGGCGGAGTCCGGTAACACACACACACACACACACGCACACACACACACACACACACACGTTACGAGTCATCATAGTTAAGTGTTTAGCGTTAGTGACCATGAATCAGCACGGCCCCGCATGAATTAAATCCTGGGCGCGGCAGTTGGCCCACACCCAACCTAGGTATTCATCCTCTCCGGGTCGCTTATGTGTGTGTGTGTGTGTGTGTGTGTGGCAAGGATGATCGACTGCGTGTCGCTGTTCCAAGGGCTGCTTGGAATGGAACGCTGGTTCCAGGTGGAGTTCCTGTTCCTTAGGGAACGTGGAACTGGAACGCTAGTTCCAGCAAAGGGATAGACGGGAAAGAGAACAGGAAGATTGATACTACGAATGAGAGAGGGGGAAGAATGAAGATGAGGTAATGTATCGGAATGAAAATGGAAAGAGGATCTTCCATGGGGGGGACAGTGTAAGGGGGGGTTTTGGGGGGTCAGTGGAGAGATGGGATGGTTCGGTTGACCTTGGCTGACCCCCATATGAGAGCGACGGCTCGACGTGACCCCTTTGGACACGACAGTACACAGACGACGACCACCCTTCTCTCAAACGACCCCTCTCAAACTACTACGACGAGGGCAGCACCACTTGGAACAAGGTTGTTACGACGGTTGACCACGAACGTGTGTGTGTGTGTGTGTGTGTGTGTGTGTCAAGGGCAGGGAGGCGTGGGCGGGGGTGTCGTGTGTCCTGACGGCGAGGACTCCCGCAGCAGCTGTGCTGATAACATCACCAGGACTCCCGCACATCCCCGACCATAGGACGCCAGAAGGACACACCGCCCACACCACCCATCCACCCACCTCCGTCCCTCCCTCGTTTTCTTTCTTTTTTTTTCCGTGATCTCTCTCTCTCTCTCTCTCTCTCTCTCTCTCTCTCTCTCTCTCTCTCTCTCTCTCTCTCGTCCATTCTCCATTATCTGATTTACCCTTCAGGGGAAAAACAAATAACTTACATTCCTTAACGAAACCTGATGACACACACACACACACACACACACACACACACACGCACACAGAGCTGGGGGGAGTAAGCCACAGCACCATATCTCGCCCACCGTCACCACCTGCCCAGAGAGGAGATCCCTCGTCCCCCGGGTTGCAGTTCATCGCCACCACAGCCCCGTTGAACCCGTCCATCCCAGGTGGTACAGACCGCGACAGACCCATCCTAACCGGAGTGAAATTTCAGGGATGATTCGGTAAATTGGCACATCATTGTTTACATAAAGAGACTATCTTTGTAACACTCCCCACCCCCCACCCATACTTTTTTTTTAATTAATGCTCTAATATGGATATTGTATCCGTGTTTTCCCGTAAACATTCAAACTTTGATTACAGTTAGTTCAGCGACCGACAATTATCATTTATGGTGATATTTTATTGAATATTGGGCAGGATGGATTTGGAAAACGGGAAGGATGACAAGCAAGCATGAGATAGAATGAGTTGGCTCGACGTGCTATAGGGGGGGTGATGGTGGTGGTGGGGGAGTATGACGTGTTGTCTGTGGACTGAACCAGTGCATATTGAAGCGGTCAAGGCCAACCATGGACTGTGTTTGTGAGGCTTGGTGTGTATGTGTTGGGTTGTGTGTGTTGGGGTCTAGTCGAGTTTCGGTACGTAATACATGACTGTTAAGAGAGGTGGACGAATGCAAATGAAGCCAATGTTTTGTTTGTTTTTGACGCTAACTTGCTCTGTTGGAAGAAGCAATTAGACATAAGAATTATGGTAATTATTATTATCTATCATTATTATTAGTAGTATTAGTATGTATGTATGTATGTATATCATTATTGTTATTATTATTAGTAGTAGTAGTAGTAGTAATAGTATGTATGTATGTATGTATGTATGTATGTATGTATATTATTATTATTATTATTATTATTATTATTATTATTATGGCCAGAAGGTATTCTGGGGGTGGAGGGGAGACCTGGTTTCGCCTTACCTTTGATTTGCTGTTATGTTTGCGTAGTTTGGTTATTAATCGTTTTTCTTTGTCATGTTTATGCTTACAGCCGCGATTTACACGTCTCTGTTGGATTACTTTGCCCCTTCCAACGGTAGTTTTGCACGTCTCTGTTGGATTACTTTGCCCCTTCCAACGGTAGACTTACACGTCTCTGTTGGATTACTTTGCCCCTTCCAACGGTAGTTTTGCACGTCTCTGTTGGATTACTTTGTCCCTTCCAACGGTAGTTTTGCACGTCTCTGTTGGATTACTTTGTCCCTTCCAACGGTAGACTTACATGTCTCTGTTGGATTACTTTGTCCCTTCCAACGGTAGTTTTGCACGTCTCTGTTGGATTACTTTGCCCCTTCCAACGGTAGTTTTGCACGTCTCTGTTGGATTACTTTGTCCCTTCCAACGGTAGACTTACATGTCTCTGTTGGATTACTTTGTCCCTTCCAACGGTAGTTTTGCACGTCTCTGTTGGATTACTTTGCCCCTTCCAACGGTAGTTTTGCACGTCTCTGTTGGATTACTTTGCCCCTTCCAACGGTAGACTTACACGTATCTGTTGGATTACTTTGTCCCTTCCAACGGTAGATTTACACGTATCTGTTGGATTACTTTGTCCCTTCCAACAGGAGATATACACTTCTCTGTTGAGTCGAGACAGGTGACCCACCTCTGTTGTCTGGTTTCTCCTGTTTTTACTTACCCTCTGGTTTTCGGGATCATGACTTGCAGGAGCCTGGGGGTGGGGGGTTAAAGGGGGAGTGGAAAAAGGCGAGTGTGACATCACACGATGAAGTAGTGTGAGGGGTGAGCGCGGGCGACAGTGTGAGGTAGTGTGGCGTTGGTGAGGGAATGTGGCGGTGTAGGGGAGTATGATAGTGTGTGTGTGTGTGTGTGTGTGTGTGGGACAGTATGAGGGGAAATGGGTGTAACAGCAAGTGAGCGTTACTGGGCTAAATCAGTGTTACCGTTGAAGGAAGTGTGACAGTTTGGAGGAGGGTGTGGGTGGTGTGACGTGGAAGCGAGTGCGACAGTTTTAGGGAGTGGGGCGCCGGGTGGAAACACACCCAAATGTGGTCGTCCGTATTGAAAGGGGTATAGCAGCTTGCAGCTTGAGGAGGGTCCACAGTGCGAGAGGTGGTGGAGTGAGTGTGACAGGTGTTACGAAGAGTGTGACAGGTGTTACTAAGAGTGTGACAGGTTGTTACTAAGCGTAACAGGTGTTAGTAAGAGTCTGACAGGTGTTACTGAGTGTGACAGGTGTTACTAAGTGTGACAGGTGTTACTAAGATTATGACAGGTGTTACTAAGTGTGACAGGTGTTACTAAGAGTGTGACAGGTGTTACGAAGAGTGTGACAGGTGAAAGGGTGGGGAGTAGGGGTTGAATAGAGGACGAGGGGTGGTTGAGAAGAACAGGTCACGCTTGTTACATGTGTGTGTGTGTGTGTGTGTGTGTGTGTGTGTGTGTGTGACTGTGGTTACAGAGCCGTGGTTGGGTCGTGTGTGTGTGTGTGTGTGTGTGTGTGTGTGTGTGTCCTGCTGGCCTGGTTCGCATTTTCCTACTTTGTTACTGGATTATTTCTCTCTTTACGTGAGCGCCTTGAGCACGACGGTACGGTGCGGTACGATAGGGTACGGCTCGTGCGTGTAACTGGCCTGGCTTGTGACGTCAACCTTTGAGGAGGTCAGGTCAAAGGCCAATCCATTATGATCCAAAGGTCGCACCGTCGTGATCATGGATCGTACCGTCGTGATCAAGGATCGTACCGTCGTAATCAAGGGTCGTATACCGTCGTGCTAAGGGTCGCACCGTCGTGCTCAAGGGTCGTATACCGTCGTGCTAAAGGATCGTACCGTCGTGTTCAAGGGTCGTACCGTCGTGTTCAAGGGTCGTACCGTTGTGCTCAATGGTCGTACCGTCGTGCTCAAGGGTCGTATACCGTCGTGCTCAAAGGTCGTACCGTGTATATATATATATATATATATATATATATATATATATATATATATATATATATACGGTTTGTGTTTTGTAAATATGTGTTTACATCAGTGTCGTGTTGTGAGTCACGCTACACGTCCGGGTGACCCAGTTTATGTACAAGTTTACCCTAATCTCGGAACTTGGGGGGGGGGGGGGTTGTGATGCGGTGGCGTGAATCTCTCTCTCTCTCTCTCTCTCTCTCTCTCTCTCTCTCTCTCTCTCTCTCTCTCTCTCTCTCTCCCCTGGAAGCTACAAGGGCTCCCTGAGAAGGGATTATGTTGGTAGGATGAGCCTGACCTTTGACCTCAGAGGTCAGGTGACCATAACCCAAAAGAGAGGGTCGTACCGTCTAGGTCAAGGGTCGTACCGTCTAGGTCAAGGGTCGTACCGTCTAGGTCAAGGGTCGTACCGTCAAGGTCAAGGGTCGTACCGTCTAGGTCAAGGGTCGTACCGTCTAGGTCAAGGGTCGTACCGTCTAGGTCAAGGGTCGTACCGTCTAGGTCAAGGGTTGTACCGTCTAGGTCAAGGGTCGTACCGTCTAGGTCAAGGGTCGTACCGTCTAGGTCAAGGGTCGTACCGTCTAGGTCAAGGGTCGTTGCGTTGTAGGTCACGTGTTATGTGCCTTCGTGTTCAAGGGGTCGTGATGGAAAGGTTGAAATGTTCGTGGACAGCACTGACAACAGTGGTGGCTGGCGGTGTTGGTACCAACACTGATGGTGGTGTTGGTACCAACACTGATCACCGGTGGTGCTGGTACCAACACTGATGGTGGTGTTGGTACCAACAGTAATGGTGGTGTTGGTACCAACAGTAATGGTGGTGGTGCTGGTACCAACAGTAATGGTGTTGGCACCAACAGTAATGGTGGTGTTGGCACCAACCATGATGGTGATGTTGGCACCAACCATGATGGTGGTGTTGGTACCAACAATGCTGGTGGTGTTGGCACCAACAGTAATGGTGGTGTTGGTACCAACCATGATGATGGTGTTGGCACCAACCATGATGGTGGTGTTGGCACCAACCATGATGGTGGTGTTGGTACCAACAATGCTGGTGGTGTTGGCACCAACAGTAATGGTGGTGTTGGTACCAACCATGATGATGGTGTTGGCACCAACCATGATGGTGGTGTTGGTACCAACCATGATGATGGTGTTGGCACCAACCATGATGGTGGTGTTGGTACCAACCATGATGATGGTGTTGGTACCAACACGACGCGAAGCATCGTTGAAGGTGTGGAGCAAAATGACCCACCACCACCCACCAGCGATCCGGGTACCACGCTCGCCCCAACCCCCATACCCCTTGAGACCACTAAACCACGGAGACACCGAGTCCAATATTGCTCATTGTGTCCTGAGACAGCACTACAATGGAGGTATAATACCCTACGAGGAAGATTAAACCACAGATATGGATAGATATGCTAATTAGCCGCGGGGAATGATCATGTTAATCACACACACACACACACACACACACACACACACACACGGGTGTGACAAGTCTGGGTGTCACTGTGGCCCGAGCTTGTAATTACCATATGTACACAACACACGCGTCAACATCGTCCTATGAACCTAGGGGGTATGGAACGAACCGCCAGGGGTCACTTAGGGTCATAACCATACACCGTAACGATGTGATTTGAGGGTTTTATTGACCGGGCGATGGACGCCGGGGTGACATTAACAAGAGGCGGGTGGTTGGGCGTGCGTGTCATCATGAGTGGATTATCGATCGTGGTCGCTGGGGTCAATGTACTATGTGTACAAGGAGGGTTCATCGACCTAGTGTTAGGGCTGTGCGATCGTACTGTCTTTCCTACAGGAAGGCCCGTCTCGGATATCCCGAAACGTTTTCTTCAAACGTTTCATTCCTGGTCTACGTTTTCCTTTGTAGTGGAGGACATGGCGCATATACCCTTGGGTCATGGCCATCACGGACGGAAAGAAAATGGGATGTAAGAAGAATGAAATTAATATGACGTAAATGGTGAAGGAAGTAGAGTTATATGAAGAAGGAGCGACAGGATCGTGAAGGAAGTAGAGTTATATGAAGAAGGAAGAGACAAAGTAACAAAGAGGAACTCCACAGCTTCGTTGCTGAGCCAATATCGAGGGATGATAACGGTCAATCTTCGTGTGGCTGGTCCCCACCAAGAAACGTTGAGGAAGCAGCAGCCAGACTGCGCAAGCCTCGGGTCTCAGCCTCGGTGAGACAAGGGTAGTAGGTACGCCCTTGGTAGCTCACCAGACCACCGGCTGAAATGATACCTGACCAACAGTAGAGAGGGAGAGGGTGGCGACGTCAGGGAGGACAGAAAATGGATCATGGAGGACAGAAAATGGATCAAGGAGAACAGAAAATAGATCAGGGAGGACAGAAGATGGATCAAGGACAGAAAATGGATCAGAGAGGACAGAAAATGGATCAGGGAGAACAGAAATGGATCAGAGAGGACAGAAAATGGATCAAGGACAGAAAATAGATCAAAGAAGACAGAAAATGGATCATGGAGGACAGAAAATGGATCATGGAGGACAGAAAATGGATCATGGAGGACAGAAATTGGATCATGGAGGACAAAGTGGATCAGGGAGGACAGAAGATGGATCATGGAGGACAGAAAATGGATCATGGAAGACAGAAAGTGGAACAGGGAGGACAGATGATGGACGAGGGGGACAGAAAATGGATCACGGGGGACAGAAAATGGATGGTTGAAGAGGGAGATGATGATACTTGGAGAATGCATGAGACAGAAGGACCCTGATCCCACTCTGTCTCATAGACAGGAGACAAGCCACTCTGAAATTTGTGAGTAATGTGAGCTGCCGGGGCGAGTAAGCCCTTGGTGAGTTTGGAATAACTGCTCATACGATCTTTTGAGAAGCGTATTTTGGACTTTGTGATGTTGTTATATATATATATATATATATATATATATATATATATATATATATATATATATATATATATATATATACCAAGCGAGTGACAACTAGAAAGAGAGATGTGGGTAAAAATAAAAAAAAACGCATTTGCTCTCTCTCTCTCTCTCTCTCTCTCTCTCTCTCTCTCTCTCTCTCTCTCTCTCTCTCTCTCTCTCTCTCTCTCTCTCTGGACTTGTATTTGATACTTGAAAGAAGCAATTAAGTGTATGATTTTAACACACACACACAAATACACGCCGCGCGCGCGCGCGCTCGCCCTCTGCAGGACAAAGGATGGCCGTGACCTCCTCCAGAATAAGGTTATTTCTGATATTCCAGCCTCGGGTTAGAGTCGTCCAGAGAGACTGACCCGTGTCTCTCTCTCTCTCTCTCTCTCTCTCTCTCTCTCTCTCTCTCTCTCTCTCTCTCTCTCTCTCTTTGTTCTACACTGGTAATGCAGAGTCACCCCGGGGCTAAGTCATTTTTTATCGTGGTCATGTTGTTCTCGAAACTCGCCCCTGATAATACGATAATCACACACACACACACACACACACACACACACACACACACACACACACACACACACACACGACACGGTGCACTGCACATAACCTCACACTGCACTTGACTCACACTGCACTTGACTCACAATACACATACCTCACACTGCACATACCTCACACTGCACATACCTCACACTGCACATCCCTCACACTGCACTTGACTCACAATACACATACCTCACACTGCACATACCTCACACTGCACTTGACTCACAACAGCACATACCTCACACTGCACTTGACTCACAATACACATACCTCACACTGCACATTCCTCACACTGCACATACCTCACACTGCACATACCTCACACTGCATCAGACAGAGTTGTAATTACATTACGGTATAACTGACAGTGGAATACAAACACAGAACATCAGACAATACAGTACTCACACCTCATATGTTCTTACTCTTCTTAGGATGTTCTTGCACCCCCTGGAATGTTCTTACACACACCCTGGAATGTTCTTGAACGCCATGGAATGTTCGAACACGTCCTGCAATTTTCTTATACGCCTTGGAATGTTCCCACACTCCCTGGAATGTTCGTCACACCTCCCTGGAATGTTCGTGCACACCTTGGAATGTTCTTTATTCATCCTGGAATATCCCTGACTCACCCTGGAATGGTCTCACTAGCCTGGAATGTCTCTATATCCTGGAATGTGTCAATATTCATGAAAGTCTCATTACCCTCTGGAATGTCTTAAGGCCTGGAAAGTCTTAATACCTTCTGGAACGTCTCAATGCCTCTTGGATTATCTTAAGTACCCCCTGGAACTCCCAGTACCCCCTGAAGTGCCTCAGTACCTCCTGGAAATTCTTTGTACCTCCTGGAATGCCTCAGTACCTGCTGGAGTGTCTCAGGGCCTCCTGGAATACCTCAGTACCTCCCCCAGTGACTCAGTACCTCCTGTAATGCCTCAGTACCTCCTGGAGTGTCTCAGGGCCTCCTGGAATACCTCAGTACCTCCTGGAGTGTCTCAGGGCCTCCTGGAATACCTCAGTACCTCCTGGAGTGTCTCAGGGCCTCCTGGAATGCCTCAGTACCTCCTGGAGTGTCCCAGGACCTCCTGGAATGATTCAGTACCTCCTGGAGTGTCTCAGGGCCTCCTGGAATGCCTCAGTACCTCCCGGAGTGTCTCAGTACCTCCTGGAATGCCTCAGTACCTCCTGGAGTGTCTCAGTACCCCTTGAGATGACCTTGTCCTTGCTCTTGTTATGTGAACCTTGTGTGTTATCTTCACACGCCTGGAATGATGGTATGCCACTGATATTCGCACGGTGAGTGGAATGTTTCACCATACCTGGAAGGTTTCCATATCCCTGGAATGTTACTCCACTCCTTCACCACCATCTTTTTGGTTTTCCAGGACCTCCTGGGAAAACTTCCGATATACCATGGGAATTTTCCAGTTTCCTAGAAAATATAAACCTCTGATGGATACTTAAAATCCCTGGAGTATATCTGTTCCGTTATCTTTAAACTCGATCCTGCACCTCTCTGTTCCCACCATATTTGCCCTTTGGAATCCCCTGGAATATCACGCGCCACTCCTCTCTCTCTTTGGAATGCTTACGCCAGTGTCTTCCAGGAATCCCACCCGCCCCGGAATACCCCCCTTCCCCATCCCCACCCCATCTACTCCCTCTATCGAATGCCTTTGGCTATGTCTTCCAGGAATCCCCGCCACCCTGGAATATCCGACACCGCTCCTCCCCCTCTGGAATGCCCAAGGTAGCCTGGATAATCTCTGCCTTCTTCCTCCTCCTCCTCCTGCACGTCCCCCCACACACGCCGCTGGAAGACCTTCCCCTCCCGGGTGGGGGGGCATCGTTCAGCTGTTAAGAGTAATTAGGGTAGCGTGAGGCGATCAAGGCTGCCAGCTAATTAGCGGGGGTTTAGGGGGGTGGTGGTGGCAGGTGAATTGGGGGGGGGGAGGTTAGGGGAGTGTGGGGGGGAAGGATGATGTGGGAAGCTGGAATTCATGAGTTGAAGGAGTAGCACTGGAGGCAGGGAGTGGCAGCTTCAAGTGGCACTCGCGAGGTGAGGGGAGTAGAGTGGGCGGGAGGAGGTAGTGGTCATGGAGTTGGAACTCAGGGGTTGATGGAGGCGGTGTATAGAGCCGGTGTGTCTTACGGAACTGAACTTAGGGGTTGAAGGGGTCGTACCGTCGTGTTCAAGGGGTCGTACCGTCGTGCTCAAGGGGTCGTACCGTCGTGTTCAAGGGTGTCGTACCGTCGTGTTCAACGTGTCGCACCGTCGTGTTCGAGGTGTCGTACCGTCGTTGACCCAGAGAGGCGGGCGACGTAGTTCTGTCGGACGGAGCGCGTGCATAACCCTTCGTGTTCGACTCTCATGACCCAGGAAGTAGGTCATGCTGGTTCCATTATCTCTCGACCAGGGCTGGGTCGACCAGGGCTGGGTCGACCAGGGCTGGGGGATTTCGACCAGTTTACCCTCAGGCGCTCCGTCCCGCGCCATACACAGGTATGCGTGTGGCATATATGATCGTGGAGTGACGCGCGCGCCTCTCTCTCTCTCTCTCTCTCTCTCTCAATCTATCTATCTATCTATCACACACACACACACACACACACACATCAAACAAATTCTCTCTCTCTCTCTCTCTCTCTCTCTCTCTCTCTCTCTCTCTCTCTCTCTCTCTCTCTCTCTCTCTCTCTCTCTCTCTCTCTCTGTCTATCTATCTATCTATCTATCTATCTGTCTATCACACACACACACATACACACACACACACACACATCAAACAAATTCTCTCTCTCTCTCTCTCTCTCTCTCTCTCTCTCTCTCTCTCACACACACACACACACACACACACACACACACATGAATAATAACAATATCCCGAAGAAATACTTGTTAATAATTAGGATGGCAGTTACGATCATCCCTCACGCGTCACCAACCCAACAAAAAAAAAAAGAAAAACGAAAAAAAAAAAAACACGGTTTGCTGGATTATTTTTTTTTCTTACCTATGGTATGAGAGTGGGGCACGAATGAGGGAGTCGTGCCACGAATGACGAAAGGCTGACCACCATTCGTGTCTTAACCCGTGTGTTTACTTCCGTACTTACGACGACGACTGGAATGCATAAGGGGCTCAAATTAGAGATTCAGTACAGACAAAAACAGCCCTTGTTATCTGTACTCATAAGTTCGATAAGGAATCTGGTGGGCGTTGGATAAGCGCACTTATGTTCCTGTGTCTGTGTGTCTGTTTCGCTTACGACTGGTGTCACGTGACGGACATGAGAGGAATAAATGATTTTATCTTTTTACGCCAACACGGCGGCCAGAGTCCTCACATCCAGACCTCGTAAGTGACAATAAGAGTTACTCAGTGATGTGGAGAGAGAGAGAGAGAGAGAGAGAGAGAGAGAGAGAGAGAGAGAGAGAGAGAGAGAGAGAGAGAGAGAGAATTCGTTTGATGCGTGTGTGTGTGTGTGTGTGTGTGTGTGTGTGTGTGTGTGACCTTCCATGATTCTGGGCGGGAATGGTTCAGGGAAAGGTGTCATGGAGTCTCGAGAAAACGATCGTTAGCTGTCATGGGAGGCTGGCCTACATAACCACCCTTAACGATCGTTAGCTTGACCTACATAACCACCCTCAACAGTCGTTAGCTTGGCCTACATAGCGACCCTGGATGATCGTTAGCTTTCGCGGAAGCCTAGCTTACATAACCACCCTGAACAATTGTTAACTGTCATGGGAGGCTGACCTACATAACCACCTTTAACGATCGTTATAGCTTGGCCTACATAACCAGCCTGAACGATCGTTAGCGGTCACGGGAGGTTAGCCTACATAATCCTTCCTTTCCCATATGTCTTTTACCGACCTAAGTTTTTGTCCTTGTTTCGACATGTGTTACGGTAGTTAAGAAGGTTGAACGACCTTAAACGGTTGGTCGCTGTTGAGTCAAGATATATATATATATATATATATATATATATATATATATATATATATATATATATATATATATATATATATATATATATATATATCCCTGGGTATAGGGGAGAAAGAATACTTCCGTATTCCCTGCGTGTCGTAGAAGGCGACTAAAAGGGGAGGGAGCTGAGGGGGAGTTGGAAATCCTCCCCTCCCGTTTTTTTTTTTAATTTTCCAAAAGAAGGAAGAGAGAAGGGGGCCAAGTGAGGATATATATATATATATATATATATATATATATACACATATTTCGCCACTATTGTCTCTCGTGCCTGGTGGCGTCAGAAACAAACGAAGAACGGCTTCATTAGCACGCATCCGTTCACCAGTCGTCTTATGTAATGTATTGACATTAGAACCCGCCATCTGAAGCCATGTTCCACAGATTGTGCCATGCTTAACCTTGACGGCACGTCGCCCCACGTATACCACACCGATCCAATTTATCGTATCTTCATCGATTCTTGCTCGTCTCCATTAGCCTTATTTGAATTAAAGGTTTATCACATTACCAACCGTTTATTCTTGCATTTCATCAGAATTTCATAGAGATAATTTAAAAAAAATCGTAAATTAAACCACGTTTCTCTCACGCATGTAAGACCATAATGAGCGAGTTTTTATACCCAGAGCGCGTCCAGATGAGAATAAAGTTTTATTCATTAATGTCACTGTGGTCGTATTTACACAGGATATCACGTACTGGCTACGTACGTCCACGCCACAAATTCTTCATAATAGTACGCTACAAGCGATTGTACACTACGAGCACAGTTCTCTCGCAGCGACACACAATGTCCTCTCATAATGAGACACAATGTCCCATTCCACCAGACCTGGGTCAGCCACAAACATGAAAAATACCATTTAATTTATGCATGTTTTTTTTTTCGAGTGTGTATGTGTGTTGGGAGACGATGAGGGTCGTATGGTTACGACGCTGTCGTGGTTGTAGGGGTGAGGAGACTCACGTGACCCTTCTGTGACGCTGTTTCGATGCGTACATGACCCGATGTGACGCTATATCGATGCGTACTTGACCCGTCTGTGACGCTTTTTCGATACGTACGTGACCCGTCTGTGACGCTATTTCGATGCGTACGCGACCCATTCGTGACGCTATATCGATGCGTACGTGACCCGCCTGTGACGCTATATCGATGCGTACGTGACCCGTCCGTAACGCTATATCGATGCGTACGTGACCCGTCTGTGACGTTGTTTCGATACGTACGTGACCCGTCTGTGACGCTATATCGATGCGTACGTGACCCCGTCCGTGACGCTATATCGATGCGTATGGGCGTCGGAGGGAGTTTACGACTTACGCAGGATGTCACATGTCTCCCTCACCCCCGTTTCTACTTTCTACCTGCTCTGCTCGCTGCAGTCTGGGGCCTCCACACTCACGCCATACGTGTGGCCACGCTAATGGCTTCTTCTCGTAATGAGGTGATGGAGAAGTGAGGGGAAAATGCGAGAGGTCAGACAGGGGAAGGTGAAGCTGAGAAACATAACACAGTTACATAGACTGCTTTGGTGTATGGTGTGGGTGGGTGTGCTGGTGAAGTGTGGTGAATGGATTGTTGGAAACGTATTTCTGGTGTCATGTTTATCCTCACTGTACTTGGTGCATGTGGGTGTAGCGATGCTTTGTGGGTATGTGGGTGTAGCGATGCTTTGTGGGTGTATGTGGGTGTAGTGATGCTTAGTGGGTGTATGTGGGTGTAGCGATACTTAGAGGGGACTCGTAGCTCGGCTGGGCTACGTGGTAGGAGTTCATTGCTGCTTCCCTTAAGTACGTCCCAAGGTATTATACCTTAAGTCTTGACCGACGTTCAGTACTCGGGTGATTTCCCCTAGCGACGAATCGTAGAGCCTTATTTTGCACCCAGTGTATTAGACTCAGTATACGTGACAACAGAGGTGAGGTATGCTGGGATATGTGTTTAGTTTATAACAGGGAAGAATGACACACATATATATACATATATATACCTTACCACGTGTAGTTTCTGTCTCCACATGAGATGCCACCCTCTGTACAAGCCAAGCCAGTCACAACTGCTCAACCCTGTACAGCTCTCTCGTTCATACGATCTCACTATGGAAGCTCACGTATTGGTGATGTGTGTGGCTGGTGTGTTCCACAGCTCGTGTGTTGGTGGACCCACCTCTCTTCTCTCTTTCTCTGTCGATGGCTTTTACTCCTCTCCCTAGTCCAATAGTTTTTTTAAAACATGTTTATATATATTTTTTTTCCTATGACCCCGTCTCTCTCTCTCTTTTATTGCTGTTGGTGTCTGGATGCAGTTGATTGTGCAAGGTGGATATATTCGAGGTGGGTGTGTTGTTGGAGGGTACCAGTGAAGAGATGTTGTCTGCAACGAAGACTTGGGGCGGGAGTAGGGTGAGGGCTTCCCTCAGTTCGTAAATGGCGATGGTGACAGGACGAGCGATATACCCTGTGGGACCCCGCGCGCTGTTGGAAATCTCGGTGACGTCGCTAAATTTATGGTTATTGCCGCGGCGCGTTGATAAAGGTGATTATACATTAGTGTCCCGGTAGTTCACACACACACACACACACACACACACACACAGTTGGCTCCTGGGCCTCACGGAGAGAAGTTTCACCTGACATTGTCTGCAAGTCTGGCCCACCTCCAACTCGGCACATGGACAGTGATGGACGTTGGGTGCCCGAGTTTACCAGCGTTGCGCCCTGGTTAACCCATCCTGTGGGCGGTGGCGCAAACGAGGAAACAAGAGTGCATAGACTGAAGGTCCAGGGAGGGCCATTCCCTCAGTGATTGTAGCACATGATAAGCGAACTGCTTCCCTGTGACCGTACAACAATTATATGAGATTACACAACACCATTACGTAATAGATGAGCGGTGAACTTGATAAAGGCAAAGCAGCAATGACTGGATTACATGACAAGTTACATGATTAATGAATTAATTGCATGTATCTTAAGGCTGAGTTAGGATACTTGTATGTAAAACATTGACATGAGTGAAGTACACTTAGCTGTTGTCTCTGAGTTCACTATATTTACAATATTCAAGTCCATGAGTATTGCTGCTTGGTTGCTTATCACTGTCGTATGAATGGGGGGAAAAACAGATGCATCTCATCAGTGTTGTAGACACGCATTGTTAGTCTGACCACATCGGCACTTTTTCTCTTCATATACATCCTGCAAGTAAGAAGTATAATGCTTTGTACACAGCGGCAGGAGAGTTTATGTGTGCAAATGGGGCCATCTTTCGTCTCATCTTGACGCCACCTCGCTAGGGCCGAGGGGAAGAGGGGGAAAGGAACGAGTATATAGGAAGAAACATCATAGGTTATCACTTCTACCGCTACTTCTACAGCTGATCCTCCCACAGAGGGCGGTGGCGCAAGCACCAGCGACAGCGGGCGAAGCAGCGAATGACTCTGTGGTCGCGGTGGCGCAAGCCATCAATGTACACGTCCGAACCAAGCGACAGGAGACGGAGGAGAACCCAGGTAAGGACAGTTCCCGCCGCCACATCGACCACACCACCTCCTCCTCTCACGCAGGTGTAGTGTGTGTGTGTGTGAGAGAGAGGCTGCGTCGCCTCTACAGGGGAAAGCTATAGCGACCCCTTGATTGGACAAGATCACAGTGGTGTTTTTACACACACACGTGTGTGTGTGTGTGTGTGTGTGTAGGATGTAGCTATTCTGGCGTAGCTTCGAAAAAGCCATATTTCACACACACACACACACACACACACACACACACACATATATATATATATATATATATATATATATATATATATATATATAGATAGATAGATAGATAGATAGATAGATAGATAGATATAGATAGATAGATAGATAGAGATAGATAGATAGATAGATTTGCTTTTATACATGGTTGCATAGCATTGTCTTAACCCATTTTTTTTTTTTTTTTTGGTGGATTTGCAGAGCCCAGGTTCATCAGAAGGGTAAAACCACAATGACATGTCAGGTTGATAGATATCATTTCCTCGTAAGTGCTTGTGATAGATAATGATAGATCTTTTTTTTTTAATTGTCTATGCTAATTATACACCAGGTCTTATGTTTACTGAGGTGATGTAATGTTAATAATTCTGCATGATATATGGAGACATACAAGTCGTTACAATCCTTGTATGTCTTCAGCCACAGGCGAACGAAGTACTGTTCCCTTACATAGACTTCTGCAGTGCGACGTTGTAAGTAACTTACTTAAGACCATTAAGTGAATAAAGTTGATTGAAATTTAAAGGAAGATGAATGAAATTGATGAACCGGTCAGCAGATACATACATTTATGACTATGATGAAGCACAGTGTTGGCAAACCTGAGGAGTGTTGGATGTGGTGATGTTTTAGAGAGAGAGAGAGAGAGAGAGAGAGAGAGAGAGAGAGAGAGAGAGAGAGAGAGAGAGAGAATGATGGGTTAATAACCTGCATGAGGGTTCTACCTCTCCATCCCCCCTACACTCTGGTGCTAACGCACTTTACAAGACTGTGAGAGCATCACCCCTTTTTAGACATCTTGTGTAGGATGTACACCCTTGCATTTTAGGCCAGGTACATAACTGTTTCCTGAATGTGTGCATGTTGTCCCCCACCACACACACACACACACACACACACACACACACACACACACACACACACACACACACACACATATATTCCTATGATTAGTTCTTAAAAAAATAACTAATTTACCTGCGAGGCATTGTGGGGAACTTTCTACGTTAGCCAATGATTATGATTGTATTCAGGAATACAGCTCCAGCCATTCTATCAAGGTATCAGAAAGTCGAATGAAACCGAAGATTACAGAGAAAAGTCGTAAGAAATGGATAGTTTTGTCATATTGATGCTCACTTGAATTCAACATCGAAAACTGAAAAAAAATTGCTGGTGTTTATAATTCCCTTTTCCCATCATTGGACAAAATTGTTTACATGGAATTACAAAAAAAAAGAAATCACAGTTGTTAACTTAAGCTCGTATGAACTAATTCTTCACCCTTCATGATGATCCTAAACTTTGGGTTTATGAAAGAGCTGGTACATATCCTCCATCGGTCGGGTTCGAACCCTGAGTAGGGGCTTGGAGCCTCACCGGCCTCATGGAAGTTTCAAAAACGACACACACACACGCGTTTCTCCAACCCCGTCTTGGACGAGGTTGAATGGACATTATTTATCACACTATCGAAGCACTAATAGATGTAGATAGTCCATTCTACCTCCATCGAGATGCGGTTGAGACACACGCTAAAACACTAGATATCTGGTGTGTGTGTGTGTGTCTTTAAAGTCGTTCAGCCTTCGTCTGGCTGAAGTGGTACGACACCCTCCTTGCCCAGGGTTCGAATCCGACCAGTTCGTTATTCATGGACGTAGCCAGCCCCACAATGTCCTCGGGGGTTCTATATCATGTTTGAGCGCATGTGGCACACGTTAGTGAATGTTTTTATTGGTGAATGTTTCTGTTGTTGATCTCTTTCCTCCCTCTCTTGATTTCCCAAGTCTTGTTGAACATTTCGTATCTTTCCTGTCGTCCTCTCTCAACACCTTGGGCACCTCTTCCGTCAACCCCAGGAGATCAGAGCAACCCCGAGGACGAACCCCAGCCGCAAGAGGACCCAGTTCAACCTCGACAAGAACCACCCCCGGAGCTACCAACGCCACCGCCAGAGCCCCAGCCTGGACCACAACCGGAGATTCCACCACCACAACCTCAGCAGCCTCCACCTCCGCCGCCGCCTCCACCACAGCCACAGCCTCCACCACCACAGCCGCCTCCTCAACAACCACGCCCCCAGCGTCCTCCACCACGTCGCCCTACACGTCCCTCGGGAGATGGCTCTGGCCCGCAGCATCCTGGCGGCGGCAAGGACCAAAGCGGCGCAGGTACTGAACGCCGAAGGCTGAGAGAAGCAAGAAATGTCGAGAGTTCGTGCAGACTGCGAAGTCTCGTTCGAGCGACGAGTTGCACACACACACACACACACACACACACACATATACACGCGCGCGCGAGCACCCATTGGGCGAAGCCGCCTCCCCCTTCGCCCCCGAAGGGAGGGGCGCTCTACCTAATGGAGTCGCAGCTTCGAGAAACAGAACGTGTGAAGCTTTACAACCCAAACTCGTCTTTGTGTATTATCGGCCGTGCCTCCTGTGCTCCACCCGCCTGTCTTCCTAGGGAGACAACACTCTATTGAATATACACACGCGACTGTCGAACCTTCGGTGAAGCTGCTCTAGTTTCTCCTGCATGTTGTGTCTAACGTGTGGACGGCTGTCCTGTCGCTTTGGTGGGGGTCTGTGCTCCTTTCTGTGTGTGTCTCTCTCTCTCTCTCTTACACTCACTCACACTCTCTTCTCTGATTTGCATAAGCAATTATACGTCTTATAATTTCTTATGCTTAAAAGGACGTGGGTCTTCTCTCAAATGGTTTGCTCCCATGATTAGAAATCGAGGTATCTCTTTGTTTACCCTCCACGCGAGTTGGATGATGTCTAGAATCATTAGCAGATACCAGAGCTTCAGATGTAATACAGTATGGTAAGCACACAGAAGCCCACACCCCATACACCACAACTTGTAACCCAGAACTGCACCAAGACCTCACCAGTACACAGTTGGAAACGCGAGCAAAGCACCACTTATGTACACTTGTCACCACCAGTTTCACACAATGTAGTATCCTCTGTTAATGCCTCACCAATTACACAAGCCACTAACCCACCTATGATTTTTTTTAAAGAGTGTAAAAGGCTTTCCACACCCATTCATATCCTGTAAACTGACAAACCACAAAATTGGAATCACTGTCATCTTTCAGTCTCTTCTTAACATAAGTCAACTACTTTAAAAGCCATTTTACTTTACGTACAACAAGCGCTACTTTCTTTTTTTTAAGACCAAATTTTGATGTCTTTGTGGTATAAGTCAGTTTAATTGGTATGATTGTTTGTATGTGATCCACTAACGAAATAAGGTTAAGGTGATTTGCCATAGCTGTGCTCGGTGTTTATATGTACAGTGTATATATACTGTATTTTTGTACATATACGAGCATGTGTACATTTTCTTCTTCGGATGTATATACACTTATGTTTATGTACAGTATGTTTGTTTTTTATGCTTATTGAGATAATCCACAGTCTTTAAGTGGGTCCACGACCACATAAAGATTGTGAGTTCCTTCGGAACACCTGCCCTTCCTAAAGAAATTATTTTTATCAACATTCCAGCATGTACTTATGTGTGACTACGTTTTCTATCAGTATCTTTGATGGCACAAGGATCTTATATCACTGGATTTTTCACGTTGTCACGATCACTCGAGGATAGTGATATGGGGCAGTTGGTTTATGGATTTCTCATGTTGGACGTTCCCTTGAGGATAATGAAATGATGCAGTTGGTTTATGAGTAGTTCACCTTTAGGGGGTGGGGGGATGCGGTGTGTGAATGTTGAGGCAAGTAGGGTCACCGATGGGCACAGCTCTGCACAGAGATGAATGTAAGTTGGGTATGCTGGCCAGGTATTGCGACTGGGGAGTGTATGTGGAGGACAGGCGATATGTAGGTGTTGCTTAAGCTGTGAAGTTCTGTTCCTATGGACTGATTCCTAGGGGTGTTGTCAATTATCTGTGGGGTGTTCGGTAGTGTCAGTGGCGTTAGAGGATTGTATGGATGGTTGCCCGTCTTCTCTCTTGGTTGTGTGGTTGCCGAGAGGTGGGAGGGGCGGGTGTGGATTGGAGTCAGTCTGGTTTCTTGGATGAGGGCTCTGTGCGCCTGTCATGTCATGTGAGTTGGTCGCGTATTTGTGTGGGTTTGTTTTTTATGCCATTGGCATTGATGAGTCGTAGGGTGTTTAGCTTCTCGCTGTGGTTCTGTGGAGTGAAAGGGTTTTTGGTTGTTGAGAGCGAGTTGTGTGTACTGCTGTTGTTTTTTGTTTGTCTTTTTGCCCTGGAGGTAAGGGGGTTTGAGACGGTGTTTAGGTGGAACCTACCGTCTGAGTGGTTACTGCATCTCCAGTGTACTAGATAGGTTCTCATGGATGACAGTGATGTGCTGTAGAAGCGATACACCTCGTGCCTTAAAACAAAGAAAAAGACGTCTTCATATAACGTAATCACAGTCAAAGATTGCACTAGAATCATTTCCTCTAACATTTATTTGTCATAAATGAAGTGATCATAGTTAAGCTCGGGGGAATACAATAGCTTCACGATTATGTGATACAAATCTTTACCTTTGTCTCTCTTAACTCAAGATATTCCTTTATAGTTCAGTAAACCCTGAATATCTCCCCAAAACACCGACATCCTCAGCAGACATATCACCACAGTGGTACTTCTCAGTTTCCCAGTGGCTCAAAACCCTTTCAGTTCCACTGTAGACCTTTCAGTTGGGAGATGAATCATCAAATTCATCATAAAACACTAAAGATAATCTCGATGTTCATCACGTCCTGAAGCTTTCGACTCTCGAATCAGATACGTAAAAGAGTGAGAATTAATCACAAAATCAGCTGCTCCCTCCCTCCCCAGCTCCCTACTCATGGGTATGCCAGGGACGGACGCTAACCTCCCAGACTCCCTCCAGACCTGTGCGACTTCGGGACCAGCCCAGACGTAGGGCTCTGCGACTGGACCAACCTGAAGGTGACGGAGCTGAAGTGGCAGCCCTCCAAGGGCGAGAGCGCCTTCTGGCTCGGTGGCCCTGAAGATGACGCTACCTACGGAGACGGACAGGGTGAGTCAAGGGGGTCATAGTTGCTCTGCTCTGCGAAGACGACGCACGGGTGTAGGGGGGAAGGTCAGAGATGGTCGTCACCCACACCCTGTACAGGCGGAGGGATGTCATTCACGGATGTGACGTGTTACATGGTCGTGACGTCATGCTACAGGATCGTTACATGGCCAGGGTGTGAGATATTGAGGTTTAAAGCGGGGTTGTCACCTTTGCTGTGTTGAGTTTATTGACTTTATTGATGTCTGTTTATATATATATATATATATATATATATATATATATATATATATATATATATATATATATATATATATATATACTTGGAGAAGAAGGATTTAATTGGTGTTTAACAGCATCCTAATTTGTATTGGAAACCTAGGTTATATAGTACTTAGTATATTGAACACTGTAAAGAAAACGTAATGTTCCAGTCTGTGTTCACTTTCCAAATCAAAAAGTAGTTGAAGAAAGAAATCAGATGAAAGAGTTAAAGTACCTCGTTTTCTATAACCGTTCCTCTGTGAAATATGGCCTCCCGTGCCCCATGTTCTATAAACATTCTGCTTTTGAAAACTCAGATATCAATAAGGTAAAGATGATATTGTGGAAGGAGACGTAAGTTCAGGTATTGCTTTACGATCTTGCTAATTGAAAATGCCAACAATAAAAAGCTCTCATTTAGCCTGTATTGTCTTTATGTTAGATCAGATGTTGACAATACAACAGCATTCTTGTATATGATCGTGAATTCGCCTATTGAATGCTGGAGTATCAGCTGATAGTTAGCACTGTGTGTCATTCCATTCACGTGGCATTACCTTAAAGTTGAGAATGAGTGTCAGGCTTACGGTCCATCATCCTTGCCTGCTGTTGCTTGACCTTGTCTTGGTTCCCACGGCAGGAGGGTACGCGGTGTTTGAAACGTCGCAGATCCCAGTGCGCGTCACCGGACGGCCGACCTTCAAGTCTGCCATGCTCATGTCCGACATACGGGAGTCTACAGGACCGACAGGAATGTGTGTTAAGTTCTGGTGAGTAAATGGGGGAGGGTTGTGTACTCCCCCAGGCGGTGAGGTGAGTAAATGGGGGAGGGTTATGTACTCCCCCAGGCGGTGAGTGTGGGGTGGTGGTGGAGCGGGGAGATGATGAGGAAGTTGGGTGAGGCAGATGGACGGGAGGATGAGACAGGATGGATGTATACGTGCAAGACCCTCCGGCTGGGAGGAGAGGCGAGTGAGGGATCAGATCGTGTGTGTGTGTGTGTGGAATGAACGAAGAAGATCGTGGTTGTGATGGTGGGGTTGTAGAGGGTTATGGCTAGGGGGGACTGGTGGCGAGGGATGGGAAAAGGGGAATGGGTTAAGTATAGTATACGCCCATCTACAGCCCCTCAAGACTTACGCTCCGACGCACTCACGCCCCCATGGCGTTCCACGAGTGCGAGTGAACGACCCAGCGTGGGGTCTGGTAACGAGTCCTTCGCGCCCTGCTGGAGACTTCCCACTCCATCCCATTCCACCACCCTTCCTTAACCTCCTTATTTAACCGCCAAATCACCTTTGTTTTTTCCTCCGCCCACTTTACGGGTCTGTTCCACCCATGAACTCAATTCCACCGAGTCACTCTTCCATCCATCTGACTTATACACCATCCACCTCGACCTGGTCGCCATCTTTATCTATCCACCATCCCTTTCGCGCCTGCTTACATCATCGTCCCATTTGACTGTCAAAATAGATGGTCCATCCTACTGTCCCATCCACCTCCCCATTTCACGTCTAGCATTCACTCCACCCATTCAACACCACACTGACTTACTGACCCACTTATCCACTTACCACTCCACCCACCTACGCACACGCACACACATCCACCAGGCCATTCCACTCAGCTCCACCCCTCCACCTGTCCCCTCCTTTTCTATTCAAGAGAACACTTTGTCCTGAGTCCTGTGTATACATTGCATTGTGAATTTATAGATTTTGATCTTGATTTAGACAGCTTTCTAAAAGTGATATTACCATATTTTCACACTGAACTTTCAATTTAACCATGAATTCTCCATATTTCTCTGAGGCTAACGCAGGTCCTGTGTGTGTGTGTGTGTGTGTGTGTGTGGGTATTTTTTTTTTTCACCCTCAAGTGACTGATCCAAGCTAAGGTTCGCCACCTTCCTTGTGCAGGTATGCCATTTCTGGTCTAAGCCCGGACCGCCTCCGGGTCCTCCTGCACCCGATGGCCGACAACACGAGCCAGGGCGACCCCGTGGACGAGGTCATGAAGGGTTACGATGGTAGCGAGGACGTGGTGCTGTGGGAGGCTCGAGACCTGACCATGGGAGACTGGAAGGAGGGGCAGGTCGTGTACACCTTCGACAGGAAACATTCGGTGCGTCCACTCCTCCTCCTTCCTTCGTCAGATATGGATGATGAACTGGATTTCCTTTTCGTGTTTTTCTGATAGGTTGGGATGCACAGTGGGTGAGGTATTCGCACTTTCTTCTGTAGGATTTTTTATTTTTAAGGTGGGTAATGAACAGAGCTCTGGCGACCTTAATGGCAGTTTTGTAAGGTTTTTGACGTAGTTTTTGGAGGTGAGTTGTGGACGTAGATGCCTTAAGGAAGATAGAAAAATATGTTTGAGGAGGAAAAGGAAGGGACTGCCGTTGATATGCAAATGATGTTTTTTTCAAGCATTTGTAATATATTTTCATTATTCTACATTTTCCAGTGTCATCCATTTTTGGAACTACAAGTTATAGCAAAATTTGGCTGAATTTTTTTTTAGATAGTGTGCACTTGATTTTCGTGTTGCTGATTTATAGAACTGTTTTGAAGTGTAATAAGAAATAAGTTAATTTCAAAATGGGTTGCCTACGTTTTTTTTTTCATATGTTATACTGATAGAGCTGTTGATATGTAGTTTGTGGCTAGTAATATATTTTTTTTAAGGTTTGTTGATATTTTATTGAGTGATGCGTTGTGTTAGACCAGATGCACTTAGTTCCTTTATTAGTTATTTGTAAAAAAACATTCATTTATTGAGTGACTGTTGATATGATGCATCATTATCCTTACTTAGACTTTAATGTTTAGAATTTCCTATTTCAGAAGAGCAAAGTATACAATTTACTTTAAAGGAATTTCCCACGTGTTCAGAGGAGGTGGTTGAGGTATCTGTTTACCACAGCTGCTTGTGCTCAATCACACACACACACACACACACACACACACACACACACACACACACACACACACACACACACATATACACTCATACACTCACAGACATATATACCCACGCGAGTAATCACCCACCTCTCTCTCTCTCTCTCTCTCTCTCTCTCTCTCTCTCTCTCTCTCTCTCTCTCTCTCTCTCTCTCTCTCTCCTGACCTGTGCGTTGTTCACCCTCGCCGCAGGTGATCTTCGAGGGCATCCCGCTGGACAGCAGCGACCCCAACCGGCCCTTCCGGGGCTACATCGCCGTGGATGAACTCAGCTTCACGGACTCGAGCCAGTGCAGCGCCTTCTGCACCTTCGAGGGAGGGACCTGTGGCTGGACGCAGGACTCCAACGACGACTTCGACTGGACGCTGGTGAGAGTTCGCTCAGGTCCTGGGGTGGGTGGGTGCTTGTTGACCGACTCGTCCCCTTCCCCTGGTTAGAGTGGAGGCTAGTGGCTGGATGGTAGACACTGGTGAAGTTGCAGTGGGTGATGGTTTGTGACTGACTCGTCCCCTTCCCCTGGTTAGAGTGGAGGGCTAGTGGCTGGATGGTAGACACTGGTGAAGTTGCAGTGGGTGATGGTTTGTGACTGACTCGTCCCCTTCCCCTGGTTAGAGTGGAGGGCTAGTGGCTGGATGGTAGACACTGGTGAAGTTGCAGTGGGTGATGGTTTGTGACTGACTCGTCCCTTTCCCCTGGCTAGAGTGGAGGCTAGTGGCTGGATGGTAGACACTGGTGAAGTTGCAGTGGGTGATGGTTTGTGACTGACTCGTCCCTTTCCCCTGGCTAGAGTGGAGGCTAGTGGCTGGATGGTAGACACTGGTGAAGTTGAAGTGGGTGATGGTGGTAGATGGTATGTGTCTAATAAGGAGTGGTTTTTGGCGCGTGCGCGATCCTCCCCTTTGGCTGTTAGGAATATGGAGGTTGGAGATTGGTGCTTTGTTGTGAGAGTTGATGCTACGTTGATTGGTCCTTGTTGCTTTGTTGTGAGAGTTGATGCTACGTTGATTGGTCCTTGTTGCTTTGTTGTGAGAGTTGATGCTACGTTGATTGGTCCTTGTTGCTTTGTTGTGAGAGTTGATGCTACGTTGATTGGTCCTTGTTGCTTTGTTGTGAGAGTTGATGCTACGTTGATTGGTCCTTGTTGCTTTGTTGTGAGAGTTGATGCTACGTTGATTGGTCCTTGTTGCTTTGTTGTGAGAGTTGATGCTACGTTGATTGGTCCTTGTTGCTTTGTTGTGAGAGTTGATGCTACGTTGATTGGTCCTTGTTGCTTTGTTGTGAGAGTTGATGCTACGTTGATTGGTCCTTGTTGCTTTGTTGTGAGAGTTGATGCTACGTTGATTGGTCCTTGGTGCTTTGTTGTGGGAGTTGATCATATGTGATCCTGGAGGAGTGAATGATGATAATGATGACTTTTCCCTCTTTGTTTGAGGACATTTCTCATTATACCCATTAACCTGATGTCATTCCTCATCATTATGCCCATTAACCTGATGTCATTCCTCATCATTATACCCATTAACCTGATGTCATGCCTCATTATACCCATTAACCTGATGTCATGCCTCATTATACCCATTAACCTGATGTCATGCCTCATTATACCCATTAACCTGATGTCATTCCTCATCATTATACCCATTAACCTGATGTCATGCCTCATTATACCCATTAACCTGATGTCATTCCTCATCATTATACCCATTAACCTGATGTCATGCCTCATTATACCCATTAACCTGATGTCATGCCTCATTATACCCATTAACCTGATGTCATTCCTCATCATTATACCCATTAACCTGATGTCATGCCTCATTATACCCATTAACCTGATGTCATTCCTCATCATTATACCCATTAACCTGATGTCATGCCTCATTATACCCATTAACCTGATGTCATGCCTCATTATACCCATTAACCTGATGTCATGCCTCATTATACCCATTAACCTGATGTCATGCCTCATTATACCCATTAACCTGATGTCATTCCTCATCATTATACCCATTAACCTGATGTCATGCCTCATTATACCCATTAACCTGATGTCATGCCTCATTATACCCATTAACCTGATGTCATGCCTCATTATACCCATTAACCTGATGTCATGCCTCATTATACCCATTAACCTGATGTCATGCCTCATTATACCCATTAACCTGATGTCATGCCTCATTATACCCATTAACCTGATGTCATTCCTCATCATTATACCCATTAACCTGATGTCATGCCTCATTATACCCATTAACCTGATGTCATGCCTCATTATACCCATTAACCTGATGTCATGCCTCATTATACCCATTAACCTGATGTCATGCCTCATTATACCCATTAACCTGATGTCATGCCTCATTATACCCATTAACCTGATGTCATTCCTCATCATTATACCCATTAACCTGATGTCATGCCTCATTATACCCATTAACCTGATGTCATTCCTCATCATTATACCCATTAACCTGATGTCATTCCTCATCATTATACCCATTAACCTGATGTCATGCCTCATTATACCCATTAACCTGATGTCATGCCTCATTATACCCATTAACCTGATGTCATGCCTCATTATACCCATTAACCTGATGTCATGCCTCATTATACCCATTAACCTGATGTCATTCCTCATCATTATACCCATTAACCTGATGTCATTCCTCATCATTATACCCATTAACCTGATGTCATGCCTCATTATACCCATTAACCTGATGTCATTCCTCATCATTATACCCATTAACCTGATGTCATTCCTCATCATTATACCCATTAACCTGATGTCATGCCTCATTATACCCATTAACCTGATGTCATTCCTCATCATTATACCCATTAACCTGATGTCATTCCTCATCATTATACCCATTAACCTGATGTCATGCCTCATTATACCCATTAACCTGATGTCATTCCTCATCATTATACCCATTAACCTGATGTCATGCCTCATTATACCCATTAACCTGATGTCATGCCTCATTATACCCATTAACCTGATGTCATGCCTCATTATACCCATTAACCTGATGTCATGCCTCATTATACCCATTAACCTGATGTCATGCCTCATTATACCCATTAACCTGATGTCATTCCTCATCATTATACCCATTAACCTGATGTCATGCCTCATTATACCCATTAACCTGATGTCATGCCTCATTATACCCATTAACCTGATGTCATGCCTCATTATACCCATTAACCTGATGTCATGCCTCATTATACCCATTAACCTGATGTCATTCCTCATCATTATACCCATTAACCTGATGTCATGCCTCATTATACCCATTAACCTGATGTCATTCCTCATCATTATACCCATTAACCTGATGTCATGCCTCATTATACCCATTAACCTGATGTCATGCCTCATTATACCCATTAACCTGATGTCATGCCTCATTATACCCATTAACCTGATGTCATGCCTCATTATACCCATTAACCTGATGTCATGCCTCATTATACCCATTAACCTGATGTCATGCCTCATTATACCCATTAACCTGATGTCATGCCTCATTATACCCATTAACCTGATGTCATGCCTCATTATACCCATTAACCTGATGTCATGCCTCATTATACCCATTAACCTGATGTCATTCCTCATCATTATACCCATTAACCTGATGTCATGCCTCATTATACCCATTAACCTGATGTCATGCCTCATTATACCCATTAACCTGATGTCATGCCTCATTATACCCATTAACCTGATGTCATTCCTCATCATTATACCCATTAACCTGATGTCATGCCTCATTATACCCATTAACCTGATGTCATGCCTCATTATACCCATTAACCTGATGTCATGCCTCATTATACCCATTAACCTGATGTCATGCCTCATTATACCCATTAACCTGATGTCATGCCTCATTATACCCATTAACCTGATGTCATGCCTCATTATACCCATTAACCTGATGTCATGCCTCATTATACCCATTAACCTGATGTCATGCCTCATTATACCCATTAACCTGATGTCATGCCTCATTATACCCATTAACCTGATGTCATGCCTCATTATACCCATTAACCTGATGTCATGCCTCATTATACCCATTAACCTGATGTCATGCCTCATTATACCCATTAACCTGATGTCATGCCTCATTATACCCATTAACCTGATGTCATTCCTCATCATTATACCCATTAACCTGATGTCATTCCTCATCATTATACCCATTAACCTGATGTCATTCCTCATCATTATACCCATTAACCTGATGTCATTCCTCATCATTATACCCATTAACCTGATGTCATGCCTCATTATACCCATTAACCTGATGTCATGCCTCATTATACCCATTAACCTGATGTCATGCCTCATTATACCCATTAACCTGATGTCATGCCTCATTATACCCATTAACCTGATGTCATTCCTCATCATTATACCCATTAACCTGATGTCATGCCTCATTATACCCATTAACCTGATGTCATGCCTCATTATACCCATTAACCTGATGTCATGCCTCATTATACCCATTAACCTGATGTCATGCCTCATTATACCCATTAACCTGATGTCATGCCTCATTATACCCATTAACCTGATGTCATGCCTCATTATACCCATTAACCTGATGTCATGCCTCATTATACCCATTAACCTGATGTCATTCCTCATCATTATACCCATTAACCTGATGTCATTCCTCATCATTATACCCATTAACCTGATGTCATGCCTCATTATACCCATTAACCTGATGTCATGCCTCATTATACCCATTAACCTGATGTCATGCCTCATTATACCCATTAACCTGATGTCATTCCTCATCATTATACCCATTAACCTGATGTCATTCCTCATCATTATACCCATTAACCTGATGTCATTCCTCATCATTATACCCATTAACCTGATGTCATGCCTCATTATACCCATTAACCTGATGTCATTCCTCATCATTATACCCATTAACCTGATGTCATTCCTCATCATTATACCCATTAACCTGATGTCATTCCTCATCATTATACCCATTAACCTGATGTCATGCCTCATTATACCCATTAACCTGATGTCATGCCTCATTATACCCCTTCCCCTTGAGATGCGGGAGTTAGAAAACGGGTCGGAAAACAACTGGGGTGACTGTGGTGAATTGAATGGGAATTTGGACTTTGGGTTAATGCTACTAGAACATAAGATCATACTCGAGATAGAAGAACTGTAGGGAAGGATGATTTAGGACAACCCTAGGAAAGTAAGTAGGATAATATAGAATATAGATACAGCGAAATGTGAAGACTTGTAGGACGTATGTTAGGATGATCAAAAAATGGAATGTAAAATATAGTAAAATGTACAGAAAAGGCTGTAGATTTTGCGAGACAATGCAGTTGGGATGCACTGTATTATGATAAAGAATTTGGGTTTTTATAGCATATATGGCAGGGTTTAGGAACTATCTAGGAAGTGATATTGTAGAAACTAGATTTATGGAAGGTAAGGTGCTAGAAAATTGCTTAAGTAGAAAACTGGATGATATATATACTAGGATGGTCAAGTTATGACACTGGCTGTGAGGAATGAAATTAGGATGTAGCTTAGGAAGGGATAATTTTTGTTAATGAGATTATGGAAATAATGAGGCAGGAAAATGGGATACTCAGGCAATAATGGCAGAAAAAAAATGTCGATTAAAGAAAATGGGAAGAACAAAGTAAAAATGAAAAAATTGGGGTATTGAAAGTGAATCTTTACAGAAGAACTGGTATCACATACCAGGAAATAACTGATTACATAAAGTAAGATCATTGTATTAAAGATAATTATATTGATTGAAGAAGTGACGGCTTAGGAAAGGGACTTCAATAGAAAACGGATTGATATGTGAATAGGACAGGTAAAGATGTTTATTATTTTAGATGGTACAGTGTGGGAAATTAAGCCAGTTAAGTCGGGAGGGAAGATTCTGAAAACTCTGTGCATCTGCAGAAGTGTTGCTGTGGACACTTGGTTCATACTGAGAAGATTCGATAGGGGTTGTTTATGTACATTAGAATTGATTTTCAGTTGCTTCATTGGTATTTTTTTGTGATGTGAACGTTTTACCAAACAGCACAAATTTTTGTTAAACTCTTCCCTCTACGGGTCACTCTCAGTTAAGGTACGGTGCAAGGAAAATGGGAAAGCAGTTCAGAAATTTGATTCAAGAGGAACCAGGATTAAAGTTGGGGTAAAACATGACTTTCCTGTAATGATGATTTTCCCAGTGCGTCTGATTATAACGTTTCACATCCCCCCGCTCCAGAAATTACGTTGTATGATAAGAATTTATCAAAAGAAATGTCTGGATCTTAATGTACAAATTATACTGGCATTGTCTCCACATGAAGAAATTGTAAGAAAATGTCTTACATCATTAATCAGTATGTTAATTGAGAGTTACCTGTACAGTCCTGCTTACGACTTCTTAAAAAAAAAGAAGAATTGTGCACAAGATGTTGTTCTATCAGTTGGTTTTTGGTGTCGTAGTCCTTACTTAACATGTCATTCCATTCCATTTGTCCCGGATGAACTGCACGTTTTTTTCCCCCCCTCTCTGCTTTCACACTTGCTGTTTTGAGATGCAGTCGGTCGTGTGTCCGCATGGTGACTGTGCTTGGGCTGTTCAAAAAAAAAAAAAAACCCTCTGCATGCCTCACGCCTGCTCCAACAGCTTTGGACTGATCGTTTCAAGAACTTGGGTCACGCTTGAATACTTGACAAGTGTTCTTGGCCATGTGTCTTGAGAGAGCTTGAGTGTTTCCCTCCCTCCCTTTCCCTCAACACAGAGGGTTATGTTAAGATGGTATTTTAAGTTATTTCTTAAGTTCATGAATATGACATTTTAGAATAAGATTTAGAAATCGTCTTTTCCTTGAAACAATGTAAATCAAACATTGAGATATCATTAGAAATGTTTCCTTAAATAAGGGGTCAGTAATGAGTCACGATAAATGTAGATGTATCTAAATCCAACGTTATTTTGAGATGTTTCCTGACTTAAATGGGCCAGTAATGAGTCAACATAGATAGATATCAAAACCAAACATTTATTCTAGAAGGAATTAGACATTCTTTTTGATAGATATCTAAACCAAACATTTATTTTTGAAGGAATCAGATATATTCTTTTTGATAGATATCTAAAGCAAACATTCATTTTTGAAGGAATTAGAGATATTCTTTTTTTTTTTTTGACTTAGAAGGTCAGTAAGAATGAGTAAACATTAAGACTAATAATTCCTAAATTGTTTTTTCTTCTTTTTACATTGCTGTTCAGATTGTGTTCGAGGGCGTGGTGGGGAACAATAACTTGGGCGACATTGCTATAGACGACATCTCGATCGTGCAGGGAGCGTGCCCCAGTGAGTAGTAGTGGTGGCTGCTGATGATGACACACACACACACACACACACTTGGCCGTGCATCTGGTGGGGGCGTAGAAGACTGAGAGGAAATGGTGCTTTTGAATTTAGCTTCATCTGAGCTGTGTGATCATTTGTGTGTGTGTGGGATGGGTTTGGGGAAAAAAATAGAGAAGTGGGAGTGACATTGCCAATGTTGTAGTGTTTTCGTAGTAATGTGTCTGTTGATTTTGAGGTATAGATGGGTGAAAGGGAAATGAATATGTCTCTCTCTTGGAAGATTGATATGACTGATGCTTTTTTTGTTTTAGAGGGTATGGAGGACTGATGCTTTTATGGTTTGGGGGGTATGGAGGGAGAGGCGTGGGATTTTCGTAGAGTATTGGATCATGTTCACTGCTGCTGTGGTTGGTGGTGAGTGTTGTAAGCAATCAGAACATGAGAGGTGTATGGGGCAAGCTTGCTGGTTTCTGATATTCCTATTTATATATACGTATATATAGGAGAGAAAGAACGTGTCTTTTGTGTGTGTGTGTGTGTGTGTGTGTGTGTGTGTTGTTAATATGTCCTGTTGATGACATTATGTCCATAAGGAGTATAAGAAATGCCTTTTTTTTTTTTGGTTCTTGTAAATAAGAGTGAAAGAAACTGATTTTCCATCCATGGTACCATGATAGATTGAAGTGGTTGAGGGGGAAATATGAAGATGTGGTTTCTATAAACTTTCAATGCCATTATATTTACCAGACCACAGCGTTAGTTCATCTTCAAAGCTGTTATCTTCTCTTTGATTAATGTCTGCTACATAGTTGCCGTGGGCTTGTTTGTTTAAAGATAACGTATCTGTAAAGTAACGGTAGGGGAGAATAAGAGGATTATTAATCACCATTCAATACTTACAGTTCCTCCCCTCTCCCCCAACACACACTGACAAAAGACACGCGCACTAAAATGATCGGGCAAACACATAAACACCCGCCCATCCAACCTAGTCTGAAGACTTTTAACTACACCCAGACCTACCCATCTGAAACTTGGCTTCCTAGGTAGGCACGAGATACTCTTTCTCTCCTGTGTTTTTTTTTTGGACGCCACTCATCCCCCCCAGAACTACACACACCTGCTCTGTATATATCACACAACTCATCCCACCCAAGGTGCAGTTTCTACATTAAACACTCGCAAGGTTTACCACTCACTCAGTCGTCTCCTCCTCACCCCACAAAGACATTCTCGTCTCACCCGTTGATGTGGACATTCCTGGAGCAGAAAGCTACAGGCACGTAAACACAGAATATCCCAAACCTCCACAGCATAAAACCCTCATATCTTACCCTTATCTTTCAGGCGCCCCTCAGGTTGCAGCCGGCAAAAGTGGCGACTGTACCTTCGAGGTGGACGAGTGCGAGTGGGTGAACCCTGGTCCTCGAGATAGGCTGGACGAAATGGACTGGATGCGCACGTTGGCCTCCGAAAGCCGTTCTCCCAGTAGAGACCATACCATCGGCTCTGACCAGGGTGGGTTACTCGCCCTCCCACACTACGCTAACTCCCTCTGGCTTTCCGTGTTCAGTTAGGGAGTTGAGAGGTTCAGGGAGTGGAGTGTGGGATTTGTGACAGTCCAGAGTTAAGTAGGTAGACAGATATAATGCTGGTGTTTGCTGAGGCTCTCACACCACTGGGGTATCAAAAGTTCGAAGTCAGGACTCATTATTTGAAAATGCTTTGAATTGAACAAGCGTTTTCGGGGGTTGGTTAACAGGCTTTGGGATATTCCAAGTTTTGAGAGAGAACAAAATGTGATTGTAGAGTATGGAGCTGAGCTTAATATAAACTGTAACTAAAAATCTATATCTGTTCAGAAAATAAGAGCATCATAGAAAGGTCATACTATACAATGATTCATAGCTTGGCTATCACCTGTCTTCCGGACATGATTAATCTTGAAGTAAAGTCTTTTTAAAACCTGGTGGGTCCAGGTGCTTACAGCTTCTCAGCCCATCCACACGTATCATTTAACTCATTTCTGGTGTTCTAAAATGAGTGTAGTGATATCCACACTATTATATTGTGTATCTTAATATTTTTTTTCTGTATACAGGTGAAACTAGCGTTTACCATTTACGCTCAAATTGGCCTCAAACATTCAGGAGCAAAGGTCATTCTTGTGGCAACTTTATGTGGAAACATCTTTTAGAAATATTTCATTCACTTCATGTGATTATTTCTTTTGTGGTTTACGTTTCTTCTTCTTCTTCTTCTTCTTCTTCTTCTTCTTCTTCTTCTTCCACCTTGTGTCATGAGCTGTGCTTTCCTACATAGCCATCATTAATATTACCTGAAGCATATTCTCATATGATAATTTTTTTCCATACGAGTTCTTCATATTTTTTTCTACTCCCTTCTGTACTTTGTCTCTTGATGAGATTGTAAGTAAGCCATGGAAGTTATAGATCGAGATCACCTGTTCATATTGAGTTATTAGATAAATGGTGGGGGGAGAAGGAACGCTGTCTGCTGTGAGGGAAATGGCGATCAAGTAAGCAATAAATATATTTTCTTTTTTCATATTATTTACTATTTCCCGCCTGGCGAGGTAGCGCCGGGAATAGATGAAGACAGTCACTTTTGTAGAGGCTGTGTCACTAGGTGTACAGTCTCGTCCACCACGAAGTCTTAACTTCGAGGGAGTCCATCATTCCCCTCCTACTGGAAGGAGCGCAGCCTTAGGCTGCTAGAACCTCTGGAAAACAGATCTTGGGGTGACACCATGACCTGTTCATAGAAAGGGGTCCTGGTACACACACACACACACACACACACACACGCGCACTCCGGCTGCATGTAATCAACGAGTAGACAGCGTTGTCAAGGCCTGTCTTTCCCCCAGACGAGACGACCTTACCCTGCTCCTGTATGTGATGCACAGCCTCGAAGCTGCAGGTGTCTTAGGAAATGGGTCTTCAGAGTTAAATAATGATAATGATAATAATGATAATGACAGTAATTAATAATAGAGCAATATACACTTCAGCATGTCACTCTCGTTGTCATATATAAGCATGTCACTCTCTTTATCATATTCATTTGATTGCATCGGTTTTCCTTGCATCTGTTTTTCTTTCATTTGTTTTGCAGTACCACATAATACTTGCAATTTACCCTCTGTAGAACCACCCAGGACATCGGAACCCACCATCTTCATCTCCCTCTGACCCTTGATCTAGACCATCTGAATGTGTGTGACCTGACCTGACCTGACCTGACCACCATTCCTCTTGCATCACTCTATCTGTCCGGACCTTAACCTATCAGACTGCCCGTTGTTGCTGACCTTAAATTGATGATTCTAACATGCCTCACAGAATGGCTGATGATAGTGCTGTATTAGTACCAGTAGGTGGGTGACTGGTTCATATATCTGACGAACCTGTGTTGAGGTATTATGGCCAGGAAGGCTGCTTCATTTGTGACAAAATCGTGTACGTGATATTGGGTAAACGGACTGGTTGTCTGTGGTGAACCTGTATTGGCAATACTGGTAGATTGACTGTTTGAAACGGTCTTGTTTTGGTAACACTGGCAGACTGACTCTATATATATATATATATATATATATATATATATATATATATATATATATATATATATATATATATATATATATAAATAATCGAAGTTTTACTTTACAGTCTATCGTAGTCAAACATATCTTGAAGTCATATCATATCCCCCAGGCTAAATGTAAGTTTCTTTCAACTTATCAACTCGGGCTTAACCAAGCCATTGATTCCAGTATGGAGAGGAAAGCCATATAGGTGTTATCTCTCTTGTGTCGCTAGATGCTGTGCGAGGAATGGATTTTGGAAAGACGATGAATGATTTAGTCAGCAAGCATCCTTTAAGTCCAGGGCATCTTGACTTATCCTATCCCGACCCGCTTACAGACCAGTGTTAATTACTTTTAAACTTCTACCACCTAAAGAACACTTTATCTGCCATGTTAACCTTGTCTAGCAGACAGACTGTACTGACACTAACACCACAACCCTTCTTTCAACTCGCGTCTTCCCTGACAGACCTGATCCTCGTCAGATCAGCCCAATCTTAATACACCCGTATGACTTACACAAACCCCTTAGGCACCAAGGAGGTCGCCCAGCGGCTTCCATCCACGTGAACTAACCCTTTTTTTGTGTTTCCCGACGTAGGCTCGGCTGCCAGCGATGCCACAGCACAAGTACTCGGCAAGTGTATATATACATATACCCCCTCACGGTTCCGCTGCACCATCTAGTCTCCTCCACGCTTTTAGCTGTGTATCCTATCTCCCGTTATCCTCATGCTGATCCACACACACACACACACACACACCTCACAACTGTTCCTCCACGCTTTAGTTATTACTAGCCTCCTAGTCGTCCCTGTTGTGATACAATCAGTTATAAAGGGACAATTAGGATGGTCGTCACGTACCAGGTTCCCTTCTTGTACAAAAGACATTTCACAAACTATTTTACGACACTCGAATTTCTCTCTTGGTATAACTGTTGTTCACATAGTTTATCAATGTATATATATATATATATATATATTTTTTTTTCACATACAGATAATCAAAAACGGGCCATGGATCCCTTGCCACTAGGTCTATTGTGAATACGTACATGTCCACTGAACAGTTTTGGCAATTCGCCTGCACTTGCTTCACCTAAAATATTTGAGTTCTCTTGCGCCTTCAGTTCCGCACTTTATAGACAGTAGTTCTAATTGCCAATAAAGATATTTCTTGCTTGACTAAACTGCTAAATTTACGTTTCCTCTGTTTGACAATAATCATCCCACATATGGCCACCGGCACGCAAAATTTTGACCCCATATATATTTTTTATTGTACAAAAATCTAACAAGACCAACAACTAATTGGTCATTCAACGTAGCTTGTACCAGTAAATTGGTTTCGTTGTGGTTACACAAAATCACAAAGCCTTCCACATTGTCCATCGTAACAAAAGCCGAGGAGAGAAACCATGCTTTTTACATGGCCTATCAAACAAAGGCTTAGTTTGTCCCTCATAACAAAAGCCTATAGGATAGAAGCCATGCTTTTTGTCATTGTCTGTCACAACAAAAGTCTAGGGATAGAGCCATGCTTTTCACATTGTCCCTCAAAATCCAAGGAGAGAGAGAGAGAGTCGTGCTTTCTCTCATTGTTCCTCACAACACAATCGTAGAATGGGTGCAATTCCCCGGTCTACTCTGCTGGGCCATGTGGATCATGTAGTTTCTCATCTACTCTTCGAGCTCTGCTTCCGGATGTACGCTTCTGTTCTGACTAGGTTACACACAGGACCTCATACGTCCACACAAGCAAGCCATCTTTGTCCATATCTACTTCAATTCCTATCATCCATGTAAGAATTCTTTTAAGGTATTAGTGGTAGTTTATAGATGTGTGCATGTATAATATAGCAGTTATAACATTCTAGAATAGAGGATATATATATATATATATATATATATATATATATATATATATATATATATATATATATATATATATATATATATATGCTTGTAGAGAAATTTTTGTATAGACAATCTTATGTGTATCATATGATTAGGGCGTCATAGAACGTATTCAAAATTCCGAATCCCCGATGTAGTCAAAAACATTATTTTCATTTTCGTATTTTTGATGTACCAGAAAATGTCATGTGACTGGCGGATTTGCACAGTACTATGTGAATCTGGGATTTACATTTACAAGGGAGGTTGTGTGTTCCATTCTGTATCACTTTGATTTGTATGAAAACAAGTGGGTTTTGAGTCGACTTAAGAAGTGGTTCGTTCCGGGATCCGGTAAGCTCATGGTTTCGTGACAATTGAAGAACGAGCGGGTTTTGTGACCACACCCAAGTGTTAAGTAGGTTCCAAGATTACTCTTAAAGTAAGTAGGTTTCAACACTCATGAGTAAATAGGTTTCCAGATAATTGATGAATGGATTTCAAGATGACTACAATGCAAGTGTCACCCGCGTGTGTAAAGCACTTTGTCATTTAATAGGTAAATATGGACGTTGACTTGGGAAAGGCCTTAATGTTTCATTAAGATTTAATGTATAATTCATGACTACATTGAATGCTATGCAAAATGGTATCCTAACAACAGCACATAAAAATTCATTGTGGTGTACATAGTAATTCTAGAATAGGCTGCTGCTCATGATTTGAAGGGTTTTTCATCTTTTGAGGTAACAAATGGTTGTTTATTATATGTAAATTTAAGTTTAAGAATGTAAATCTTTGTAAATGAATCCTTTCTTACCATGTACAGTCTTAAGTGTTCTCTGTTCTCTGGTGCACTTCCACTGTTCTTAAATAGTATTAGTATAATTTGTTAAATTCTCTTATATAATTGTATAGTGTTTATTCATATGTTCAGTATTGTCATATCATTCCCATAAACGAATTTAAAGTAATTCTGTGTTACATATCAAGTTATGATGGATGTCACAATTATGTTAGAAATATTACCTGTAAAAAAAGTGGGCTACGCTATCATAAAGTTATGGTGCCCTGAAGCTTCACCTCTCCATCCCCAGTGCATTACCACTGAAAGATGATTGTTAAAGTTTACTCACAGCCGTCATTACTTTTACACTAAGTTATTTTTTTGTTGTTCTAATCCCAAGTATCTTTCTTAACAGGTTTCTATGTGACACTGCCAAGGGGCTCAATACAGCGAGGGGGTGACAGAGCTTGGTTGATGTCTGCTGTAATGAAAGGGTCAAGTGACGCCATGTGCCTTGCTTTCTGGTAAGCCAAGGTCCCAGTGGTCGTATGTTTCTCTGTCGTGAGGCAAGGGTTTATTTATAAAGGTCCAGTGTGCTCTGCTCTCGGGGGGGAAGGTCAAGGTTATGAATTTTGGACTGATAAGTCAGGGTTATGAAGGTCCCTATATAAAGTCAGGGTTATGAAGGTCCCTACGTAAAGTCAGGGTTATGAAGGTCCCTATGTAAAGTCAGGGTTATGAAGGTCCCTACGTAAAGTCAGGGTTATGAAGGTCCCTATGTAAAGTCAGGGTTATGAAGGTCCCTACGTAAAGTCAGGGTTATGAAGGACAAGGGTTATGAAAGGTTATGAAGGAGCAAAAATAAAAAATAAAAATGAGTAGGAGGCTAATAAACAAAGCTTCAATAAAAGTAAAGTTTGTCACAAGGTCGTCCATGTGTTGAACAGTAACTTTGGCTTTATATTCAGGTACTTCATGTATGAGCCATTTATCGACCCTGCTGGGCCTTCCCTGGGGTCCCTGACTGTATATATGCGGTACGAGAACAGCGAGGGTGACTTGGTGCTGCAGCCGGTGTGGTCGCTCAAGAACCACCAGGGTCCGAATTGGATGTACGGCCAAGCCAATCTAAAGAATGAGAACGACTTTGTGGTGAGCCAGTGCAGTTTCAACCCGTTTTCTACGTTTATTTGCATTTTCTATCAATGTTTATGTTTCATATTTTTTTTTTGTTTACGTTTTTCATTCAATATTCTTTGTTGCCACAGCTGTTATTTTTTCCTTTTCTTGCTCTATTTTCTTTTTGCTTGTTCTTACATTTCTTTCTGTTCCTTAGCTTACATCACATTTTTTTTTTTTTTTAACAATTTCTTTAGTAGTTTATACCTTGTTTTTCAAGGCCTTTTTATATGTTATAGATTTTGAGAAGTGTATTTTCGTGCTCAGGGTGATTCTATCAAATGTTCAGGGAGTCTTTGTTTCAGCAGAAATAACTTCTTTTTTAGAAGTATATTATTCTGAGACCCAGTGGTTACATTTCATTCATTCATGGTACGAACGAATGCCACCACATTTGATTCATTCATGGTGTGAACGAATACCACCTCTAACTTGCGATGAGCCACTGTGTAAATTCCGTTAATGCGGACGTATTACATCTTGTGTTCAGGTTTTGTTTGAAGGAGTGTGGGGGAGCAGCCGTGGCAGTGGGTACATAGCCTTGGACGACATCACACTCTTCACTGGCGACTGTTCCAGTGAGTATTTCAACCTCAAACGATCGTAAGCTTATGTTGTTATATATATATATTAGACTAGTTCTACCCACAGATGCATAGTATAGTGGGTCAGTAGCTTGTTACTGTGCCTCCATAACTGTATTCCACGAAGCCTTTGAAGTGATTGACCTTCACACTACTGCATTCTCATTTCCCGCCATTTATCTCCGCTGCATCCATGCCTCAAGCCGTTCATCTCCACTGGGGTTGGATGCCGCCCGTTCTTCCTTTCTCCCTCTCCACGGCCGTGTATCACCTACTGACCTTCCTCCTCCTCCTCCCATCTCCGCAGCCATGCCTCAGAAGGCAACGACTCTGAGCGGGGACTGCGACTTCCAGAGGAACGCCTGCCAGTGGAAAAACACCACCACAGACTCCGACTTCCGCTGGACGACTGCTTCCATCTCCCGCCGCCCGGCCAACCTCCCCGACCACACCTTCGGTGGACCCAGTGAGCCCCTTACTCTACCTCATCTCTCTCGTAGACGCACATGATGTGACATAATTCTACATGCAGTCAAATCACACTCGTCTGTTCTTCATCTAAAGTCTCTCTTTGTCTTCATCAGTTGGCTACGCCTACTTCGACGTCTTCAACCAGAATGCGCGCCCCCAGAGCCTCACTCTCCTCTCATCACCCATGGACAAGGCTGAGGACAACAACCCAATCTGCTTCACCTTCTGGTACGCCTACTTCGGTGCCAGCGAGAGCACCAAGCTCAAGCTCATAAGGGAGGCCTACGATAAGACGGCTGACGAAGACCAGAAGGCTGGAAACCCTGTTGAGGTATTTGGGCATAGGATTATGTTACGAGAAGTGGTCGTAACCCATCCAGAACGAAGGTCGATAGGTGAAACAGTGTTTATATATAGTTTTTGAATGGTTGTAGGTTTTGATTGTTGAGGAATTTGAAGTGTTTCGAGTCTTAGTGCTCATTTTTGAATAATATAATTGGAAACTTTACTCTCGATGCATTTTTAAAATTGTATGAGTTAAGTTTGTTGTACCCGGTCAGCTGTGGGTGCTGGAAGCGGCCAACAGCGGGACACAGCGACCCGAGTGGCATTACGCGCAGGTGGCTGTGGACGCCTCGTCAGACTACCGGGTCTCCATCATGGGCATGGCAACTAATGGAGGCTTTGCCATCGATGATATCAAGACCTACAGCGGTTCCTGTGGTAGTGAGTGCACAAACTGATTACCCTTTGGTGAAGCCGAGTGTGTGTATGTGTGTGTGTGTGTGTGAATATCATGAAAGCTTCCTATGACTGAACTGTGATTAGTTCATCATTAAATCTAGTCCTTCGTGGCAGTTTTAACAGTTGATTGAAGAATGTTTATGATGACTTCAGTGCAGTACACATTCTGTTATCGTCATGATAAAACTCCTTCACTTCCTTCCTGTACCACGCCCTTTGTGCCAAACTTACGTGGTCTCCATTTCTTGTATTCGTGTGGCGTCATTTTCACCACAGTCCCGGAACCGTTTTGCTCCATTACTGTTTCACGGCAGGTTTTTATTTTGTCCCTTGTCTTCATGTGTAAATTACGACTAAGTATTCCAAGGATTATTTCTTTTTTTTTCAGATATTATACAGTGGTACATGATTTAAGTTTTGTAGTTTTTACTGTTAAAAAGAAAATCGTTTTCTTTGCATCTGTGGTGAGGGAGGAATTGATAAAAAGCTATATTTACCTATAGGATTACTGAATCCTCTGTAGCAGTCATATATTTACCTTTAGGATGACTGAATCCTCTGTAGCAGTAATGAAATGTTATTTCCTTTTTTTTTTTTCCAGCCCGTCCCGAGAATGCCAACCCCTCTGTCACAGAGGAAGCTCCTTCGACCAAGTAAACTACAAGTCATCTCAGCTGGAGAAAAATGTTTGATGAAGACAGTGATGACTAACTAATCACTAAAGCAATTTAACCTCGTGAAAATACACTAAACCAAAAGTAACTCCATTAAAACGTAGAATAAACCTAGCCTAAACAACTCCATTCAAACGTAGAATACCCTACGTAGCCTTTGGCAAAATTCACCTATACCTTAACTTTACCAAGTCCAGCGAGGAGAAATAAACTTGCTGTAATTTTTATGAGACCTGTTGAAAGCTGAATAGATTTAACCCAACCAAACTTAATCCAGTACTGTAAGTATAATCATTAAAAAAAGATACTTGCCTCTCGGCTTAACCACGCGAAGCCTAGCATCTTGCCTTTCAGCATAACCATACAAAGCTTAGCCTCTTATTGTACCGACAAATTTGGCTGTGTCAATGAAAAGTAAATTAATTTTAGGATGGAGGACAATATATAACTCCAGATAGACTGTTTAGCCAGACACTTGTCCGCTGTCTTACATCTATATTTTAGTGTGTAAAGGATTTTTAAAAGCTTGAGAAGAATTTTTCATTGGAGGGGAGTTTATGTGTATAAAGAATTTTGTCCATTAGGAAAGGAAAGCTATAGCTACATAGCATGATAGTGACCAAGGAATCTGTACCAAGTGAAACACCTCCCAAGCTGTCCATAGTGGTGCTCTTAGTGTGAGTTATTTGTACTTTCAATTATTATTAGTCCCTTCAGATCTGACAGTACTTTAGGTGGGAGAAACATGATTTAAGTGTACTTGGTATTATAACCAGAACTATTTGTACCCCCTTCTATAGAAACTGGTGAATGAAAAGTAATTAAGAAATATATATATTTGATGACAAAACTCAGATACCTGCCATACACTTTCCATATTTGAATAAATGAATGATTGTTAAAGAGGTTTGAAATTTTGATATATTTGTAAACTTTTTACCATGACTTTGTCATGAAAATCATTTATTCCTTAACTTTTAGGTCCAACTACTTTCGTTTGTGCATGGAACCTTCAGACAGGAGAAAATGAATGATACAAGATCAGTTGGCTATGTACGTAGTCTGATCATATTGTTACTTATACAGGAAGTAACGCGAAAATGTAAAGATTTTATTGTACCAGCTTTGTTTTCGATGGATCCTTGTTAGTTACTAGGGGCTAATTAATCATGTAACAAGTAATTTTCTGTCAGGTTAAGTTTGGTTGGGTTTCATATGTCATTAAATCAAAGTTCAGTCCTTGCAGAATGAGTAGGAAATGGTTTGATGGTAGATTCATAAGGATTTTGCCAGAGAACCTGTGGTGGAAGATGATTATAAACTATGGGACCAGTCCTTCGCTAATAATGAACTACACGTTTATAAACTTTCCTCTTTAGTTGAAAGCTCATTTACCTGCTAGTAGCCATAGATAATAATTTAGTCACTTCATCAGATCTGAATCCATTGTGTAATTTCTCACTAAAAAACCTGGTGTGTTAAATGATACAGAAATATTTATGTATAACGGGTGTTACCTTACCTTCCAATCCAAAGATCCCCTTTTATAGGATTCATTTCAGCGCTCAGGAAGCTAGCCATGTCCACTGGTCAGGACAACAGAGGCAAGAAGTGGTGTAGTGATGTTGTGTGTATGTTTTTGTATGTTTTTACAGAGTTAAGATAACTGAAATATTCAGTGCCATATAGTTATATTGGCTTTGGTGCTGAATGAAAATGTATATTACTAAAAAATGATTCAAAGATTATTCTGCTAATTTGAATATGATTCAACCAAAGACTATGCTACTAACTTGAACATAATACAAGCAATGATTATGTTAATAACTTGAATATGATTTAAAGAATGATTATTATACATACAACCGTCCCAAGAAAACGGTGGTCTTTATAATTGTGATCAAATTGCTGTATTAGTAGACTTGTATTATGGGTATAAATTCATCATCATTTGTAAGACAGTTTTGAATTATATGTAGTTGGACCAACAGTCCTAGCGTTGTTAGGTTTTCTTTAATTATCACTGTAATAGTTGTACAGTCAGAGATGTTCTTGATAAGTGAATCTGTTAAGGCCTGAGTTTTAGATGTAAGATGAGATTTGCACATTTACAAAATGATTCTGTCCGCTGGTACATATCAAGTTGCTTTTAGAAAAGATGTGTGTAATTTGTATCAGCCTTTGAAATAATCTCAAAGGTATGTTTAGCTCATGTAAGTATGATTTATCCAGATATGGCATTATTTCTCGAGTCCTGTGTTCTAATATGATAAACAAGAGTATTTTTCTCTTCAATGCATTTGTCTATGTCTGTCTGTCTGTGTCTTTTTTTTTTTTTTTTCTTTAATACCCAATTGCTTCTCCAGCCTTTGCGAGTCATCGTTAGGAACAAATGAACGAAAAGCCTCGCCTCCACACATCCGCTCTCCAGATGTCATGTATCAGGACCTTAAAAACTAAATGCTACCACGTACAGCCAAACCCTGAAGATTATTCCATCATTGTCCATGACTACTTACACCTTGGTTCAGCCTACTGATAGACAGTACGTCGTCTGTGTTATACCACGTCAAATCAGTACATTTTATTCAATGCCCTGCTCTCACTCTCCCAAATATTCATGTGTCTTATCATTTATCCTTCCTCCAAGTGATACCACAAGGGAGAAGTCCATAGACGGAAGGAGTACAGCCTCTTTCACGACCTTTCCACCCTAAAACTTGGAACGCAACCTCCAAACTGCGGGAGCTTCTTAGAAATGGTTTTGGAGTTGCACTAGTAACTATAGTATGTATTTCTAGGGCAAAGATAGGTGTGTTTCACGGTATAGCTGTCCTGATCTAAGAAGCTGCATATTGGGGAAGACCGTGGAGGTGGAAGGTTGAAGTGTGCAAGAGGCTATGGGTTTACTAGGACCTGAACATTATTTCGGAAGGTGAAAAGCTAGGCTTAGCGTGAGATGATCGAAGTGGTACGTGGGGGGGTCAAAATGTGCTGTCAGTGGGCATAAGAAGAGGCGAAGGTAAGCCATGAGATGGACATGGTTACATTAGGTACATGTAACAGGTGGAGAGTGGATGTATGCAAATGGGACCGCAATTTTTTTTTTTTTTTTTTTTTTTTTTTTTTTTTCCAAAAGAAGGAACAGAGAATTGGGCCAGGTGAGGGTATTCCCTCAAAGGCCCAGTCCTCTGTTCTTAACGCTACCTCGCTAATGCGGGAAATGGCGAATAGTTTGAAAGAAAGAAAAGAATATATATATATATATATATATATATATATATATATATATATATATATATATATATATGTTGCATGTCACTTATGTCATATGTTACAAGCACAAAATAATTTGTTTATAATTTTTTTTGTTAACCAGTAACTTCTTACACATGTAGGTATCCACACTCTTGCTTGGTATAGAGTAGAGACTTCTGAAGTGTAGGAGTGATTATTCATAAACATCACTTATGCAATCCATGTTTATTTTCATGATGATCATAAAATCAAAAGATGAAGCATCGGAGAGTAACTTTGTATTTGACTATAAATACTCATGGCCTGATCTATCTACTTGGTGTGTGAATCGTTTTTGTTTCTTACCCCCTGATAAGTTACCCACCTGGGTGATTTGTGAAATAAAATATACATGTGACGTAGTGGCATGAATTTTCCCTCGGCATTGTGTAAGCCTAATTCACAAATGTATATTTTGCACATGGCAGTTGATGCTAACATCAACAAGGACGAACAAAATGAACCAGTTTCTGAAACACAAAAAACAGAAAGGTGGACATTATTGGTATGACAGCGATTTACTGCACTGAATTTTCAGCTGTTTAGGTTTTAAATTGATGTATTGGACACTGCAAGAGGGGTCTTATGATGATTCGACAAGATGAAGGAAAACATTTTGATATGAAGTAAGTGTATGAAGAAATATCCAAGGAAAACTTGTGAATTTTGCTTGAAACATAGATCTGAATGTCCTACCAGCAGAGAGAGAGAGAGAGAAAAAAAAAAAAAGTCAAAACCATCACATGGATGACCCTCATTTGGTATGCGATTCACAATTATAGTGCTTTAATGTCATACCAATTTATTGAATTGCCTAACGAAAGCGGCAGGTTTCCCTGGCATAGCCGTGATAAATCTATGATTTTGTATTCATCCTTATCATCAAACTACCAAATACCACATTTTATATACTTTAACTAGGGTAAGAATCCGATTTTAGTGAACACAAGTTGTTTGGTAAATTATTGGACTTCAAATTGGACTTACTATCCAATTAAATCAGATTAATACAAGAATGTCTATTTCGCCTCGTGTCTTCTCAAGTATTTATTGACCACATTTGAATCAATGACAACTCGAAATGAGTTGCATGGCATTGGTTTAGTTTCATTATTCGAAATTGTTATATTCACTCATATTAGAATTCTCTCTTGTAATAATCCACAAAATATATCTGGCATTCAATTTCCAAATGACCACTATTTAGTAAATAAAGGTGAGGTTCACAGTGTAGTAATAAACGTAATATTCGAGTATTTTTGTGACTTTTTCCGAAGCTTCATAAAGCCATTTGGTACCGAATCTGTTCTTACTCCAGTACTGCGGGAGATTCGAAAGTATCGAAGCATTCTGAAGCCGATTCGTTCTTAGCACTAACACTGTATCAACAACCACCGCCATACACATCTCCTCTGACAGTTGACGCCTGGCGGGCATGGAGGTAGGAGGTCCTGTGAGCTCTGCTTTGAACATCTTTAGTGCTTTTTGGTCTTGTGATTGTTTATTGTGTTTGTTCTATTGAAAAACAAAAGACGGAAATTCTAACGTATTGAACATGGCTTTTTCTTCCATGGAAGGTTCCAGTTTCAAACGTCGAGAGTGAGGTAAGTGCAGGTATAACAAGCCCTTTGTTTCCCGTCCTCATAGAATTATGGGTCAGTTTTAGTTCACGGGACTCGGCTTGAAGACACCATTTGATCGTATGAGAAATTAGGGCTTCATCAGTTTGGTAATCTACTTTCCATGTCATTGTAATTGTTTCCTGTGGGGTGGAAGGGGATTAAAACGTGTGTTATGTAGTACATTGACAATGGTTTTTTTGATATTCATTTTCAAAGGCGGAACCTGATAGTTGGGAGGGCAATGAAGATCAGGGAAAGTTTCTGTCTTTAAGGGATATTATTGCCTTGAAATTATTAAGAAAATACTAAGATTGAGGCCAAAACTGTATTCATTATATTTACTATTCGGTTTTCATAAGGGAGAACAACAGCCACTGTTGTTTATAATTCACCATAAATTCTATAAATCCCCTTGAGTTATCCAGTGATAAATGCTAGTTATAAATGGGGGGAAAAAACCTCTTTTGGCGTGATAGAATAACGAAAACGTTTGGAAATCTGGAGTTCAGTTGCAGAATTAAGGGGGTTATGTACTTTACAAAAGACATGGCTTTTTTTATGAGATAATTAAAGTGTTAGCGTTTTATTGGGTTGGTATTTTCGTTCGTTTTTTATTCCATATGACACCACAGTTGCCATCAACGTAGTAGACTTATGCCCACTTTTAGGAGTTGAGGGGATTTTTGGTGTTTTACGAGATTGATGCACTTTAAATACACTGCAGATTCTAATGAATATAGTTATATATTTTCTTCATATTCGAGTTGTCCCGTCGCTTCCCCATTGTATAGAACAGATTGCATCATGCCACTGTTTACTCTCTTAGCCTACCATGCAATATATATATATATATATATATATATATATATATATATATATATATATATATATTAACATTCAAAATGATATAAACAAGTACACATATTCACATTCACATTTGTCTTGCATCCTTAAACCTTACGTTTCCTCCCTGTACTCAAACCAGTCACTGAATTGCAATTGTTTCCAGCATATTGCAAATATTTAGCACGATTTCCAGAGCTCGTCTCCATACATATTTTCTCAAATCACTGTCGTCTCCATATACATTTCCATCACTGCTTTATAGTTTGTACTAATGTCCCTCAAGGCACTTAATTTGTAGAACTTGTAGCCGTACACATTTAATTCATCAGCATTTCATATATAGTATTTTCACTCTTGTCTGTCATTATAACAGTTTCCAGTAGTGTTTTATCAGCTAGTTTGCAGCTAAAAAGCTCACTGTTTTAAGGCAGTTAGGTATCAGAGTTCTTTTGAACCACAACAACACTGTTCCAGGATCACAAAACTCCATCTTCCATTTGATTTTGAGCTGTATTATCGACGCCGGATTTTTGTATTCCCGTAATTTCGTGACCGTCACTGGGCGGCGTTGGTGGTGGGTCGTGGGCGGTGGGTCTTGGTCGCCTGACGAGGGTGGCGTATGACCCACCGTAGAGGACAGCACACACCAGCGCTGCCCCGCCGAAGATACGAAATGTCGCTCGGTCGCCCAACACTTCCCTTATCTCCATGCCCATGTACGTCCCTACAAGTTTGCCTGGATAGAAAAATGAAATAGAATTAGGGAGGGGAAAAACAGCACTGTTAACTGTGAAGGATTCCTTAAATATCCCCCAAAAAATATTATAATCAGTGAGTACGTAATTTGATTAGGAGGAAGCAGCTTATCCAACATTGCAAACATGTCCGTCCGTCATCCACTGAGGGAAAAACTCACCGAGGCCAAAGTTGAGAGAGGTAATCATCCCTCTAGAGGAGGTGATGGACTTGTTGGAGAAGAGGACTGTGCAGTACATGACGGAGACCGTTGTGAGAAGCTCAAAGGACAGCGAGTCTAGTACCTCGAGCAGCAAGGCCCACCATGGGTCCACCAGCACGCTTAACCCTATGGCAGGCAAGACCTTACTAGATACATTGAAGGTATTCATGCTTAATGAAGGATTTTAGAATGAATTTCTGCCATATTGAGCTCTAGACAGCTCATATGAGAGGCCATCATAGTGTTTGTGAAAGGGACGCAGCTGAATCATTATCTAAATGGTGACATAGCTGATATGCACTGATGTTAAATTGTAGACTTTCAGGACCGAAATATGTATACCAAAACGTCATCAGTAAGATGTATTGTACATGAATTACTGAATCTCACTACATACCAACAATCATTTTATATAATGCGGTTTCGGAGGGAAAAATGTAGCCTAGCAACCTATCCAATGTATCCGATACATGTTTGGAACAAAATATGATTATTTACTTGGAATTCCATTTACATTTGTAGGAATTTCAGTCGCCCAAAAGACTTGCGCATTTGTGAGCTGTGAGAGGAGGTGTAGGGGAGGTTTGGCCAACTTACCAAGCATTTTGACGGATAAAGCTACAAGTCCCAGGGTGAGGAGGCTGGCGTGGCCCACCAACCCGACCAGGCAGGAGGCAACAAGATTGAGCACCCAGCCAAACGGTGCCCCAACCGTCACCGTTAGGCCGAGGAGGAGGTGTGAGGCGCCCAGGCTGGAGAGGTAGCGGTACATGAATGTTTCCAGGTACCCCGAGAATATGCCTAAAGGAGAAAGAGAGAGAGAGAGTGTACGGGAATAATTCAGTCCGGGTAGGAGTGCAGGGAAAATCATTTATCCAACACGGAAAACATTCCGTCAAGTGGAAAGAGAACTTGGGAAGACTCGTCGACTCGAGCAATGTAGAAAGCGGGGTAGTCATTTATTTCCTGTGACAGGACGGTGCACAGTGCACTGTACCTTGTGTTGTGAGCTGACTGAGTGAAGCCAAACTGTAAATGTCTGATAATTACTGAATGACACCCCGTACAGTGTTGCCAGCCCTAAACTGGTGTCGAGTTAGGTTCGAAAACATACTTGAAAAATCTCTTATCACTAACTTCAAGGAAAACCTCCTGTGACCCAGTCTCAAATCTACTGTAACCTAAAACTAAACAAGCAAATGAAACAGTCTTCCTTGAAGAATAGAAAAACGCTTACTGTAAAATGACGTCAGAATGACAATGGAGATATTGGGGCACACACACACACACTCTCATCAGTTCGCTTTCATTCACCGTGGGGATGAAGGAACAGTTGTGAGCACAACGCAGTGTGTCAGTGCTGAATTCATCCACGGAAAGAAATTCGTTGCTCTTTCCGCCATATATATACGGGAGCTCCCAGCGAATTTAGTCCAGGTTCGTAATAAATGGCGCAATCTAGTTATTATTATTATTATTGAAATATATTATATGATGATAATATATTATAATGATAATAATGATAATGATTACTATTATTATTATTGGTGACAAGAGCCACAAGGATTATGACTTCCCTTTTAACTTTATTATTAAAAATTTGGCTTGATAGTTCTCGTAACGTCTGGGTTTTGGAGAAGAGCTTTTTATTTATCTAAATTGATATTTCAAGAAAATTGAACAACTCAGACTCGTGTTAGAGTATGTGGCACCACCAGTTTGATCAGTCCAGTGAAGGTGGAACACAAAACACCAAGGAATTAGCACCAGTAATCTTCTATTTGCCCCCATTGGGAGACGGACAGTAAATTATTATACATTCTATGTTACTCATTAAATTTGGAATGTTGATATGGGAGTTTTGAGACGGGAAAGAGCCATAGGTCATGATAGAAGACAAATAAAGCGGTGGTATTCTGTTGAAATAGTGTTAAGAACCTCATTGACAAGGCAGTACATAATATCACAATAAAATCACGATTGTATGACTGAAAAGAAAGGTTGATGAATGTGTGTAACTTCTCAGCATGTTCACTGGCATCACACACTTAGGAATGATCAAGATTGCCACAGCTGGCAGAAGTGGATAGGCTCCATCCTTGGTCAAAAAATATGGCTGTCAAAGTTCTGTGGCATTACAGAAAATAAACCTAGGTTCAAAGGAGCTAAACATATTTAGTTTTGACATTTTTCCTGGGCCAAGATTGCATCACCAACTGCATTTTAGGTGAAGAGCAGTTTGTTCATTGTTGTTCTTGGTACGTTACATTGAACTGAACAACTGAACATCAGGCAATTTCAGAGCAAATTTTTAGATTTTTAATTGACTGGCTTAGATTTAACGTATAGCTTTGCACTAACCTGCTGACAGCATAGCCCCAAGAAATATAAACACTTCTGGGTTAGCGACATGCCTGAGAATTTCTCTGGTGAGGTACTGGGCTGGTAATTTAAAGTCCATATTGAGGAAGAACATAAGGCCAGCAGTCCCAACATGGAGCGCTCCAGCTACGTAGAAGATCACACTGTTAAAGAAAGATACATATGTTTATTACTTTCCACGCTGTGGAGGTAGTTAATTTCGCCATTGAAAGCAGATGCAAATAAGTCGAAACTGAGTATTTAGTGATAATTGTACATACACCTAGTTTACGACTACTATAACTGTATCCTGTGTAATGGTAATTAGCTACGACAATAAAACGCTTGTAAAATTACTTACGCTGTTGCCAGACGTAACTTCCTGTCGGATGTTAAATCCTTGAATTAATGACTTTGGAAGTCAGTATCTCGACAGTATTTCCTGAGTATATTCTTATGAAGGATAGGAGTCTAATGGACTTACGAGTAGTCGCCGGCTTGGTGGATAAGAAGGCCTCCGACGTAGGCGCAGAAGAGGGCAGCCAAGATGCCCCATGCGCGCTGGAAGCCATAGTCGATCCCCTTCGTCTGCACGTAGGCCATCACGGCGCCGTCATACAGCGTGAAACTTATCCCCGTCAGCGCTCTGGACAATTTTAATAGCTCGTTAATCATGAATACATCTTGATTATATTCCACTTAATCATAAATGAGGAGTGTCACTGATAGTGAGAATTATTATTGGATAAAACACCGTTTGTGAGAACATGAGGGAGGCTACTTTTGATGTGAAGTTCGTCGAATTTTTGGCGATTTTGTTATAATTTCAGTACAGTAGTTTACCGTGGCTTAAGACGTTGATGTGAAGAAAGTAGGGGGATCAATGATCAATAAAAGTATTAGACTATATCAGGAAAGTAATGGGACTTTCAGAAGGTTATTTCCAGTAAAGACTTTTTAATATCTTCGGTTTCCTGTCTATTGCAAAACTCGGACATGTCCCTCAAACTGAATAATCAATTTAGAATCTCTTTGTGTCCCTTGGATTTAAGTCTGTTTGAGCTCATTAATTCATGGTGTGGGGACACTTTCAGTTTGTAAATTCTTAATTATCATCCACCAAGAAATTTTGGAAAAAACCTTCACCTTAGTGTACCCAAACGAACACGTAAAATTATTTTAGATTATGTTAAGGTCTTTTATGGTATCGAGTATTTCATCAAATGAATATGTGGAGGTCTATCGTGGTCGTATATTCTGTATGCAGTAGTCTGACATGAACATGGGAAATTAAATACAGGAAATAGGTAGTGGCGAATTTGTTTACAGAGCGGAGAGGGGCCTCTTTTTTTTTTTTTTTACTAGTAATCAATATGGTAAAGGGCAAAAGTTGCATCAATCAAGGACCAGCTGTGGAGTGAAAAAAAAAAAAGAAAGGAAGAATGTAGAAATTAGTCAGGGTTCTGCAGGTGTTTTTTGGTTCTGCAGGTGTTTGTTTTTATATAGGACTCTTGAAGGTTAAAAGAAAAATTAGGAAAGAGGGAAAGACAAATGGAGGAAGATTCCACATCTTAACTGTTCGAGGAAAGATGTTATAACGGTACATCCTCGAGTAGTGGTCACCATAGAGATATTTGTGGGAAGCACCTGAATTATGTCCGCTATTTAACGTGAATCCTGCTGTTTTTAAACTGTAGTTGATAGCATTTTAGGGATTTAGGAGAATATGGAAAATATATTTCTAAAACGGATTTCATTAGAAATATCAGGCTTTGAATGAAAGAACACCCTTCTTCATTCAACAATGGCCCAAAAATAAATAACGGATAACTTTGTTATTTGCTGAAATTACTGGAGATTATTCTTTGGTGTATTCCTTAGTTTTACATTCCCTAAAACTGCAAATCTTTTCCTCGCCTATCGGATTATGAGTGAGATTCCAGCATACATACATTATTTCATGAATAACAATTGCATAATTTACAGTTAGGAAAGTGACTCACCCATACAAGGTCCTGAGGGTTAGGTAACTCCAAAATGTTGTGGACGTGGCTACGCGGTCCATCTCCTCCTCGTCGCGGTCGTCCCAGGTTGTTAGGAGGGAGTTGTTAATGGTGAGGTTGTGGCTCGTACTTGCAGTGGGTAACAACTCAGCGGAGGGAATGGCAGTGAACAGCATGACGACCACTCCAGCAAGGGCTGTCGTCATGCTCATGGGTACCTGACACGGATTGAACACGTAAACAACTACATATGACATATAGGGTCAATCACTTGCGTCACATAAGGGTCATCAAGGGTGATACTTCATATGGAAGTCAGTAATTGAAATTAACACACTAGGCTTTTGAGTTCAGTCGTTGTTTAACACTGGCCTTTTGAGTTCAGTCGTTGTTTAACACTGGCCTTTTGAGTTCAATAGTTGTTTAACACTGGCCCTTTGAGTTCAATAGTTGTTTAACACTGGCCTTTTCAGTTCAATAGTTGTTTAACACTGGCTTTTGAGTTCAGTCGTTGTTTAACACTGGCCTTTTGAGTTCAATAGTTGTTTAACACTGGCCCTTTGAGTTCAATAGTTGTTTAACACTGGCCTTTTAAGTTCAATATTTTATTTTTTCACTCTTACAGGCAAGCGGGGCATTGGAATATATGAAAGAAAAAGAGGTTTCTAGGTGGTGTATGAAGATGGTGACTTTTAAGATAAGATTCTGCCTTGGTGATAAAAATTCATCTCGTTTGACATCGTTTCGTTCATACTCGTGGATTTAACATGTTACATAGAGGTTTTTTTTTTAGCATGTTAACATTATGGTCACTCTCAGAGTGCAAGCCAGGCTGGCCAACATGTTGGCTGGAGTGTATCATTCATGCCAGGCAAGATGAGAGAGAGGCCAAGGTTATTGTGGGGGAGATGGGGTATGGAAGGCCAGCAATCTAGGACTTCCATAAGCAGGATCTAGTGAGGGTTTCCAGGCACGTGCTGGTACTGCGACATGGAAAGCAGTGCACTTAGGGTGAAAAAGAAGAGACATTTACTTGCCTCGGTCGACCCCTACTGCTGGATCAACGTGCGTCAGGGCGTCGAAGAATTTACGCTTCTATGACACGCGTGCGTAGCAAGACGGCAAGTAGAGACATCACCTCGATCAAGCTTTTACCGGGTTAGGGGCGCCCCTGGAGGGGGAAGAGAGTCGCGGTGCCCACGGAGCTGGACCAGTACCCGGTGCCAAGGCCGGGAACAAAGCACACATCCCCGTAGCCATGGACTACTTAACCGGGTGAGCGGAAATCCATGATATCCTACAACAGGCATGAGGTAGTGGCCCGACTTAGCGGCGGAACAACACAAGTTCTCATAGACCAGTTCTTCTTCACCCGCTGTAAACAAACATGACGCACGAGCCATCAGCTGAGGCAGGGAGTTCGGGGTCTGTATTATTTATATATATATATTCCTTTTTCTTCCCGTGTACTTATCTACCCACGGGGTATTTAAGAAAGACCCATAGCGCGTACGTTAACAGTATAATGATCGCCATTTATAAGTCGGTATTCATTAATTGCAACAGACGCTCGTGACGTTCACCGTATTCGTACGCAGATCCGGTGTCTAACTTTTAAATCTTTTTCCATTACGGTGGATTATGTCACGTATAGGGTGATAACGTGTGTGTGTGTGTGTGTGTGTGTGGTAGTGTGTGTGTGTGTGTGTGTGTGTGTGTGTGTGTGTCCTCACCTTAAAGTTGCCGATCTTGTCGCCGAAGAAGCCGCCTAGGAAGGGCAGGAAGATAGAGATGACGGAGAGCACAGTGCTGAAGATCCCAGTTTGGTACTTGGTGAGTCCCAGCGCCTCCTGGTGCTTGGTGAAGTGTGGCCAGGGCAAGACCATCGCTGGGAGAAAGAGAGTACACATGCCGTCACTACATGACACAGGCGAGGCAAATGACGTAAACTATGATAGACCTGCGTTTCTGTGACCCTCCATGACATGAGTGGTTAGAGTGAGTGTTGGATCTTGAGTCAGAAGATGGACGAAACTATTGTGAGGGGTCGCTTAGAATTCACATGACTTAGGAGTTTATTGTTTCGTGTTCAGATAGAAAGGGCTCTTAGCGAGTCGAAATGTCATAACTTCTTTATTTCTGTTACCCTTTTCCCCCTGTGTTACGGTAATGGTGTTAGGGCTCACAACCACGAAGGATTTTGACCTGATGGTCACTGAAGTAATACCAAGGCTTGAAACAGCGGTTGGAAAACAATAGTAACGCTGCCCAATGAAGTAATATCAAGGCTTGAAACATCGGTTGAAAAACAATAGTAACGCTGTGAAGGAGAGAGTGAGTGAGGAAAACGGGATGTAAGGTATGACACCACCATTCAGCGGGCGAGGTGGTTGGTGCTCACCTGCTAGGAAGAGGAAGTACGTCATCTTGATGACCAGCGTCTTGACATCCCTCAGGTCGTCTAGAAACCTTCGGAAACCCTTCTTGACCTGCATCGTCAGGAGCTTGCATCCTTCTGCTATCCTTTGGCAACAATGGCGTCCTCCCTCGGGTGCTGTCGGCTGTCTCCCGTCCATGATTATTATGTTTCCATTGTTCATGTTCATGGGTCTCTTCTCGAGGGAGGATTTGGATCCCGGTCGTCGTCGGAGGGTGGGTAAGGTTGACTGATCTCGAGAGCCGAAGTCCGATCCGGCTCGAACGGTTCGGGGTGAAGCCCCCGAGGGTTCTTTTGTGGAAGTGTTGCAGAGATCCTGCAAGATAAAGAGATGGTCATCAGTGAGGTGGATGATAGAGTGAACACACTGCCTCTCCAGGCTAACCTTGGCATCATTAAGAAGGCTGGATATCATAAGAACATCCACTGAAGTACGGCATAAGATTTGGAACTGCTTCGAACAGACTTGAGCGACACGTCCACGCCAATGTAGAGAAAAGGAAATAATTGTAATAGTTACCGTATGGTTTATATGTATGTTTATACTGCATTATTTATAATTTAGCCTCAAAACCCCTAGTATTAGTCTTTTCGCTGTTTCAAGGACGCACTCCATGCAGTAGCAGGGAGATGAACTCTTTTGGACGATGGTGGAGCCTTACCGAAGCTGAATTGTCGCTTCCTTGCTGCGTAAACACTGGCAGGCGGAGTCCAATGACGCCTGTAATTACATATGTATACATATATTTATGTATGTATACATATTTCAAAAATATTCAAATTTTTCTGATGTTATCAGCTAAATCCACTCCCGGATATCAAAAACACTTCACTTCCTCCAGTTTTTCTCCTTTCAAACTTACTTCCCAATTGACTTGTCCCTTGACCCCACTGTACCCAATAACCTTGTTCTTATTCACATTTACTCTCAGCTTTCTTCTTTCACACACTTTACCAGACTCAGTCACCAATTTCTGCAGTTTCTCACCCGAATCAGCCACCAGCGCTGTATCATCAGCGAACAAGTGACTCACGTCTCAAGGCCACCCATCTACAACAGACTGCATACTCGCCCCTCTCTCCAAAACTCTTGTATTCACCTCCCTAACAACCCCATCCATAAACAAATTAACAACCATGGAGACATCACACACCCCTGCCGCAAACCGACATTAACTGTGAACCAATCACTTTCCTCTCTTCCTACACGTACACATGCCTTACATCCTCGATAAAAACTTTTCACTGCTTCTAGCAACTTGCCCCCCCCCCCCCACACCATATATTCTTAATACCTTCCACAGAGCATCTCTATCAACTCTATCATATGCCTTCTCCAGATCCATAAATGCTACATAGAAATCCACTTGTTTTTCTAAGTATTTTTCACATACATTCTTCAAAGGGGAAAAAGAGGTTGAAGACATCTTTCGAAACGTTCAAAACTACTGAACTTTAGATTTTAGGTTTTGAAGTTGATGAATCTTTGGGCCATTCTTTCGTCTTTTCCTTGCACTACCTCGCTAACGCGGGAGACAGCGACAAAGTATAATAAGAAAATCATGGTGACACGTTCCTTTGCCTTTGTACTGGTCACTTAAACACAGGCTTGTTGGTGTGTGTGTGTGTGTATGTATGTGTGGTGTGTGGTGTGTGTGTGTGGTGTGTGTGTGTGTGTGTGTGTGTGACAGGAGCTTAAAAAGAAAAAAAAAAGAATCGCCAACTGTGTAAGTTTAAACAGGAGGAAAACATAAAGTAACCGATCCAAGCCAATGCACTCGCAGTGATGTCGAAGAAGTAAATTTTCACTATCTTAATTCAGAAAAAAATGTAGAAAATATCATATAATAAAATCTTTGTTGTGTAATCTATTCTTCTTTTGTTTTTGTATCACGTACATGGCTCTTGTTTCGGTAGCACTGAATTACGCTCGTTTAAAAAGTTATTCAAGTCAGTTCCAGTATTAGGCTACCTAGCAACACCCCCTTGCGCAGTTAAGTATAACGGACGCCAACATAACAACGGCAGAAATGTATTCTGTTTATTGCAATGCTTTCATTTTGGACGTTTCATATACGTTGGTCATAGATGCTCACTGTTCACAAGGTGCATGTGTGTGTGTGAGGGGGAGGAGGGTTGGGTTAGAAAGGTCACATCCCTCTGATACACTTGGCTGTCATCTTAGCACATTCAGGTTCATGCAGATACTGTACCACTTTCTCCCGTGGGGGTTTGGCTTTAAAGGAGGCCTCCAACTTACCTTGAACTGATTGATCGGCCAGGTACGTAGGAAGCGAGGTTGATAGCGTTAAGTTGAGCTGATATGACCAGGCTCGAGACCTGTCTGTGTGCGAGACCTTCACAAGCACGCCATCTGTATCTCGATCCAGAAAGCTCTTCCCTAACCTGATATACAGACGAGGAACGCCTGGCCAGCGGTCTTCCTCCACAGAGAGCGGTAAACAACTAACCTTTAGTCGACGTGAACGAGGTTAAATATATATATAGGTCCTCCGGTCAGTATGGCGTGGTGCAGGGTAATCCATTGTCCCCCGGGGGCCTCGGATATTTATATATTTGTATGTATTGTCTTTTGTGAACACACTCGCTTACTCACTACCTACCCGAAAGGGCAGGGTGACTGACCACACCACTTTCTTGTTCCCACCTTTATACTTTCACCACCGCGTTCGGGTACCAGCTGTACGTTTTTGGCGAAGTTATTAATACACTTCATTCGTTGACTTGATTTTCGCGCGTGCTTCTTCACGGCGCGTTTCCGTCAGGGTTTTTAATGGACTGGCGATGTGGAATGGATGTAAGGTGTTGATATATAGTTTTCGATCACCCTGTTGCTCACGACCATGATGAGGTGTGATCGGAAACCTGGAGATGACGTGTTCTACTGACTGACGGTGGCCCGTGGCGAGCGATGCATCTTGACAACATCCTGTCTGCCAAACCCAATGCATTTCTGTACTTCGCCCCTCGCTTCTCCTTCACCTAATCCTGTCTATCGGTGCGGCATTCTGCTGCACCCACTTCGCTACACGATACACCCGTTGTTTATCACAACTCCTCTTGCTTAAATATGTCCTCATTATCATCTGTTTCACTGCCTGATCCTCAGCTAAGCTCTTCGTTCTTCTTTTACTTGGTTATCAAATTGGTGTCCACTTCGACTCTGGGTAAAGCCCCCCGCGACTACGACAGGTCTGGCCAGGTCTGGTCACACAGCTTGTGTGACCCGGCTATAGTGAGCCAGGGGGTGTGTGTCCAGGTCTAGATACATGGGCCTCCTTGACAGGGCTTTTAATGAGACTGCCAGGGTTGATTTTGATGCCGATCAAAAAGCCAGTGAGTATCATTTCCAGGTGAGAAGGACTTTAAAGTAGTTTATGTTAGCGAGCCTAACCCCCCCCACTTAATAATTACACACACACACACACACACACACACACACACGTTATCACCCTATACGTCACATAATCCACCGTAATGGAAAAAGAAATAAAAGTTAGACACCGGATCTGCGTACGAATACGGTGAACGTCAAGAGCGTCTGTGGCAATTAATGAATACCGACTTATAAATGGCGGTCATTATACTGTTAACGTACGCGCTATGGGTCTTTCTTAAATACCCCGTGGGTAGAAAAGTACACGGGAAGAAAAAGGAATATATATATATATATATATAAATAATACAAACCCCGAACTCCCTGCCTCAGCTGATGGCTCGTGCGTCATGTTTGTTTACAGCGGGTGAAGAAGAACTGGTCTATGAGAACTTGTGTTGTTCCGCCGCTAAGTCGGGCCACTACCTCATGCCTGTTGTAGGATATCATGGATTTCCGCTCACCAGGTTAAGTAGTCCATGGCTACGGGGATGTGTGCTTTGTTCCCGGCCTTGGCACCGGGTACTGGTCCAGCTCCGTGGGCACCGCGACTCTCTTCCCCCTCCAGGGGCGCCCCTAACCCGGTAAAAGCTTGATCGAGGTGATGTCTCCACTTGCCACCTTGCTACGCACGCGTGTCATAGAAGCGTAAATTCTTGGACGCCCTGACGCACGTTGATCCAGCAGTAGGGGTCGACCGAGGCAAGTAAATGTCTCTTCTTTTTTCACCCTAAGTGCACTGCTTTCCATGTCGCAGTACCAGCACGTGCCTGGAAACCCTCACTAGATCCTGCTTATGGAAGTCCTGGATTGCTGGCCTTCCATACCCCATCTCCCCCACAATAACCTTGGCCTCTCTCTCATCTTGCCTGGCATGAATGATACACTCCAGCCAACATGTTGGCTAGCCTGGCTTGCACTCTGAGAGTGACCATAATGTTAACATGCTAAAAAAAAACCCTCTATGTAACATGTTAAATCCACGAGTATGAACGAAACTTGATGTCAAACGAGATGAATTTTTATCACCAAGGCAGAATCTTATCTTAAAAGTCACCATCTTGATACACCACCTAAAAACCTCCTTTTCTTTCATATATTCCAATGCTCCGCTTGCCTGCAAGAATAGAAAAAGAAAATGTTGAACTCGAAAGGCCAGTGTTAAACAACGATTGAACTCACAAGGCCAGTGTTAAACAAACGGTACTAAGTCTGATATTTCTAATGAAATCCGTTTTAGAAATATGTTTTACATATTCTCATAAATCCCTAAAATGCTATGAACTCGGATGTGAGAAAGTTTAAGAACTAAATGGCTACGGGAAATCTGGCCATATCTTGCGTTCCTCAATTCCAAGTCTCTCTCTCTCTCTCTCTCTCTCTCTCTCTCTCTCTCTCTCTCTCTCTCTCTCTCTCTCTCTCTCTCTCTCAATTTTGGACAGAGTTATCAGTTAGCTCCATCAAAGTTTCGCTAACTTTACGAAATGTTGATAGAGAAAATATATCGAATGCTTAAAAACTTAGTATGTATTCACCACCGTAAGAGAAAAAGAATAAAACAATTTCGTATTAAATTTGACGTAAATAACACGATCTAGTTGATTGGCAGATCATGAGCGCACGTCATGACGTCAGAGCGAAAGCTTCGTTCCGCTTGGTCCTTCCCTCCAAATGTACGTTGGTGACGTCACACTCCCTCAGCTCAATGGGTTGTGGGTACCAAGTATTGCCGTGGCCACACACACACACATACTCAGGTGTCATTCGCATTTCGACGTACTACAAGACTTCTCCACGCTCGGGAATGCGTCGAATTAACGTACAGTCACCGCTGGGGAAAACCCCAAACACTGAGAATGTGTTTGTGTAATAGTAAGAAATGCCTCGTATGAGAAAGAAAACGGAATTACCAGCCTACCGTTGTCCGCTTCATATAATCAACTCCCGTTACTCAGAGGAAGTTTATATACCCTGGCTAGACATTTAGGGAGTTACGTACTAAGTTTACGTTACAGTTTAAACATTTCCTTAACGTTACCCAAGATATAATTACTTTGAAAGCCTCGTTCGCTTTGGACGAGAGTGAGGTTATTTTACGAACTCACAAGACATTGTTCTCAAAGACATACAACTAGTCCATTTGCTATCGTTAAACAGGCCACAAAGGCGTCTGGTGTCGTCGAACAACGACGCTACTACGTCATCAGTACGTAATGAACGTTCTTTGGGAAATATAGACAATACGTGAATCTTACAAGTTTAGAACTTGATACATAAAGCTAAGGTCGACAAGCATCTTACGAGGTCAGAGCCCGATACACAGATGTAAGCTCTACTATCTATCTATCTATCTATCATTCTATCTATCTATCTGTATATCTAATATTAGCTAAACTTCTAAATCTAACGTCATGATTGCAACGTGGATAGCTTCGTGAAGTATGTGTTTCATACACCGACCACAAACTTCGCTGTCAAGGATATACAGCACACATAACCATGTACTTTGCCAGCGAACGTGGTTGATATACGATATATATATATATATATTTATATATATATATATATATATATATATATATATATATATATATATATATATATGAAGCTCTTGTGTATCATAATCACGATGTGTATTACTGGAATACAGCGTTTCAATCGAAGCTCCTTCGGTAAAGTTTAATTTTCAGAGATAGTGTCCCGAAGGAAGAAGAGGTTGGGATACTATAATTGATGTGTGTGGCTGGTATGTAGTAGTAGTAATAGTAGCAGTAAGTAGTAGTAGTAGTAGTAGTAGTAGCAGTAGTAGTAGTAGTAATAGTAGCAGTAGTAGTAATAGCAGTAGTAATAATTATAGTAATGATGATGATAATAATGATAATGATGATAATAATGATAATTAATGATAATGATAATAGCAATGATTGTAGTAGTAGTAGTAATGATAATAATAATAATATAATAATAATTATAATAATGATAATAATTATAATAAACATGTACCATCTGTGAGGCGACCTCCTCCATGCCTTGACCACCCACACCAGTTTAACTGTCTCGCCCAGCCAACCAGCGGTAGGGGACAAGGCCAAACAGGTCAGCAGCATTTCCTGCTACTCACAGTATACCAGCCATAGCAGGGAATCCCCCCTCGCTCTTCGTCGTTTTCCCTCCTAGTGTTACAATCGTAGAAAATACCGACATTCACCAAAGAACGCGAGGGTCAATTAAGATTGCCATCGGGGGTGGGGGAGTTTAGTCGTGGGGTCTGGTCCTTTTCTTGGGGGACCTAAGTGATGGTCCGTGATGGGAGAACCACAGGTTTAACCTTCCCTGAGTGACGGTTTCCAGCCAGTGGGGGGGGGGGGGGGGGTTCTGGAGCGAGGTGGAGATGGTCAAGGATGTGACCCCTCGATTTTCAAATTCAAGTCGGGGGTCGCTTGATGCCACACACGTCATAAACATACATTGAAACCTACAACATATACCAACACATGGTATCGATATAAACCATTTGGCCCGGGTTCGATTCCCGAGCATATTAGGGTGACTAGTTCATGTATACATACGTATTCACAGACTAACCTGAAAGGCGAACTAGGGTACACTCGCTTGGTTCACAGTACACTCCCCTCACCACCCACTCTCTCATGTTAGTAGTACACGAACTTACCTAAATACGCATCCGCAAGTCTGACGTACACACAAAGTTATGTTGGGGTCTCGGGGGGGACTACCTACATTCCTCTCTCTCTCTGGCACCACTTCCAAGGAAAGTGGCGGCTCCGGTCTATCCAAATCGTCTACGCCACCGAGAACTTCCGAGAAAAGTCTGGGCGCCTCATCCATGGCCGTGGAAAATCGCCTTAGTCTGTCTGACAGTCCGGCTCACACCTCCCTCCGTCCTGGATGACCCACACCCCGGGTTCATACGGTTCATTTCCTTCTACCGTCGACATACACGCATCGCCTCTCGTGCCCCAGTTCAAAACGGCGGTGTCCTTGAAGGACGCCAACACCGTCGGAGTGCATAGTGTTTGCCTCCTCCTGTCGGCAGATGGTGAGCAGCCGTTGGAACGATCGCAAGGGCTCACACAGCGTGTGATAACAGCTTCCCACGGCGTCACCGGAACTTCGAAACACACTTCCTCTCACCGGCCAGCAGCATGTTGCCAGTGTTCTACCCCAGCACCGACAACACCATTCTACCTACACCTCAGTTCAAACGCTGGATGACACAGACCGTTGATGCTAGGCGTTCATACAAGACTGCCACACACACAACAGCATACCGACAGTCCCCATATCATCACCTCCCTCTTTTCTAGGATCGTATTAGTCCAGTTAATTCACCTCTCTTCACGATCTGGTCCTCCGTTATCTAGCAAAGCTAGAAGGCTACTTAAGGGGACGGGAGCGGTGGGGCTAGACACCCTCCCCTCCTCGTATCTTAACTTTCTAAAAGGAGAAACAGAAGAATGAGTCACGCGGGGAGTGCTCATCCTCCTCGAAGGCTCAGATTGGGGTGTCTAAATGTGTGTGGATGTAACCAAGATGAGGAAAAAAAGGAGAGATAGGTAGTATGTTTGAGGAAAGGAACCGGGATGTTCCAACAATCTTATATGGTTGCGAGGCGTGGGCTATAGATAGGGTTGTTCGGAGGAGGGTGGATGTGTTGGAAATGAGATGTTTGAGGACAGTATGTGGTGTGAGGTGGTTTGATCGAGTAAGTATTGAAAGGGAGAGAGAGATGTGTGGTAATAAAAAAAAGAGTGTGGTTGAGAGAGCAGAGGGTGTCTTGAAATGGTTTGGTCGCATGGAGAATGAGTGAGGAAAGGTTGACAAAGAGGATGTATGTGTCAGAGGTGGAGGGAACTAGGAGAAGTGGGAGGCCAAATTGGAGGTGGAAGGATGGAGTGAAATAGATTTTGAGCTTTCGGGGCCTGAACGTGCAGGAGGGTGAGAGGCGTGCAAGAAATAGAGTGAATTGGAACAATGTGGTATACCGGGGTCGGCGTGCTGTCAGTGGATTGAACTAGGGCATGTGAAGCGTCTGGGGTAAACCATGGAAAGTCTTGTGGGGCCTGGATTTGGAAAGGGAGCTGTGGTGTCGGTGCATTATACATTACAGGTAGAGACTGAGTGTGAACGAATGTGGCCTTTGTTGTCTTTTCCTAGCGCTACCTCGCGCGTGCGGGGAGAGGGAGGTGTCATTTCATATATATATATATATATATATATATATATATATATATATATATATATATATATATATATATATATACGTTGAAATGTATAGTTATGTATATGTGCGTGTGTGGACGTGTATGTATGTGCATGTGTATGTGGGTGGGTTGGGCCATTCTTTCGTCTGTTTCCTTGCGCTACCTCGCTAACGCGGGAGACATTGACAAAATATAATAATAAAGAAAAAGATATGATAATGATATATAGATATCCGAGGCCCCCGGGGGACAATGGATTACCCTGCACCACGCCATACTGACCGGAGGACCTATATATATATTTAACCTCGTTCACGTCGACTAAAGGTTAGTTGTTTACCGCTCTCTGTGGAGGAAGACCGCTGGCCAGGCGTTCCTCGTCTGTATATCAGGTTAGGGAAGAGCTTTCTGGATCGAGATACAGATGGCGTGCTTGTGAAGGTCTCGCACACAGACAGGTCTCGAGCCTGGTCATATCAGCTCAACTTAACGCTATCAACCTCGCTTCCTACGTACCTGGCCGATCAATCAGTTCAAGGTAAGTTGGAGGCCTCCTTTAAAGCCAAACCCCCACGAGAGAAAGTGGTACAGTATCTGCATGAACCTGAATGTGCTAAGATGACAGCCAAGTGTATCAGAGGGATGTGACCTTTCTAACCCAACCCTCCTCCCCCTCACACACACACAGGCACCTTGTGAACAGTGAGCATCTATGACCAACGTATATGAAACGTCCAAAATGAAAGCATTGCAATAAACAGAATACATTTCTGCCGTTGTTATGTTGGCGTCCGTTATACTTAACTGCGCAAGGGGGTGTTGCTAGGTAGCCTAATACTGGAACTGACTTATTGAATAACTTTTTAAACGAGCGTAATTCAGTGCTACCGAAACAAGAGCCATACAAAATACAAAATACAAAAAAAATATATATTACACAATAAAGATTTTATTGTATAATATTTTCTAATATTTTTTCTGAATTAAGGTATTGAAAACTTAGTTTTTCAATATACTGCGACTCCATTGGACCGGATCGTTTACTTAATTTTTTCCTCTTGTTTACCTAATGTTTGATATAGATAGATAGATAGTAGAGCTTACATCTGTGTATCGGGCTCCGACCTCGTAAGATGCTTGTCGACCTTAGCTTTATGTATCAAGTTCTAAACTTGTCAGATACAATTTGGTGTAGCTTCACGTATTGTCTGTATTTCCCAATGAACGTTCATTACGTACTGATGACGTAGTAGCGTCGTTGTTCGACGACACCAGACGCCTTTGTGGCCTGTTTAACGATAGCAAATGGACTAGTTGTATGTCTCCGAGAACAATGTCTTGTGAGTTCGTAATATAACCTCACTCTCGTCCGAAGCGAACGAGGCTTTCAAAGTAATTATATCTTGGGTAACGTTAAGGAAATGTTTAAACTGTAACGTAAACTTAGTACGTAACTCCTTAAATGCTTAGCCAGGGTATATAAACTTCCTCTGAGTAACGGGAGTTGATTATATGAAGCGGACAACGGTAGGCTGGTAATTCCGTTTTCTTTCTCATACAGGGCATTTCTTACTATTACACAAACACATTCTCAGTGTTTGGGGTTTTCCCCAGCGGTGACTGTACGTTAATTCGACGCATTCCCGAGCGTGGAGAAGTCTTGTAGTACGTCGAAATGCGAATGACACCTGAGTGTGTGTGTGTGTGTGTGTGGCCACGGCAATACTTGGTACCCACACCCCATTGAGCTGAGGGAGTGTGACGTCACCAACGTACATTTGGAGGGAAGGACCAAGCGGAACGAAGCTTTCGCTCTGACGTCATGACGTGCGCTCATGATCTGCCAATCAACTAGATCGTGTTATCTACGTCACATTTAATACGAAATTGTTTTATTCTTTTTCTCTTACGGTGGTGAATACATACTAAGTTTTTAAGCATTCGATATATTTTCTCTATCTCAACATTTCGTAAAGTTAGCGAAACTTTGATGGAGCTAACTGATAACTATGTCCAAAATTGAGAGAGAGAGAGAGAGAGAGAGAGAGAGAGAGAGAGAGAGAGAGAGAGAGAGAGAGAGAGAGAGACGTGGAATTGAGGAACGTAATAAATGGCCAGATTTCCCGTAGCCATTTAGTTGTTAAACTTTCTCACATCCGAGTTGGGCATCACTGTATTTCCCACTAATAATAATGAAAGCGAAAAATGTTTCTTAACCGGATAATTTGAGCCTTGGCTTGGCATACGTTTTGCCCAGTTATGTAAAATACAACGAAATGCAAGGTTGTAGAGTGTATGAGTGATCAATATAACGAAAGAAAATGGTGTGTGTATGAGTGATCAATATAACGAAAGAAAATGGTGTGTGGGTTACATAGTGTCTCGGTAATAACGTATTTAAGGGACGTCATTGCTGTAACGGTTAGCGTTGGTGACCATGACGCACGCATCCACGGGCCGCCCGAGGTCGAACCCACTTAGGTTCGAATCCTTGTTGCGGGGAGTCGGTCCGCAGTCAACCCAGCTGTTCATCTTACATTAGAGGCTGGTTGAAAAATTAGTTGCCTAACTTAGGTTAAAATATATATATATATATATATATATATATATATATATATATATATATATATATATATATATATATATATATATATATATATGTTCGTTGATTCCTGGTTGGAATGGGGGCACACCTGCCTACGTTATCAACAGTTTATCTCTCTGATAAGGGATTAGATTACGCGCTCCACCAGGGGAGACCTGATGAAGGGGGGGGGAAGGTGTGGACGCTGGCAGTCCACTGTCTCGAGCGATGATGGCGGGCGTGGCCGGCCTGGTTGTAATGGCCACAGTTATAACAGGTGGGTTATGAGTGCTTCATCTCGCTGGTTGTTATGGCCACAGTTATAACAGGTGGGTTATGAGTGTGCTTCATCTCGCTGGTTGTAATGGCCACAGTTATAACAGGTGGGTTATGAGTGCTTCATCTCGCTGGTTGTGATGGCCACAGTTATAACAGGTGGGTTATGAGTGCTTCATCTCGTAAGTTGGTGCTGTGTGTGTGGGGGTGGGTTTGAAAACTTGTGATGGCCGGGGCCTGACGGGGAAGAACGTAACCCTTGAACACACACACACACACACACGAATCAGTAAGTTGTGGGCACAGAAATTACCCTGTGTCCTCCTTCACTCCTAACAGAGTCCCATGTCCTCCTCCACTGTTGACGGGGCCCTATGTCCTCCTCCACTGTTGACGGGGGCCCTATGTCCTCCTCCACTGCTGACAGGGCCCCATGTCCATTCCATTCCTAACAGGCCCCCCTCCCCCCCTCGTTTTCCCTCCATTCCCTCCGGGGAGTCCTGTTTCCACTGCTAACAGATCACGTCCTCCCTCCACTGCCGACAGAATCCCAGTCCACCACTAGTAAGACCTCCTCTCCCTAGCCAGTGGTCGCCTGGATCCCGTATCTCCAACCCTACACCACCTCACTCTGTCCTTCCCCCGCAGGGACGGTGGCTCAGGTGTCCGTGAGGGGCGTCGCGCTGACGAAGGGCGGCGAGAGGCAGGAGTACATGAACTTGGGATCGGACGACCTCAGCTACCAGCTGGAATGCCTCGTGGACGCTCGGCCTGTGGACATCGTCAACATCACCTGGTCCCTTAACACCTTGGCCGACGTGTACACCTGGGTCGCCTCCACAGGCTTGGTCACAGGTGAGAGGCACAGTGGGTGTGTGAGAGTGAGGCAGGCTCGTATGGGTGTGTGAGAGTGAGGCAGGCTCGTGTGGGTGTATGAGAGTGAGGCAGGTCGTGGTGAGAACTGGCAGTGTCGGGGTGTGTGAGAGTGAGGCAGGGTCGTGTGTGGGATGAGCAGTCGTGTGGTGTGAGAGTGAGGCAGGGTCGTATGGGTGTGTGAGAGTGAGGCAGGCTCGTGTGGGTGTGTGAGAGTGAGGCAGGGTCGTGTGGGTGTGTGAGAGTGAGGCAGGGTCTGTGTGTGGTCAGTCGTTGAGAGTGTGAGGGCAGGGTCGTGTGGGTGTGTGAGAGTGAGGCAGTCGTGTGCTTGTGAAGTGGCAGGTCGTGTGGTGTGTGAGAGTGAGGCAGGTCGTGTGGGTTAGTCGGGGGTGAGATGAGGCAGGTCGTGTGGTGTGTGAGAGTGAGGCAGGTCGTGTGGTGTGTGAGAGTGTGCAGGTCGTGTGGGTGTGTGAGAGTGAGGCAGGGTCGTGTGGGTGTGTGAGAGTGAGGCAGGGTCGTGTGGGTGTGTGAGAGTGAGGCACGGTCGTGTGGGTGTGTGAGAGTGAGGCACGGTCGTGTGGGTGTGTGAGAGTGAGGCAGGGTCGTGTGGGTGTGTGAGAGTGAGGCAGGGTCGTCTGAGAGTGAGGATAGGTCGTTCGAGTGAGATAGTGAGTCACGCTGACCAGCCGAAAGTAGGTGTCTTCCACCCTCATTCCGGGGTCGTTTGTGTGTGTGTGTGTGTGTGTGTGTGTGTTTGACCTGGTCTTAGTGGTTGTTAGCCCCCACTTCCCTTGTGTGCATCTGCCTAGGTTGTAGAGTTGACAGGATGTTTGCCTAACTCAACTGAGATCTGTACAGTTGAGGCAAGGCTTGTGAAACGCGGTTGTAAAAGTCAGTCAGTCTGGTTGTTTCGGCAAAGAAAGATTGTGCTTATGAGGCAGGGGTTGTAAGTCTTATGCAGGGGTTGTATTGATGAGACAGGGGTTTTTAAAAGTGAGTCATGGGTTGTGAATGAGAGACAAGGGTTTTGAGATAAGGGTTATATAGGTGGCTGGGGTTGTGTATATTAGGTAACTGATGCTTTGGGGTCTTTCATGTGAAGCAAATATGAGACAGGTGAAGTAAGTGTTGTACAGGTGAGGCATGAGTTGTACAGATGAGGCAAGTGTTGTACAGACGAGGCAAGTGTTGTACAGATGAGGCAAGTGTTGTACAGATGAGGCGAGTGTTGTACTGAATCAAAACAGTACCCTGCGTATGTGCATATTTACGTCTTTATGTGATCATTCGTCTGTTATTGCATTTTTCTGTTTCCTAAGCTTACGAGTGGCTGAATCCTTCTGTACTTCCTGTAATGTAATGATGTAAACTTCTGGACTTTTTGATATCTTAAGATCTTTCTCCCTGTCTCTCATGAACAAGACAGATACAGTCATACCCGAATGATACATCAGTTGTATTTAAGGTGCTGTATGAAGGTACTGTATTAGTGCGCTGTATTAAAGGGCTGTATTAAGGCTATGGTGATAGAAGCTGTCAAGCGTAAACTGGAGAAAACGTAGAGTGGGTTTACGTTGTTTTCCGTGTCAAGTACATGGATGTGGGTTGGTGTTCATCAACTGAAGAATACCCACTGCTGATGATTTTTATGTGCATCATAACATAACATTAAGGGTCAAGGGTCATTATCATACTCGAACAGGGTTGTTCGAGTATGATAACGACCCTCTTCGACTTTGGCCTTATGATCCTTTGGTATCATCACTCGATCGAGGGTTCACTGCCCTGCTTCATCTGGGGTTTCGTTGGTTCAGTGGATCGTAGCTCACAAGGACAGTAGATGAGGGTTCATTGATCAGGGCTCGTTGCTTCGGTTACTCAGGTCATGTTATTACGGTTACTCGGGTCGTGTTACTGCGGTAACTCAGGTCTTGTTACTACGGTTACTCAGGGCGTGTTACCACAGCCGCTCGGACTTCGTTTAGAGAGTAAGCAAACAACGGTCCTGTTTCGAAGCGTGCGACCCAGATCGAAACCCGTCCTGCTCACGACTCGACACATTTCAGGGGGGGTTTGACCCCCCCAACACCTGTTTGTCATCTCGCTCTTATGATATCGCATCACAAAGCTCATATTGTTTCACCACGGGTAGCGGTGGTTTAAGACAAAGGGATTCGAACTGGAACGTATTATCGGATCGGGTCGAGCAATGTGGTTCGGACAGGTAGACATTTACCCAGAAAGGAAGGGACTTGCGTGAACTCGTTCACCTCATGTCTCGAGACTGGGGGGGCTTCGAACCCCAGATGAAGCATTATAGGATGCAGTGAGGATCTCTCACAACAGACTACGCAACAGGTTAGGTTAGAAACATACATACACACGCACGTGCATACGCTACATACTTATGTACACGCACGTGTATACGCATACGCTACATACATACGTATGAGTTAAGTGTATTTCTCTACCTCCTCATTGAGCCTCTCATCCCGTTCTCTTTCTCCATCACGAGATTACCTGGGACCTAGCTTGACCTCTGATGACCTCGACCTCTCCAGTCCTCCTCCTGCCGGTGTCCCACAAGGGCTCGGGTCAACACCCAGGCCGGGTGTCACACTTAAGGGTTCCTTTGTCTCCTACAGTGAAGGAGCCGCTGAAGGACCACGTGAGGAGCGCCTCGGAGGGCGTGGTCGTAGGGCCTGACATACAGTTCACGTCGCCCACGCCCTCCATGCGGGGTCTGTACGCCTGCAACGTCTACCACAACCGTAATGATGTGTCTGACAACCCCGTCAAGGGTTTCTTCGACCTCCAGATGTACGGTAGGTGTTGGAGGATGACCTCCAGATATATGGTGGGTGTTGGAGGGTGACCTTCAGATGTATGGTGGGTGTTTGAGTATAACCTTCCAGGTGTACGGTGGGTGTTGGAGGATGACCTCCAGATGTATGGTGGGTGTTGGAGGATGACCTCCAGATATATGGTGGGTGTTTGAGGATGACCTCCAGATGTATGGTGGGTGTTGGAGTGTAACCTTCCAGGTGTACGGTGGGCGTTGGAGGATGACCTCCAGATGTATGGTGGGTGTCGGAGAATGACCTCTAGGTGTATGGTGGGTGTTGGAGGATGACCTCCAGATGTATAGTGGGTGTTGGAGGATAACCTTCAGGTGTACGGTGGGTGTTGGAGTATGACCTCCAAGTGTACGGTAGGTGTTCGAGTACGACCTCCAGACTGTGGCAAACACCAGATATAAGAAGTTACACGAGAGACGATCGTATTCCCATAAATCATAATGTGTGGCGTGACGTATTGCAACCACGTACGCGCACCACCACAATCAAAACGACCCTAAGCCGACACTAAAAATACCCCCCGACGCTTCTCTTCCAGCCTTCTTCCAGGAGGGATACAACATATCAGCCTCCCTGGAAGGCTGTGCGATTCGCTGGAACTTCAGCACCCCGCGTATCTACCCGCGTCCGTCGGTGAGGTGTGGCTTCTGGTCGACTGCCACGGGCGAGGAGGTGTCGCTGTTGAGTGGAGGAGGTCTCGTGTACCGGCAGGACATCGACCACACCTGGCACGTCTTCGTCCAAGACTCGCTGCTGCAGGTGAGGTTCCTCGCCCAGTTCGCGGGGTCCCTTCGTCAAGAGGGTGTCTGTTGATTCTGGTCTTCCTTGTGTGTGTGCGTGTGTGTGTATGTGTGTGTGTGTGTGTGAAGATATATATTGTATTTTGTTCCATCTATTTCTTTCTCACTTGATCTGTAGCTATACGGCAGTAACCTTTGCCTGTGTGTGACCATTACTGACTTTGATTCGTCCTCCTCTTTTTTTTTTCTATACAGAGGGAGTTATATTGATAATGGGTGCCACTGATATTAGGATTAGAAAACGAGTAGACGTCGCGATGATAAAAGAAAATGGATGTGTGGTTGGTATCTGAGAGAGAGAGTGTGTGTGTGTGTGTGTGTGTGTGTGTGTGTGCGCAACACTGTGAGCCTCGGTTCCTGGTCAGAAATAAAGCCTAGCTCTCTCTCTCTCTCTCTCTCTCTCTCTCTCTCTCTCTCTCTCTCGTAGGCAAGCGCTGCCTAGCCCTTCTCTCATCCCTGTTCTTTCCCCCTCCTGCAGGTGAGGGACGTTCCCCGGGGCACCACCTTGCAGTGCAACACCCAGGTCCCCATCGCTAACTACAGTCGCCAGACGGGGCTCAGCCAGAACCCAGTGATCTCCTCTGAAGGTATGGTTAAAAGGGGACTGTCGCCTCTCGTGCGTTCCCTACGCTCACCTGATTCCATTACACTGTACCTAATTCCGTGCCTAAGATGCAACTTAGGGGCACTGAACACGTGTGTATACCTCCTCCTCATATGGCCTGAACTCACATTGCCCAGACAGACATGCGAGACCACGGCGTTCCACGACCTCTGCTACCACCTGACCAACTTTGCTCACCCTCCCAAACCCTCGTACCTTATTTCACTACTGCAATGCCTCGCTTTCCCCTTCAGCGCCCCCGACGAACTTAAAAATCAAGATCCTCTGCCTTAAAGACCTCCTTCGGCGCGCCCCACCGAAACGTAGTTCAACCCCATCCATGGTCCTCCCTTACAACACCAGAGGGAGGGTTGGGTGTCCTTACCTCTCCCTCAACACCCTCCCGCAGCACCTCGCCCAGCCTTTATGGGAGCTGTATACACTCGACAGCCCCGGTGGCACGTAGATCGAACCCCTTTTTTACCCAGTCCCTCAACAATCCACACTGCCAGACCGACCATTATCATCATCTCACCACCGCCTTCCTTCCTTTAGCGCCTCCATCGCATCTGATACCTTAATCATTCTCTCTCTCTCTCTCTCTCTCTCTCTCTCTCTCTCTCTCTCTCTCTCTCTCTCTCTCCGCTTCGTCCTCCTCTTAACACGAGAGACTCGACCCTCTCTTCCCTCTTGCAAACGGTCGTTTCAACGGGCTGTTGTGCTCCTCCGCAGTGGAGGACCGGGGCTGCCCCGCGCTACCGCCGCTGAAGGCCAACATGGACGTGAGGGTACGTGGGTGCTGGTACAACTGTAGGGACGAGTGCCATCAGATCGGAGGAGGAGGAGGAGGAGGAAGCTGGTCCTCCTCGCCAGCGGAGGCCGAGGTATGTAGGTCCTTGACGACGGTGTGTGTGTGTGTGTGTGTGTGTGTGTGGGCGACAGCCGAGGTACATAGGTCCCTGACAAGGGTGTGTGTGTGTGAGTGTGTGTCGGCTACAGCAGGAGCCACCACGGGTGTAGTACACCAGCGACACCTCTCTCCCACTGGTGAGATGCATTCGTTAGTTCGTTATGTGTAAAAGACACCTTCGAAATTCGTGTACACATACCACTATCGTTATGTTCTAAATCAGAATGCACTGGCGTGGATCACGGTGATTGGTCAGCGTCACGAGAGGCGATTGGTAAGTGGTGGCCAATCTTCGTGTCCCAATCATCTGATTCACCTCCTCTCTCTTCCCAGAGACACTGTTTCAGTAAGGTCTTCAATGAGCTTCTTCACACGTTGCTTGCAACTGCATTTAGCTTTTCCCATGTTGCTTGAAACTACATTTAGCTTTTTCCATGTTCCTTGAAACTGCATTTAGCTTTTTCCATGTTGCTTGAAACTGCATTTTACTGTGTGCTCAAAGGGTTCTCTTCCTCCCGGCGCAGTACCGCTGCGATCCTGGCTATGTGGCGAAGTGGGGTCTGGACGACAGGCCGATGCCTGAGTGGCGTTTGAAGGTGACATGCGACGAGACGCGGCACTCTTGGCTCTCCCCCGACGGCTCCCCTGCCATGGCGCTTCGCTTGCCCACCTGCTGTAAGTAGGACGGCGGAGGAGAGGAAGGGGTGTTGAGCAAGACGGGAGGGGAAGGGGTCGTCTTTGTCCCACGGAATGCGCGTTGAGGTTAGGGAGGATCCGCCTCAGCGAACGCAATCTGGTTCTACGTGGAAGAAACTAGATTTTTTTGTGATATTCTTTACAATGTGATGATAAGGGTCTTTCATGATGGCCTGTGGCAACGTGTAATTTAAGAGTAATTTCTCCCATATGATTGGTATTAGAAACAGTTCTAGTCATGACATACGGGGAAAAGCTTGTAATATAACCATACTCCTCAGCTCAAGTTGTTAGACGTCATGATACATTCTGTAAATAATATACATTTAACATCTCTCACTCTAGGCTCTGCTTAATGTTGAACATTCTTCATGCGTGTGTTGTGACGACCAATCAGTAAACAGTGTTGCGTGGCAGTAACACAAGCCACGAGCTTATTTCAGGGCAAAACATTGGTCGTGTTACTGTGATGTGTTCCTCTCTCCCACAACAGTGTACAGCGGAGCAACTGACGGATCCCCCAGCATCCCTCTCTTTGTCCTCACCCCTCTGGTCGTGTGGCTTCCATGGACGAGGCTGGCGCCGTAACGCGAGTGTCTAATGCATTGTCACCTGCGTCGTCCTCTTCCTCCTCCTCCTCCTCACCATCATCATCTGGGCTTCAGTCTCCTTCGACGCGTTGGAGTTGGCTCCGTTCGTCTTCACCTCGCCGAGCGTCCAAGCAGTCCAGGTATAATATCCCGCGCGCCCTCACTCTGGTGGTCACCTCTCCCTCCCACAGTACCTTTCGTAATGAACGTCGGCACATCCAGGGTGTCCCTCTGGTTCCTGGCTTCCCTACTGCCGTACGGGTCTTCGTAGGACACAAACACGTTCAAGTAGGTGTTGTCGCCCTACCTTGTAGAGTCTACGCTAACGCCCATGTATATTGGATACATATATCTATCTATCACACAGGCCGTTACCTTCCTACTCATTCCTGCATCTAGGAGCTTAGATGCATTAATAAGTATTCATGTCAGTTACTTTACCAAGTAGCTTTCATTCATCACGAAATATGAAAGAATGTACAGTAATGACCCCTCCCCCATCCTCCTCCTTTGATTATCAACCTGTGTTAAGCGAGTGACAGCACCTGGGCAAGAGAGATGCCCTCATTAACGTACCTCACAAACTCCCACGCATTTTTACCTCCTCCCTTGTTTGAAACGAGGTTCATTGTGCCATTCGTCCAAGTAACGCGACTTTCCATCGCAACCCATGCATGACGGAGCTTCGCTCTAACCGTACAAACTCAGCCACCATTGTTAATGCAAATACGATAAACACCTACTACAGAGACTAGTTGGGGAAAATGTATTCTAGAGTTAAGTGTTATACAAGTGAAAAGAACATCAAATGTATTCAGATAAGCTAGTAACACGTTTTCTTTCCAACCTCGACTCGAAAGATGATTCACCTGTCAGAGTCTGTTATGTAGAGTCTTGTGTAGCACAGAGTAGTGCAAAGTAGTGGTAATGTAATGTAGTTTGGTAATATAGTATGATGTAGTATAGACAGTAGCCAATATGCATTGTTGTTTCAGTCTATCCTGTTTAGTTCTATGTATCCTTTACTTCCATAAATGCGTTTTATATATATATATATATATATATATATATATATATATATATATATATATATATATATATATATATATATATCCTGCTGTCTCCTTTTGCCATACCGAGAACTAAATAGAAAGCTCAGCAGTTGCTTTTAGGGGGTTATAGTAAAAAAAATCCCCCTTTCCCCCTCTTTTTTTTTCGTTTCAAAATCCTCCATTTGGGGTGGGAGGGAGGAAAGGAAGGGGGGGGGCACCAATGAACTATAAGGGTCTGTTCTGTCATAATAAAACGTTGATTCAAAGTGATAGTGTTTAATAAATATAGATATATGTATATGGGTACATGAGTGACATTGACATTACAAAGTTTAAAAAGTCGCTTACCAATAAATATTACAAACAAGAAAAAAAAAATATTGCAAGGTAGTTTCCGATTACTTTGCCTTTTGAGTATACCTCTAAGTACAAATTTTCTAAAAGTCCTTCAGTACAAATTGTGTTTAGCTTTCTGACATTTTTAAGTACCAAAATCCCACTCGTTCTTCTTCAGCGTTTAAGCCTCAAAATCTTGCTCATATGTATAGTCCGGTAGCACCAATTTCTCGTCTCCAGTTTCATAACAGTGGAAGACGCTAAAGTGAATGTGTCCACCAACACATTATCGTAGTAAACATTGTGCGTTATCTCTTCGACAACAGCCATTTACAGTCGTAACGGACATGCAATACGCCGGACAGGTTATTTGCGTCTCTATGGCTTACAATCTTGAGAAATTTCCTGAGAAATTTTGAGAGAAAACTGTTTTAGAAAATCTCTGTACCATGTAATGTAACTTTTCGTACTTGTGTGGCAGTGTTGAGTCTTGATATGAATGTGTATATGAAGGCAGGCGCAGTTCACATTCAAACTGAAACAAGGGAAAAATTCAAAGAGTATCTCATTCAGTCTCTCACATGATCACGCAAAAAAGCTTCGCCAGGGGAGGCGAAAAATATCACGCCATCATAAAATTTCCCAAACCTGAATGTCCGTCAATTTTCATGATTTCGAAAATATAGATTTTCATGTTTACAGAATCCCATATGTTGGATTATGTAAATTTATTTTGCAAATAATGGCTTCTAAACCACTTCCAATAGACTTGGCCAATATCGGTAATATTTTTCTGCTATTATCTTAAGTCAGAAATGTTTTTGTGATCAATCGTGAATGTGTTTATATAAGACTTTCGTACCGGGCTGTCTGAGGGTGGGGTCCAGTGTTCGATTCGCCCGGCAAGATGCGCGTTCGTATATTACTCGTAGGTCACACGAGCGCGGTAGCCCTGGCCCTTGTCGTAGAATCGGACGACCTGGTGAGGTAGAGAGAAAATATAGGAGATTAGTAAAGGAATATTAAGAAAAATAAACTCAAAACTGTAGATATTCCCAGTTGCATGTCTGATTTTAGAGAAAATGGGAATAATGCTAAAAGTAACTCTTAAGGAAAACGAAGTTAGGGGAGTGTCTTATAAATCATGAAGTGGAAGAGAAATAACAAGTTGAAATGGTAGTATTGTGCGTGTGGTTTATTCATTATCCCATGCCAGTACAGCGTCCGTTGTATGGTTGAGACTTTGATAATGAGGTCAGGTTAAAAGCTGACTGGGTCAGGTATGGTGTCCGACTTCCTGTATTAGAACAGGGAGCAATGTGCAGTGCAGTGTGGATATGCTAAGGTAGGGCCTCCACTTGATCCAGTGGCAGTAGACGGACAAGCAGGATATAAAATGTCTGTTAAATTGCTTTTTCTTTAGTTGGAGATATTGGCAGATAACTGTTTATAGCATACCTGTATACCTTACAGTATACCTGACTAATGCAGCGATGTTAACATAGATTTTGCCTTTAGTTTCTGTCATTATAGATAAGGCGTTATTTATAGGCAAATGTGATCCGCAGAACAGTATATGAAATGTCTCAAAAAATTCCTGACTGAAACGGTTCATCACCTTAGATTCAACGCTTTAGGTTCCAGTAATATGAATTTGCATACACCTACCCATACTTGGGGGCGGGGGGTTCATGGCCATTTATATATATATATATATATATATATATATATATATATATATATATATATATATATATATATATTTCTATGAGTCCAAAGGGAAAATGAAAGACGATAAGTTCCCAAGTGCACTTTCGTGTAATAATCACATCATTAGGAGAGACACGAGAAAGAAATATAAGTCAGTTGATATACAACGAAGAGACGTAGCTGGGACGCCGATTTGATAAACACGTGATATATGAGTTGACGTCATGCGCTGTGAACAGCAGTTGAAATGCACGTAAAAGATATTGAGCCCAGCTAACCAGCCCAGAGTTCTGAGACATATTTAACCTTGAACTACAAAACTGATGAACATAGCTTGACCCTTCCCACCAGCAAGGAGCAGGTTGCATCAGCATCCTGCTTAGACCACGCCCATCAGAAGTCCTGGTAGACCACGCCCATTGCACGGGGCATGAAGCAACGTGATCCAGAATTGAGCTGTTGTGTTTGTGTCTCAAAAAATATTATCTTCCGACGATCCCAGTAAACTCCAACCTCTGGTCTCGCATTGGTAAAGTGAACGCTGGCACAATCCACACCCAACAGGTTGATAGAGTGGTCCAAACTGCACATGCGCCGAACGAACATGGAGGACTAACGCATTTCGAAAGCCTAGCTATTCAGTGAGAGGTGCACTTCTTATGGTTGAATACCAATTGGTTATCAGTGGACAGAATTATGATCGTGTTCTGTTGTGTGTTTGTCTGTGTGTGTGTGTGTGTGTGCGTGTGTAAGCAGAGATAAACGGATGTCTGTTACATAGGTTAGGTAGGGTAATGTGAGGTAGCTAATTGGTCCATGCAAGTCATGGTCAAGCATTTCCCAACACTCATTGTTCGAACTTGTCCTTGTTCTGTCTGTGGTTATTATATATATATATATATATATATATATATATATATATATCACACGAAAGTGCACTTGGGAACTTACCGTGTTTCATTTTCCCCGTGGACTCGTAGGAATGTATATATATATATATATATATATATATATATATATATATATATATATATATATATATATCATTCGTCAGGACATGAATTATGGTATTATATTTCCTGATAAAGGAAGAATTATGAGAGGATCATATAGTGTGTTCTAGATTGCAGCAAACCCCTCACCCCCCCCAAAAAAAAAAGAAAATGAGTTTGACGATGAATCATTGGCAATAGATATATAGCTAAATGTATACAACTCGGCCAGATGCAAATTGTCGCTCGGGCTTCGCCAAACATGGTGAGTGTCTGACTCATTTATGAGCAGGGGAGGGAGAGACATGAGTGTTCGTGTGGGGGGGTTAGGGGGGCCCAATTTTCGAATAGATCCATTAGGCTGTTATGTTTCGGACAGCTTAAAGCTTAGCGTCAGATTTTCAGAGATGTTTACTTTGGTTGGCACAACAGATTATTAAGTTTATAACATACCAAACTTCATGAGGTGTTAATGCGGCAATGAACATTACGTTTAAAACATGACTATGAATAAAGTTTGGCTGTGGATAGGGCGGCATTTAAAAAAAAAAGAAATGGCTTCGAGTTGGCCATTAGAATAAAAAAATCCGGCCCAGAGAACACCATCTTAGAATTTTCCATGGAGTAGTAGAGATGGTGGACTGTTTACGTGTACGTACACGGATAGAGAAATGTTCTAAAGTCTCAAAGACATATTGGAAGACGCTTTGAAAGAAATAGTTTCGTTAGCGTTTCAAAGAAACGTTAGAATTTTGTAATTAACAATTGTGATACTGTTAATTACATATAATTGAAAACAGCAAATATGTAAATATGGCTATTCATCAACTTTATACATATTTAACTTTAACTAGTTAAGGTATAGCTCATTGAAAAGTGAAAATAATTTGTTTATTACCTACTCTTATAGCATAATTTATAATTGCACATTAAAACGCAAATGCATTCAGAATTAATAGTGTGTAGGTATTTAGATGAGTGAAATAATAATGCTGAAGACTTTCAAAGTTGTGAAACCTATATAATTCCAGATACAACGTTTTTAATTTACGATTAATATAAATTCTAAAAGAGCCATCTTTAAACTGTTACCACTTGACCGTGTCTCCATATATATCGCTGAGCTCTGCAAATCTGCCTTCTCGTGTCTTTTCCGAACAGCCCTAACTCTCTTCCCCTTTTAAAGGTCTTTTACTTCCTCCGAAAGTCTTAGATAGATTTTTTCCTGGCTTTTTCACCCTATTTATGTGTTCTTATTGTCTATATTGTGTCAATAAAGGCTTTTTTTGGCTGTGAACCAGAGCGCTTGACCCAAAAGAAGAAAGAAAACGGTGTTCTCTAACAGGGAGACTCGTGTATGTCGACCATCATTCCCCTATTGTTCATTTTATAAGACCTTTTCTTAGTCGCAGGGAAACTGATGTACGTTTAAGATTCGTCCCTTGCTGCACAGACTGTTAGATGATCTCTTATGGCATTATATGAACGAGACTTATATCATGTATAGTATTTTCAAGGGGTAATATCTGATAAAAGAAAGGAGTTGAATTGGCTGTGCTTATTCTTAAATTTCCTTCACAAACATCGTAGTTGATCCTGCTGTTTGCGAACGTCGGATGGTTTTAGTGAAAGCGTAAGGTATCGAACACTGAGGTCACACCGCGAGTGGAAAGCCAATCAACCCATCGGCGAGGCTCTGTCACCGTCTATTGTGAGGGGAGGGAGTATGTCGTGACGAAGGAGGAACTTCTCAGTCGAAAGGAAGTTTGGGGAAGTTGCAGAGAACCTCGAGGCTGAAGAGTTCCTCCTCGGGGGGGAGGGAAAGAGGTCTTGGGGTTATCATAAGATGATAAAGAGGATACGACGCAGGGAATCGTAGGTGGTTAGCAGGTACTTCGATTGTCGTACTTACCTGGACGCGCTTGTTCGGGAGGGCAACGCGGTATTCGCCACTCGTCAGGTACCCATCGCTGTTCTCCAGGTGTCTGTAGTGGTTGCCAGTCTTGTCATCGTATACGGCCCACTCGAAGTCGTACGGCATGCCCTTCACTCGCTGTCGGAGAGGAGGCGGAGGAGGAGAAGGGAAGGGAGGGAGGAAGGAGCTGGGTTAACATAACTCTTCTTACACGCGTATTGAAAGGGAAGGAATTATGGTCAGCTTCCTAGATTCTGAAAGCTTTTAAAAGCTTAGTTGTCTGAGCTTTGACTTGAACTTGAGATACATTTCAAGGTAAATGGACTGGTATTTCAATATGAATTTGTGTCTTTTGTTAGACGTTGTGACAGAATTGGCGCGAGCAGCCCTCGTATATCAGGGGAAGAATGGGGTCTGATGGTATACTCACAGGTGGTCCGTAAGAAGTGGGAGGTGGTCCGTAGGAAGTGGGCGGTGGTCCGTAGGAAGTGGGCGGGGGTCCGTAGGAAGTGGGCGGCGGAGCTGGAGGACCATAATTAGTCGGGGGGGCGTAGGAAATGGTTGGGGCTTCATACGAATCGGGAACCTCGTACGAATCGGGAACCTCGTATGAATCGGGGGGTTCGTACGAATCGGGAGTTTCGTAAAGTCCTGATGGTACGGCGGGGGCTTCAACTGGAGTCTCATACAGGCCTGAAGGTGCTGAAGGGATCGGGATCGTGACTGCTGAAGCTGCGCGCAGTCTCGAAAAGGCGAGGGGACCTGAAAATATCCCGTCTATGACGGCCTTATCCGAAGCAGTGTCACTGGACCGTTCCTCATCCACATTTGAGGCTTCAGCAGCCTTGTGGCCTCCATCGGATCGAGTTTCGGGTTCGCTCGGTGTCTCATCGTGATCCGAAGGACCAGCAGGTGTTTCGTCCACTTCCAAGGCTTTAGAGGGCTCGTCAGCTTCGCTCCGTGTCTCAGCAACACCAGAGGGTTCACTCCGTGTTCTACCCGAAGTTGAAGACTTAGCAGTGGCTGAGACTGGCTTTGACAGGGTCTTAGTCGGATTTGAGGGTTCGTCGGGTGTTTCGCCCGCGTCTGAAGCTTCAGCCTGGACTGAGACTGCTTCAGATCGAGTCACGCTGACAGCGGAGGCTTCATCTGTTTCGCTTAATTCCTCGTCCGTACCAGCGGTTTTAGCAGGTGCCTTATCCACATCTGAGGCTTCAACTGGCTCTGAGGCAGCGTTGGATCGAGTCTCGGGTTCACTTGGCGTCTCATCTGGAACGGAGGGTTGTTCGTCGAGTGCTTCACCCGCTTCTGAAGCTTCGGCAGGGCTCGAGACTGCTTGTGATCGGGTCTCGCTTGCAGAGGGTTGATCGGCTTCGCTCTGTGTCTCACCTGCTTCAGAGGGTGTACCGACTTCTCTCTGTGTCTCACCTGCTTCAGAGGGTGTACCGGCTTCGCTCTGTGTCTCACCTGCTTCGGAGGGCTGAGCAGCTTCTCTCTGTGTCTCACCTGCTTCAGAGGGTGTACCGGTTTCGCTCTGTGTCTCACCTGCTTCGGAGGGTGTACCGACTTCTCTCTGTGTCTCACCTGCTTCAGAGGGCTGAGCAGCTTCTCTCTGTGTCTCACCTGCTTCAGAGGGTGTACCGGCTTCGCTCTGTGTCTCACCTGCTTCGGAGGGCTGAGCAGTTTCAGAAGGTTGATCGGCTTCGCTCTGTGTCTCCTCCGCACCCGAGCGTTCAGAGGGCTGGTCAGCTTCGCTCTGTGCCTCATCTGCAGCCGAGGCTTCGGCAGGTTCGGAGAGTTGAACGGCTTCGCCCTCCGTCTCATCGGGACTTGAGGGTTCTTCGAGGGCTTCGACCCCGTTCGAGCGCCCTGAGACTGCGAGCTGGGCGGCAGACTCCTGTGGAGACGACTCCGAAGCCCCGTGGTCATGGTCGTGGCTGTGGCCATTCAACAGCTCTGGGGTGGGCATAGGCAGCGCGGCCACCAGCCCAGCAGCGGTGGTGGCGACCACAAGGAGGCTCAGTATCTGATGTGCCTGAAACGGGAAAAATAAATGGTGTTATTCGAATCATCGAACCATTGAAGCAGTGTCGGTCATTCTCGAACCATTGAAGCAGTGTCGGTCATTCTCGAACCACTGACGCAGCGTCGTTCATTCTCGAACCACTGAAGCAGTGTCGTTCATTCCCACCCCTCCCTTGCGACTCGTCTCAGTGGACAGAACCTCAGCAGCGCCTGGTGTTGTTAGGTCAATCTTCCTTCGTTTTACGCGTTTGATCCCAGTTATGAGTTCGTTCTCAATTTCATCTACGCGTTCAATCTCATTCCATGTCTTGGTGCGCCTATCCTTTTTCGTTTGTTTGTGGCAAATGACATATAGACGACAGTTAGAGAACGAACCACCACATCATCCCCCCCCCACACCACTTACCCCCTAACAGTCTACACTTCACTACGCCAAGGACCATACCTCACACAGCCTACGCACGTCCGCCGCTTCGTAACTTCATAACGTGCGCCGCGCGTCGGCTGAGCGACGTGAACGCGTCGTTCTTCTTATCGCTGGCGGGAACCCAGCGAACGTACTGTAGCGTCGTGTAGGAACAAGACGTTGCGTCTCTCGCATCCTTTGCGTGGTGGGTGAGAGTCCCTTCCTCATGATCATATACCCATCACATGGAGACCAATCTCCCTTCCTCATGATCACATACCCATCACATGGAGACCAACTTCCCTTCCTCATGATCACATACCCATCACATGGAGACCAATCTCCCTTCCTCATGATCACATACCCGTCACATGGAGACCAACTTCCCTTCCTCATAATCACATACCCACCACATGGAGATCAACCTTCCTTCCTCATGATCACATACCCACCACATGGAGACCAACTTCCCTTCCTCATAATCACATACCCGTCACATGGTAATCAACATACCTTCCTCATAATCACATAACCTTCACATGATAATCATAATCACATCAGTTTTGCGATTCCCTCACAGATGGTGTCCACTCCTCTCCCTCACCACCTGTGCCTCAGACACACTCACACCCCCTCGCCTGGCTCTGGGTGCCCCTCATCCACCCGTATACTGACAGTCAGTATACGCAGTATACTGACTGTCACTATACGCAGTATACTGACAGTCAGTATACGCAGTATACTGACTGTCACTATACGCAGTATACTGACTCTCACTATACGCAGTATACTGACTGTCACTATACGCAGTATACTGACTGTCACTATACGCAGTATACTGACTGTCACTATACGCAGTATACTGACAGTCAGTATACGCAGTATACCACAGGTATACGCCACCGTAGGTCGCCGGGGGGGAACTTGATTGCGTATCACTAGAGGACTTCAAGTCTTGCATTCATCGTCTTCATTAGGTCCAGCCTTCGACGTGGAATTCAAGCTATCTCTCCCAACGTCCAATTTGAAGTTCACACATAAGAGATTTTTCTCGTGGTAATTAAAATTTCCGTACGATAAATAAGCACAAGAATTATATATATATATATATATATATATATATATATATATATATATATATATATATATATATGCAGAACCTTCACTTCACCGTGTAAAAAGAGATATATATGATTGTTGTATATATATATATATATATATATATATATATATATATATATATATATATGATTGTTGTATATATATATATATATATATATATATATATATATATATATATATATATATATGAACAGAGAAGGGGGCCAGGTGAGGATATTCCCTTAATGGCCCAGTCCTCTGTTCTTAACGCTACCTCGCTAACGCGGGAAATGGCGAATAGTTTGAAAAAAAAAAATATATATATATATATCTGGTCTTCGTTGTGGACGTACACAGACACACACACACACCTTCATCGTGTCGGGTCGCCGTGTGTAAAGCAGCTGGTCCAGTGCGTCCTCTCATTTATATATACACACACCCCCCTCATGGACGTGACGCTGGTCATGACGTCACATCGTCCTCCCGCCGCTCGGTGACGTCAGCACAAGCCGTGACGTCACCGTTCGTTGCCGTGTGTGTGTGTGTGTGTGTGTATATTTTCCCTCTTCCCGCCCACCACCACCACCCGCTTTTTCACCAAATCCTCGCGAGAAATTTTTTTCCCCCTTCAAAATTTATGTTTGGACAGCGTTGAGAGAGAGAGAGAGAGAGAGAGAGAGAGAGAGAGAGAGAGAGAGAGAGAGAGAGTTACCCTTGTTGCTTCTAAAATTTATTGGGTCTCTCTCTCTCTCTCTCTCTCTCTCTCTCTCTCTCTCTCTCTCTCTCTCTCTCTCTCTCTCTCTCTCCCACACACACACCTGAATATTGATGTACAATGTTAGGAAACATCTCCCACTTTTAAGGCCTGCTGTGCCAAAGGGGGGCGCGGGGGGGCGGGGGGGTTAGGTCAAGAAGAAAATGTGGCCTGGGTTAATCCCTTTGTGGTGGAAGAATGTTTTTGTCCAGGCCGCTTTCTCTGTTCGTTATAGAATTATTGTACTGGACCTGTTGGTGAAGATCGCTAGAAAGAAATAGCAGATTGTAACGTGTGTATGAAAAAGGATATATATATATATATATATATATCCCTGGGGATAGGGGAGAAAGAATACTTCCCACGTATTCCCTGCGTGTCGTAGAAGGCGACTAAAAGGGAAGGGAGCGGGGGGCTGGAAATCCTCCCCTCTCGTTTTTTTTTAATTTTCCAAAAGAAGGAACAGAGAAGGGGGCCAGGTGAGGATATTCCCTCAAAGGCCCAGTCCTCTGTTCTTAACGCTACCTCGCTATCGCGGGAAATGGCGAATAGTATGAAAAAAAAAAAAAAAAAAAAAAAAAAAAATATATATATATATATATATATATATATATATATATATATATATATATATATATATATATATATATATATATAGATAGATAGGGGATTAAGAGTACTTCCCACGTATTCCCTGCGTGTCGTAGAAGGCGACTAAAAGGGGAGGGAGCGGGGGGCTGGAAATCCTCCCCTCTCGGTTTTTTTTTAATTTTCCAAAAGAAGGAACAGAGAATTGGGCCAGGTGAGGGTATTCCCTCAAAGGCCCAGTCCTCTGTTCTTAACGCTACCTCGCTAATGCGGGAAATGGCGAATAGTTTGAAAGAAAAAAGAAAAATATATATATATATATTCCTATGAGTCCACGGGGAAAATGAAACACGATAAGTTCCCAAGTGCACTTTCGTGTAATAATCACATCGTCAGGGGAGACGCAGGAGAGAAATATAACAGTCAGTTGATATACATCGAAGAGACGAAGCTAGGACGCCATTTGGTAAACAAGTGACTGTCCAAGACAGACAACGAGCGTATCATAAACGTATTATGAGTCCACGGGGGAAATGAAACACTATAAGTTCCCAAGTGCACTTTCGTGTAATATGCATACTTGATCGCCGTTTCTCGTGTCAGCGAGACAGCGCGAGGAACAGACGAAGAAAGGCCACATCCGTCCGTTCACATCCATTCTCTACCTGTCATGTGTAATGCACCGAAACCATGACCTCCCAATCCACATCCATCCAGGTCTCACAAGACCTTTCCATGGTTTACCCAGGACGCTTTACATGCCCTGTTCATCCATGGACAGCACGTCGACCCCTGTATACCACATTGCTCCAATATGTATATATCGGACATCAACCCACTGTATAACCTCCTGTTCAACCACATTGTTGTCTCCTCAATCACAAACAGGCTGGAAGTGACCCAGTGGTCTGTTTGTGTCTGCATTCCTTTGCATTCCCTAGTGTCAGCGTGGCAGTTTCGCTCTCCGACCTTAACACTTTCCCCTCACATCCTCTACTCTCATTTATAGCCACCACCATTCCCTCATAAGCCTCACTGTCGCCTATCACTATTGTACTCTCACTATCCCTCATTCTCACCACCTCTCACTTTCCTACTCTCTCTCTCTCTCTCTCTCTCTCTCTCTCTCTCTCTCTCTCATTCTCATGTTCTTGATCTCTGTACCCTCATCGCGCCCCCCCTCACTTTCACCTCTCATCACTTTCCTGCCTGACTTATCCTCCTTCATCTTCACGTCTTCACTATCCTCCCACAGTGCCGTCATCTTCCCCCCACCCCCCCACTCACCTTCACGTCCAGGTCGTGTGAGTATGTTCGTAGGTTGGACCACACATTCTCCTACCCCTCCTCCTACCTCCCCCCCCTACCCCCCCCCCTTCCCCTCAGTCCAGATTGTCGTTGCGTATATCATCAATACCATTATAACACTCTCTGCCTCAACCCGCTCGTTATGGACGTAATTGAACTTTGGCCTGACCTTATTTCCCGGGTGAGTTCCCCTTGACATCACCCTTTAACCAACCCCCCCCTTCGGGGGCAAGTGATTTCCCCACTTGACCTTAGCAGCTAGGAGACCAGAACAGACTTGTCCACTGACCTTATGAGCCAGGGCAACTCCCGCAGCGATGTATTTGGTAAGGTCGAGATATTGTTGGTCAGAGGTTGTTCCGAGGTCACGCTGGCCTTCGTACCTGGACCCATGGCATGGTCGACCTCTCCCAGAGGTGGTGTGCCAGGGACGTGGAGGCGACAGGGTACGCCTTGTAAGCACTAGGGTATACCAGGTAGGCACAGGTAAAGAGGCGGGGCAGCTTAGTAATGTGGTAGAAGAATGAGCAAGACGTGAGTGCACGAGTGTGTATATGTGAGGGAATGTTGTTACCAGAGTGTGGGAAAAGGAGGCTTGTACCGCTGTCTGGAGGGGAATGTATGGGATGAACAGATAACACAAGACCTGATGGTCTATGACCAGGTTATCTGCTGGAGGACAGTACATGGGAAGGACAGATAACACAAATACTTGATGGTCTATGACCAGGTTATCTGCTGGAGGACAGTACATGGGAAGGACAGATAACACAAAGACTTGATGGTCTATGACCAGGTTATCTGCTGGAGGACAGTACATGGGAAGGACAGATAACACAAGACCTGATGCTCCATGACGATTCTGTCTACAGAAGGACGGTGTTAACATCCTAAATTCCTACAATTTTTCGATAAAGGCGGATGATTGAAGCAGAGTATGACTGAGGGATGCATCCAGTGGTGTTGCTGTGGAGGGGGAAAGACGCGCTGGCGGGGTGACAGGTACAATGGTAGGGTTAGGTATCATATGGAGGATGATGGGTCCTTGAGGGAAAGGGGGGGGGGGGAGCTAGCACCAAAGTCCAGAGGTGGGTGGGCGTCCCACAGTGACCTGGGAGCCGATGTCTTAGGACGAAGGTCAGACGACGGAGTGTGGAGGAGGACTTGACCCCATGTGGAGGTCGCTGGTACCGGGGTGTGTATGTGGGAGGACTTGACCCCATGTGGAGGAGGACTTGACCCCGTGTAGAGGAGGACTTGACCCTATGTGGAGGAGGACTTGAACCATTGTGGGAGACGCTGATATCAGAGTGTGTGGGAGGACAACAGCCAGTGTGGGGGTTGCTGATACCAGATTACAGAGGGGGCGATGCTGGAGTGTGAGGGAGGAGCGGTGCTTCTGGGCTTCGCTGCGTTGTGTGTGTGTGTGTGTGTGTGTGTGTGTAGAGATGCTGGCGCTTGTAAGGTGGTGGTTTGGACGACCCGGTGTCACACACAGAGACATGGAGAGGGCCGAGCTGGTGTCTAGGATCGTACTGCAGGAAATCGTGTGTGTGTGTGTGTGTGTGTGTGTGTGTGTGTGTGTCTGTGTGGTGGCTGGTGCCACAGTGTTTATGAGGCTTAATGCTAGGGGTATGGAAGGGGATTAGAGTCGGATGTTAAAGAGCAACGGGTGCCAGAATTTTAAAGAGGAACATGGCCGAGTTTAAAGAGGTGTGTGTGGGGGTGGGTGGGACATGCCATATGTAGTGTGGATGGTTATGCCCACCCACCCTCCCCTGTATGTAACCCATGGCATCCATGCAGTACACAGCGACAGTCGCATGCCTCATGATTCTCTGGAGAGAGTCTGTCCTCGACTTCTCTCTTGTTTGGGCATGAACACGTCCAAGGGAGATTGGCATATTGTGGTCGCCACCGAAGCCTCCAGACACGCGAAGTAAGGCGAGGCTGCGTCCTTGCGATTGGTCGAGAGTGTGTGTGTGTGTGTGTGTGTTGGGTGTGGGAACACCCCCGTTGACCCTACCCCACCCCACACCCCTCGTGGTGCCCCCCTCCCCCCTCCCCCTAGAGGTCCCTGTCACTCGACAGCTTCATTTGTGTCGAAAGTCCAGCAGGGTCGGTTGGCAGGTCATTCTAAAAGGGGCTTTATACCCCCACCCCCTCCCCACATGATGACCAGGGTCATTACGATCGTCAAGTTACAGCCAGCGACCGCAAAACGTGGACGCCTTCAGGAGATGAAGGCAGTTCCAAGACCATACACATTCTCTCTGGGGCGGGGTAGCGCCGGGAATGGATGAAGGCAAGCAAGTATGAATATGTAAATGTGTATATATTTGTATATGGCTGTGTATATGTTTGTATATATATGTGTATGGGTCTTTATGTATATATATATATATATATATATATATATATATATATATATATATATATATATATATATATATCTATATATATATATATATATATTTTTTTTTTTTTTTTTTTTTTTTTTTTTTTATACCACGTCGCTGTCTCCCGCGGTTGCGAGGTAGCGCAAGGAAACAGACGAAAGAAATGGCCCAACCCACCCCATACACATGTACATACACACGTCCACACACGCAAATATACATACCTACACAGCTTTCCATGGCCCACCCCGGACGCTTCACATGCCTTGATTCAATCCACTGACAGCACGTCAACCCCTGTATACCACATCGCTCCAATTCACTCTATTCCTTGCCCTCCTTTCACCCTCCTGCATGTTCAGGCCCCGATCACACAAAATCCTTTTCACTCCATCTTTCCACCTCCAATTTGGTCTCCCTCTTCTCCTCGTTCCCTCCACCTCCGACACATATATCCTCTTGGTCAATCTTTCCTCACTCATTCTCTCCATGTGCCCAAACCATTTCAAAACACCCTCTTCTGCTCTCTCAACCACGCTCTTTTTATTTCCACACATCTCTCTTACCCTTACGATACTTACTCGATCAAACCACCTCACACCACACATTGTCCTCAAACATCTCATTTCCAGCACCTCCATCCTCCTGCGCACAACTCTATCCATAGCCCACGCCTCGCAACCATACAACATATATATATATATATATATATATATATATATATATATATATATATGTATATGAGTGAATGGGCCATTCTTCGTCCGTCGCGCTAACTCGCTGACGCGGGAAACGATAATCAAGTACAATGTTACAAAATTATACATATATATACACACACGAAAATGAGAGCAAACTCGTGAGTGGTCGTGACCTGACCTGACCTTCCCCCCGGCGGCCGCAGCGCTAGGGCTGAATGTGTTTGTTTGTTGTTGTTTGTTTCTTTGTCTCTGCATCCAGGCCCTGGTCACGGGGGGGGGGGGGGTCAAGTGAGGAGGAAGAAGGGGCAACCGATACATCATTTTTCCCCGATGACGTGTTTCATGTACCCGTACCATTCTCTCTCTCTCTCTCTCTCTCTCTCTCTCTCTCTCTCTCTCTCTCTCTCTCTCTCTCTCTCTCGTGGGGATTCGAACTTGGTGTTGCGTGTTGGTGTCGTAAGAATAAGATAAGGTAATTCTTCTTAACGAAAACAAAAAAAGACAATACAATCACGTTCGTAACGCATCAGTGGGCAAGACTGGGCGGGAGGATGAGAGAGAGAGAGAGAGAGAGAGAGAGAGAGAGAGAGAGAGAGAGAGAGAGAGAGACTGTATGTAGTGGAGAGGTGAATGACATTTAAAGATAATTGTCTGGGTTTAGGTCTGCGTTGTGGTTATCAATTACATTATGAATATCGAATACTTATATATATATATATATATATATATATATATATATATATATATATATATATATATATATATATATATTTATATATATATATATATCCCTGGGGATAGGGGAGAAAGAATACTTCCCACGTATTCCCTGCGTGTCGTAGAAGGCGACTAAAAGGGGAGGGAGCGGGGGGCTGGAAATCCTCCCCTCTCGCTTTTTTTTTTTTTTTCCCCAAAAGAAGGAACAGAGAAGGGGGCCAGGTGAGGATATTCCCTCAAAGGCCCAGTCCTCTGTTCTTAACGCTACCTCGCTAATGCGGGAAATGGCGAATAGTATGAAATAAAAAAAAATTGTTAAAAGATTCTTACAAGGAAGTGATTTAAAGAAGAATTACGTTCATGAAGACTCTTACAAAGAATGGGATTTAGAATAATCATGTTCATGAAGACTGTTGTTACAAGGAAGTGATTTGAAAAGTAGAATTATGATCATGAACTTTTGAATATGACGGAGCCAAATAGTGGAGTCCCTCCTCCCTCACTGTGAAAGCGGACTTGTTTTGCTCGCGGATGCAGCGGGCGGAGGAAGACGGCCATGACCAAGACTTATTTCTATAATTAAACTTTGATTATAATCAAGGACATGTCTGCTCCCACGAGAGGTCAGACCTCCATAGCTTAGGTTGATTTTTCAAAGCCTTTCTCCCTCCCTTAGCTTGATTTGGCTGTGAGATATGTTTGTATCTGAGCTGAGGGCGAAAAACTCTATTGAGATTGGAATGATGTAGGTTAGGCAAGACATGGAATCATATATTCTTGTCGATATGTTTAATCTAACTGTCGCCACATACAAGGAATATGTAATTACCAGTTTATAAACGTCATTGGAATTTGATTCATACTCTAAGCACAGCACAGAGCCGGTGGTAAGCGATGTTCCACAGTGAAAATATATAGATTCCATTGCGCTTCAGGTGTTTTTTGTGAAGTCTGCATTTTTGGTGACGCTGTATTTGACCACAGAGCGCCAAGATAATCACCGCTCGTTAATCACCAGTTAAGTTGAATTGTCCGAGATCATTAGATTTCCATAATAGCTGACTGAATGTTTGTTTAACGACAACAGAAGTTCGTTAAATAATATTTTTTTTCCTCGTGCCTCTCTCAGTTAACGTATAGGAAACCAGTTCATTTGCATATTGATTATTAGTTCATTTGCATATCATTAATTGTTAGTTCATTCGCACATTACTCAGTCTCGCTGGGACATGTTGTATAAACATTACTGACGCTTATTTATATCTTTAAGGGACTGGATCATATATGTCCATGAGTTCCACTCGTCTGAATTAGGTACTTACATTGTACTGAAGTCGTTGGTGTGCTCCATGTTACCATCCTGCAATGGTAGTCATCGTACGCCTATCCCATAGCCATCGTACTTAAGGGACGACAGTTATTGTACCGTTGGGAATATCGTGCCCCGAACACAAGATATACAGTCCTCTTTGTTGAGTCTGGAGAGGCAAACGGTGGTTGGAGAAGTTCGTCACGATTCAGTCATTGCGTTTAAAGGTAATTGGCCGTTAACAGTGCCGTGTCATTTGCCAGTCTTAATGTTTATATAAGGGTAGGTAACGACCCTCACTCACGTAGGTTTTCATCAACTGTATTTCTTTCGTGTGTGTGTGTGTGTGTGTGTGTGTGTGTGTGTGTTAAGCCATCTTTCTTGCTAGGATACGTAGATGATACTCTGTCTACTGTGAAAGAGTTAGGAACTTAGCTTAAATGTGTGTTAGCTTGGATTAATGTAGCTTTGTGGATTCCCATTTTTTCTTCTGTTTGCTTCTCATGTCTGTTTTCTGTTGTTGTTGTTGTTGTTGATCTGTGAATCTGTCATATCACTGTATGTTAAGAACATGCGTTGGTATAAGTGTGTATGTACATACAAGTGCCTGTGTGCGTTTAAGGATAGCAGCGTATGTTACGAACATGGCGTATGTACATACAAGTGCATGTGTGCCTCTAAGGATGTGTGTACATTTAAGTGCATTTGCTGGTAACGACGAGGAAGAATGAAATCACCATACGGAAGTGCACTCGGGACTCACCGTGTTTCAATACACGGAAGTGCACTCGGGACTCGCCGTGTTTCAATACACGGAAGTGAACTAGGGACTCACCGTGTTTCAATACACGGAAGTGCACTCGGGACTCACCGTGTTTCAATACACGGAAGTGAACTCGGGACTCACCGTGTTTCAATACACGGAAGTGCACTCGGGACTCACCGTGTTTCATTTACCCTTGGGGTTATCCAGCAGATATACTTCACTTGTATCGCTGTGACCTGCGTTGTCAGACGAGTCTCCGTTTTCCAGTAGTGTTATTTCGTTCCTTACACACGTGTGTGTAGTGGCTTTATTGTCTCTCTCGTTGGCAGAGTGAGATGGCGAGGTTGGCTTTCTCTTTTTAGTTCCTTTTGAGCACGACGGTTCGATCGCTGCGAACGGCAGCGCGACGCTTCGAACTCCCGAAGAACAGACACTTCGACCTCCTTGAGAATGAAGTCGTGGGGATATGCTATGGGGGGGTACTCAGATCCTAAGGGGTCGTGGCGTGGTGCTCAAGAGGACAAAATTGACCGACTGGCGCGAGGGTCGTACCTTCGTGGAGAAGAGTCGTAAAGCTTCGTGTCCAAAGGGCTGACAGTCGAAGTCTGAGGAGACGAGTTGCGGACTTCGATGTTCGCTGTGCCGCTAGACACCCCAAGATTTACCTCACACACACACACACATCCCCTTTCTCTCCCTCCTCGGATGTCGTCCCCCCAGCAGCTCATCCCTCACCACCCACCACAACTAGCCCTCCGCATCTGTGTCACTTGGATGTGAATATGGCGAGCGATAAATCTTTGTCTGGGGGGGCAGGGCCGAAAGCCAGACCCCGTTTGTCCTGATATTGAGCAGAAGGAGTTGCAAGAGGCGGGATCTGATCTCGTCATGAGATGTTTGGGAGCTGCAGAGACAGTCTCTCTCTCTCTCTCTCTCTCTCTCTCTCTCTCTCTCTCTCTCTCTCTCTCTCTCTCTCTCTCTCTCTCTCTCTCTTTGATTAGATAAAGATAATAGGTATGTGGGTGTATGTATGTATGTGTGTGTATGTATGTATGTGTGTGTGTGTGTGTGCGCGCGCGTGTGTGTGTGTGTGTGCGTGTGTGTGTGTGTGAGTGTGTGTGTGTGAAGATTGGCGCGCGTGGTCAGCTTCGTCAGTAAGGATGGTATATCGTCAGCCGGCTGGCAATGGTGTCAGGACCTCGACATGAGAAAGTATCGTCAGCACAGCTGTTACTGTTTGTGTCGAGGAAAATGGGAAAACGGAATTCAGGGTCCCTTTCCATGCGTCACCGGGGGAGAGAGAGAGAGAGAGAGAGAGAGAGAGAGAGAGAGAGAGAGAGAGAGAGAGAGAGAGAGAGAGAGACTTGGTGGCATTACATTAGACAGTAATCCTTCCAAGGGAAAAATTAGGAAGTTTAAAACTAGATGAAAAAAAAAGAAGATATTGGGGACATGGAGGGAATTTTCGTCACAAATTTAGATTATCACTGTATACGAGGGAATTCTGAGGTAGATGATGATGTAGCCATTTCTGACCTGAGTTCTTCTACCTCTGCCAGGCGCCAGAGGGCAACAAAGGTGGCTTTCAAAACCAGGAATCTTGAAAGACAAAAATTCTCTTGGACCTCGAAGCGTACGCGCACAGAGAGACGCAGATCCTTCGCGACTGATGGGAAAACGTCACAGAATTTATCCACACGATGTCCTCAGACCAGAGCGACAAAAGAGCATAGGTTTCGAAGAACCAAACACTCTCTACTGATGATGATGGGATTAGATTCCTTCGTTGAGGTGTTAAGATGCCAATGAGTGGCATCAGGAAGGAGAGGTGTGGTACCGATAGCTCAGCTAATTCGTATCTATGACGAAGGAAATGGCATCAAATAGGATCTCTCAACAGTGTGGACTCGAGGGCTTAGAATTCATTGCTTTACGTTGCCGCAAATGTTGAAAAAATTGCATCTCATGAACTGACATACATGCCCATGACTGGGGAGTACTCATGGTTATGTGTGTATGAACATTCATGACATGCGATTTCAACATTAACAGGGGCCAAAGGTGAATGGTGCATGCTGCCTAGGAGACCAGACTTTTGAATGAGATTGTACGTCAATAGATTCAATAAACAAATGCAATCGTACCTCATTCACTTGTTATTTATAGATTCCCTTTTTTTTTCTAGTGTATTTGCATTGTTTACACGTTGAATCTCTTGTGGGTAAACAACTTTAGCTTCATTATAGATATGTAGAGTCTTGAATAAGGGTCACATTAGGAGGCCCTGCTGTTTGTTGATGATGTGTTATTATTTTTAGAGTGCTGAGAATAATGATTAGGAGAAAAATACGTTCGAGACAAATGTAGGTTTGGATATGATATCACGTCTAAGGTGTTGTCTGTGTGTGGCTGTAAGGAGAGGCTCGAGGCTCACGCGTTTTTCTCTCCGATTGACTTGGAAACTTTGAATTTATTAGGGTGGAAAAAAAAAAGATCAGGCATTTTGTTTTTTTATGCATTTTTTTCTTCTCAGTTCTTGAAGGTTATTTGGTCGTTGGGTATAGGTAGGTAGGTCGCCAGATGCTGTTGAGATGCAAAAAAGAAAAAAAAGAGTGGGGAAAGCAACAAGAGACCGAGGGATTTTGTTTTTGTATACTTTTTTTCAGCTCTTGAAGGTTATCTAGCTGGCTGTTGGGTATAGATAGGAAGACAGGCAGACGCTGTCGAGAGACAAGCACACAAAAAACATAATATCTGGTGCTTTTCATATTCTTCTGTGAGTCATGTCTCCCCCAGGTTGGGTAATATACTTCGATGTCACTTCGATGTGGACACAGGAACGCTTGTCTCTCCCTCGAAGACCCAGTGTTACCAGAGATCATCATTGTCTCTGTGTGTCTTCACCATACACACGAGTCCCCCCTTTTAGTTATTTTGAGCCGCGAAGAAATGCAGGAGGTCGTCCAACGCCCCCGAGAGGTGGGGGTCAGAGTCCAGAGTTTCACTAGTGATGGATGGTATGAGGGTTCGACCCTCGCACAGACAGAGAGACTTGTGTCCCAGGGAACAGGGTCAGCACTCCAGGGGGGGGGATGAATGAGGGGAGGAGGTGTAGACCCGTGAGATATGGAGGGTGGTCGACGCTCGGACACTTGTGATGGTCCTCTCTCGTTATGCTGCCATCTTCAGGCACTTATAATGACCCGTCGTTAATTGCCTTTGGCCTTTAAGAGAGAGAGGAGGAGGGGGGTGGGGAGGTGAGTCGTTTATCTTCATACGAGCCAGCAGGATAGAGTGCACGAAGTAGTGATATGAGAGAGAATGCACGAAGATCTGTCACAATGTCTGCTTAGAATAATTCGAAATATTTTGGCCCAGAATTATATTTTATTTTCTTTGGGTCGAAATAGATCTTTAGGTATAGCCATAGAAGCAGAGCTGCATAGCCCAGCCAGCTAAGCATGAGGGAGATGCATACGTGCACCCCATTGTTATATAGATAATATAGGTTTTCTATATATGTTTTTTATTATAGCAATACACAACATAACCAATAAGGTTGTAACGCTGTGCAAAAAAAAGGCCAGGAGAACTGGGGGAGACGTGACGTCAGCACGTCGACGTGCATCTGTTACTGTATAATGCACGTGCGTGTGTGTGTGTGTGTGTGTGTGTGTGTGTGTGTGTGTCCCTGATAACAGAACCAGTCCCACGCACTGCTTGCCTCACCTGGCCGGCTAGCAGGTGTGCCAGAGCGCTGGCCCCCCTCCGTTTGCCCTTGAGGAGATCAATATATATATATATATCTTTCACCCCATCTCTCCCCCATTCCTCCCCATCCCTCCCCCTTTCTTCGTTAGGTCCACTGCAGCACAGGTGGCCGATACAATGTGTTGGGGAGGGGAAAGGGGATGAAGACATCCTCGATAATAGTCTTCAAACCAGTCGTCGCTCCCAGTGTTCCGTAATCCAGCCATCGCCCTTACCTACCTCCCTCCCTCCTTCCAGCGCCCTTACGTCCCGCCCTCTCTCCCTTCCCTCCCTCCCTCCGCCCCTCCGTCCTTCCAGCGCCCTTACCTTCCTTCCCTCCTTCCAGCGCCCTTACCTCCCCTCCTTCCCTCCCTTCCCTCCCTCCCTCCGCCCTTCCGTCCTTCCAGCGCCCTTACCTTCCTTCCCTCCTTCCAGCGCCCTTACCTACCTCCCTCACTCCTTCCTTCCTTCCCTCCACTTCTTCAGTGGTTGGCTCCCTCACAGAGAGAGAGAGAGAGAGAGAGAGAGAGAGAGAGAGAGAGAGAGAGAGAGAGAGAGAGAGACTGAGAGTGTGTGTGTGTGTGTGTGTGTGTGTGTGTGTATGTATGTGTGTGTGTGTGTGTTGATTATCCAAACTAGAAATATTAACCCCGTTTGAAACCTAGTGTGGTGGCTCATGCTTTGGACGCCTGGAGTTGGCCTATCTTACCCAAAAAAATATTTGGCAGACTCGACCATTTCCCAAAGCGATAATCGCCATTTGATCGTAGCATTGGCTAGCTAACGCACTCCTGTGGCCTCTAACGCACTCCTGTGACCTCCAACGCACTCTTGTCCCTTCTAACGTGCTCCTGTCGTCTCTAACGCACTCTAGCGCACTCTTGTCGCCTCTAACGCAATCCTATCGCTTCTAAAGCACTCATCGCTTCTAACGCACTCCTGTCTCCTTTAACGCACTCTTATCTCCTGTGACGCACTACAATCGCCTCTAACGCACTCATATCTCCTCTGACGCACCCCTTTCGCCTCTAACGCACTCCTGTCGCTTCTAACGCACTCCTGTCACCTCTATTGCACTCCTGTCGCTTCTAACTCACCCCTGTCGCCTCTAACGCACTCCTGTCGCCTTTAACGCACTTCTATCTCCTCTGACGCACTCCAGTCGTCAGCAAACCGTAAAAAAAAAGAAATATTGTTATAAACAAGCGAATGCTTCCATGGTGGTGTATGTTGCCTCTCGACACAGACATCTTGGCATAGGTCAATCCCATGTGACCGTGGGAGCCACCCAGCTGTTATAGCACTGTTGTATAGACGTCGTATTGACTCTCCCCCACCACCACTGGGTTTGGAAACACTGTTAGGGAGGGAGGTGGTGGTGTTAGACGTTCTCCACAGTGGTAGCACGGGAGACGAGGGCGCCTGTTGAAGAAACTACAGTGGAAGACGGGTTGAAGTGGCTTTCTCGCAGGGGAATGGACAGGGGAAAGAGACGGTATACGAACTCGTGGCAGAAGACAATTGAGGATAGAATTTTTCTTTTTCACAGTGGAGAATAATGGTTTAGTTGAGTGAAGAATCTATTTCTTTTTCACAGTGGAGAATAATAGTTTAGTTCAGTGAAGAATCTATGTCTTTTTCACAGTGGAGAATAATGGTTTAGTTGAGGAAAGAATCTTTTTGCTTTTCACAGTGGAGAATAATGGTTTAGTTAAAGAAAGAATCTATTTCTTTTTCACAGTGGAGAATAATGGTTTAGTTAAAGAATCTTTTGTTTTGTTTTCTACAGTGGAGAATAATGGTTTAATGGAAGTGTCAGTGGATACAAGACCATTGTCAATGATCAATAGAGAATGTGAAGATAAGGTTTGGTAGGCGGTACAGAAATGTGGAGCAAAAACATATATAAAGAGTGGGAATTTATACACACTGGACACAGTTATGACGGAACTCATCTGTCGAGGATTTGGCATAAATGTGACCAAAAATGGTATAAAGGATTATTATTTATTTTCTTTTTACTGACTTTTACCCAATTTAACGTAAATGTATTGTGGGACTATTACGTATAACGTAAACAACATGGATTGTTTACGTATAACGTAAACCAACATGGATTGTGTTTATGTATACCCTTAACCAACATGGCTGGGGGTTCATGTATACCGTATACCAACATGGCTGGGGGTTCATGTATACCGTATACCAACATGGCTGGGGTTCATGTATACCGTATACCAACATGGCTGGGGGTTCATGTATACCGTATACCAACATGGCTGGGGGTTCATGTATACCGTATACCAACATGGCTGGGGGTTCATGTATACTCCCTTAACCCTCACCTCCTAGCAACCCTGATCTATGCCTCCCCCCCTCCCCCCTCCCTCCCCCCCACCCTGTGGCCCTGACACCTCTCCTACCCACCCTCCCCCTCCTCCCCCCTCCCCCCTCCCCCTCCCCCTTTACCATGGCGGACCTGATTCATCACCCCCCCCCCCCCCCACCCGCAGGGACCTGGCGGTCTGAACTTCAGGCCAGTGGCTCTGTAACCTTCATGAGGGGGAGGGGGAGGGGGGGGGGTGTTCTGAAGGAAAATGTTTACGAATCCTTTTTTCTGGGGTATGGGGGGGGGGGGGTTAGGGTAGTTTGTGTGTGTGTGTTTGTGTTTGTATATAGACAGACGACTCTCTTCCATAGAAATAGACAGACAGAGAGACAGACAGACACACACACACACACACACACACACACACACACACACACACACACACACACACACACACACACACACATATACACACACACACACACACACACACACACACACACACACACACACACACACATATATATATATATATATATATATATATATATATATATATATATATATATATATATATATAGATAGATAGATAGATAGATCGATAGATAACGCTTTTCCCACAATATCTCACGTATGGTACAGCTTCCGACTTGGATCTCATTGCGTCTGTTACAAGTAGAATCAATTGATCAGAATATATCGTGTCTTAATCACTGGTCATCACAATACAGTGTTCGCTCTCAACTCAAACCCAGCGATATATAGTAAATGTCAGGTGCAGACATCTCGGTGATATGTTGCCAATCTTTTCTTTTTTTCCTCTCTTTTTTTTTTCTCTCTCTCTCGCCTTTACTGCATTAATTCACTTTTATGGCCCAGCTTAAAGTGGGCCATTGCTCAATATATATCTCCTCCCCCACCTCATCCTTGTTATCCTCTTGCCAATCTAGTTAGCTGTGGGTTTTTTTTTTTTCAATATATTTTTTTTCCCTTGGTGTTGACCCACATGGCGCCGGCCGGGGTGAGAGAGAGAGAGAGAGAGAGAGAGAGAGAGAGAGAGAGAGAGAGAGAGAGAGAGAGAGAGAGAGAGAGAGCTTCCAGTCATGGCCTTCCGAAGCGAGGAGAAGATACGTGAAGGGTTTTTGGGGAAGACCTGAATTAAGAATATATATAATATATACATATGTATGTATTTTTTTCACACATATTTGCCATTTCCCGCGTGAGCGAGGTAGCGTTAAGAACAGAGGACTGGGCCTTAGAGGGATTTCTTCACTTGGCCCCCCTTCTCTGTTCCTTCTTTTGGATATAAAAAACGGGAGGGGAGGATTTCCAGCCCCCCCTCAGCTTCCTCCCCTTTTAGTCGCCTTCTACGACACGCAGGGAATACGTGGCAAGTATTCTTCTGTACTATTTTTTTTTTATTTTATCTAAATTTTTTTTTGGCTCATATAAACGTGTATCTTCCATTTATGGGAAAGTTCACCCTTCCTGTTCTTCATCATTCGTTCGTCTTCGCTGACTCTTCCCCACTCCACTACTGTCCCAGCGTATACACACACAGTTTCCCCAGCATCTCGAAGATATTAACCTTGAACCACTTGGGAGAGACGGTACGACCCTTGTGCACGACGGTACGACCCTTGTGCACGACAGTACGACCCTTGAGCAAGGCGGTACGATCCTTGAGCACGACGGTACGATCCTTGAGCACGACGGTATACGACCCTTGAGCACGACGGTACGACCCTTGTGTACGACCCTTGAGCACGACGGTACGATCCTTGAGCACGACGGTATACGACCCTTGAGCACGACGGCACGATCCTTGAGCACGACGGTATACGACCCTTGAGCACGTCGGTACGATCCTTGAGCACGACGGTACGATCCTTGAGCACGACGGTACGATCCTTGAGCACGATGAAAATAAGTTTAGTAAAGCAGTACTCCAATCGACATAGCCCCCATACAGCATCATACACCAGACCCCCAGCGTTGTATATTCGACCCATTCGTAAATGTGGACATAGAAAGCCCTCATTACTAACCTAAAACCAGACACGATTCGTGTGTATTATTCCGAATTCCGCCTTCCTCACGAATGGCTACTCTACGAATCTTTTCGTGCTCACCCTAAATGGACAAACGTATTATAGGAAGACGAGATGTGTGTGTGTGTGTGTGTGTGTGTGTCTGTGTGTGTGTGTGTGTGTCTGTGTGTGTGTGTGTCAGGTGTTTGTTGAAGGCTGTAACAACAATGTGGGAAGCCCCTGGTAATGCCTTTTGGCTCCTAAGGTTAAGAGATCCTGCCAGTGTCCATCACACTCGATGTCCTCTCTCTCTCTCTCTCTCTCTCTCTCTCTGACCTTGACATTTTTGCAAAATCTGATCTCTCTCTCTCTCTCTCTCTCTCTCTCTCTCTCTCTCTCTCTCTCTCTCTCTCTCTCTCTCCAGATTTACCCTCAACGCCGTCAGCGCCTGCGGCAGGAGCGCCTGCCTTGATGCCCTTCAACTTTGCCGTTGAGAAACACTGGAATAATCATCTCTCGATTTATTTTTAGCGAGTTTCAGAGAGGAAAAAAAGAAATATCATTTTTCTTTACAAATATATTGAAAGAAGTGTTTAGTGACAGTGAGCAAAGGGGGTGGGGGTGGATGAGAGGGGTTACAGCACGTGGGTATGGTGACCTGACCTTTGACCTGACCAAAGTGGCGCGGGTCAGGTATGAGCATCGCACCATTACAGTTGGATAGGATTGTGTTCAGTCGTTACAACTGTATGTGTTTAACATAAGTTTTGCAACACATTTATGTTCATTTCTTCCCCGGGGTAGAACGAATTGGAGCAATTCGGTGGTATACGGGGGGCGACGTGATGGCAATGGACTGAACCAGGGCATATGAAGCAACTGGAGGGGGGGGGGGGGTAGGGGGCGACCTGGTCGTTAGATAGATGGCTATATTTTGGGATACATTACACTTAAGTACGAAAGAAGAACGGAAAGTATATGTTATATGAATCTGGCCTTGCATCAATTCACTTACGTGTTGGCAAACTCCCCCAACCCCCCACTCTCTCGTGATATACCATCATGTTGGAGCGCATTAATAGCACTTCTTCACTAACATGTATATCAATTTGTGGTGTGTAACTCGTATATCAATTTGTGGTGTGTGTGTGTGTGTGTGTGTTTTTTTTTTTTTTCTCTACACCTCGAATGACCTCAGTCTAGTACACCAGGGGGTGGGGTTGGGTGGGATGGGATGGGGTTGGGTGGAGTGGGGTGGGGGAAAACAAGAAGAGAGAGGGGGGGTTTGTGGGGTTTGGGGGGGGATGATGTGACCTTTTTACCTTGGCTGGAAACACGATCTCGTCCCCCCCCCCCCCCCCCCGAAAACCCACCGCTTCTGTATCCACTCTTACCCCCATCATCTGAGTCGATCGAGTTTACGCCCAACCTGGTGGCATAAAAACACGTAGCTCTTAACTTGCGACACCTCGGGCGATGCCAGGCCCACCTGGCACGAAGGGCCAACACGAGAGAGAGAGAGAGAGAGAGAGAGAGAGAGAGAGAGAGAGAGAGAGAGAGAGAGGAGCACACACTGGGCTCTGAGTGAGACTGGTGCAATCCCACACATTCGAATGCAATCTCCATTGGTGACTGACTAAGGGATGTCGTTTAACTCCGGCCTGGTTAACACCCTCTACCACACCTGCTGCTGACCTTAATCTTACACACACACACACACACACACACACACACACACACACACACACACACACACACACGTGCCGTCATGCACGCACGCTCAGTAAACCCAACCACCACCAAACCTCTTGCCCCAAAAGTGTCATGCGAACCCGTTGGATACGCGACCGTACCGTGTTCTCTTTGACCTGGGTGAATTACATTCCAGCCACCTGTGAATTATATTCCATCATGTGAATTACATTGCATCACGGGAATTAAATTTCGCCACGGGAATTACATTACATCATTGAATTACATTCCATGTGATCTATATTCCATCACGTGAATTACATTCTATCATGTGAATTACATTTCGTCATTTGAGTTACATTCCACCATATCAACCCTTCTTGAGAATCTCCCCCCCCTCTCTCTCTCTCTCTCTCCCTCTCTCTCACACACACACACACACACACACATCCATGACACAGCGCGTCTCAGGTGTTGTGAGACCACCTGGTACTGATTTTCCAGACCTCTTATCTAAACCTCTTTTGACAACGTTGCAAATTGAATGTCGTCATGCATTTGCATGCGATGGGTTGCTCTCTCGTGTGTGTGTGTGTGTGTGTGTGTGTGTGTGTGTGTGTGTGTGTGTGTGTGTGTGTGTGTGTGTGTTCATACCTCGCAGTTTGAACATCTGTTGACCTTTATGCATTGTCGGGCTTAAAGGTCGTGTCTAAGGGTCGTTCCTTCGTGGTTACACACACACACACACACACACACACATATATATATATATATATATATATATATATATATATATATATATATATATATATATATATATATATACCCTGAGCCAGGTCCCCGTTTTATCGACTAACGCCCTAGGGGTGGATAAACAGCTGGTTTGACTGTGGGCCGACGGCCGCGACCAGGATTCGAACCTGTGCTCTCGACCCTTGATGGTCGGGGCGCTCCAGGTGTACTTTTCAAGTCGAGACACGAGGGTATACGGAGGGGGATGGGGGGGGGGGGAATCTCTCTGGGGAATAATCCCACTCATTCCCCATGTGGGATGACTGGCCCTGGGGAAGGGGGTTGAAAATGGTCCCTCTCTCATCCCACTTTCCCCTGGGACTTAGTACAATTAATGAAGTACAGAGTATATATCTATCGTGATAAGTCTATCATTAATCTCACCAGCTTTAAGGTGGACTGAAATAATTTGCAGTTAATTTACTATATAAACTCAAAACACAACTACCTATTGCGTTTAATTACCTGTTTATAAAATGTGTTTGTAATTACGCGTTTCTACTGTACGGGGGTAGGGGGTTCTACACTCATGGGGCCTCATATCTTGAGGTCTCTGTTAAATACAACTTTTTTAACTTTCTTATGTTATTTATATTGTCTCAAACCTCTATAATTCCATTCATCCGCTACTCTTATACCATGAAATGAATTCCTTATATCTTCTCTTTTAAATTTCTTGCTTACTTTCATATTATACCTTCCGAATGTTCCATCCCGACGGTAAACAAGTAAGAATTCTACATTGTTTCTTGGAATAAAGTTTTGAACTACATTAGGCACTGGGTACAGTAATTTGGAATAGTTACGCCAAATTACTTGACGTTTTCTCTCGATCAGATAATAAAGAAAATGAAGAATTTCTTGTAGGCTTTAGGAGTAACTTTTCTGTTCTGTATCACAAGGCTTTGAGGGGACTAGTAAGTAGATAATGTAATAGAGTGCCTGATGACTTAAAAGATAGATTTTGACTGCTTATTTGTAGATAAATGAAATACAGGAGTGAAAATTCAGTCGCTGAACTTTTCTAATTGGTAATTGATCCCTAATTATTCCTAGTCAAATCTAGTTATATGATAGGCGAGAGACTTGAAAATTAGGATTGGTATTTTAAGTCTTAGAATGAGAAGCATATGTGATTTTAGTGGACACTTGTACAGGTTAGGTTAGGTAGTGGCTTTACCAAACTGGCTTTGAAATAATGACGTTAGTGGCTTACTGTAGCAAAGTGGCTTTAGAATTGGTGGATAACTTTACTGCATTGGTCTTGGAATAGTGGAATTGCTTGCTTGCTTTACTAAATTGGCACCGAAATAGTGGAATTGGAGGCTCGATAAACTAAATAGGTCTTAGCCTAGTTGAATTGAGGGATAACTTTACGAAATATGAAATAAAATGCATGCTGGCTTACTTCACTGCTTTATATATAGATATAAGTAATAGATATTGAAAGAAAAGCAAGTTATGCACCAAGATTGTATGTTTACAAGTCATTTCGCGTTATTGCATGTCGTGTGTGTGTGTGTGTGTGTGTGTGTGTGTGTGTGTGTGTCTGTGTGTATGTTTGTGTCTATGTGTGTATGTGTGTGTCTATGTGTGTATGTGTGTGTGTGTGTGTGTGTGTGTGTGTCAGCAACATATGGCTGACGCGATCACTTCGTGTTTACAAACACAGGTGTGACCATGGCTCAAGGCTACAGTGTGTTTATGTTTACTTGTTTGCCTGGGATTATTATTATTTTTTTGTTACAATCGTTGATTTTTTTGTGTGATTGATTATCATTCATTATATTTAAAGCGTAATTGTCATTGTCTTCTTGTATTATTAGTTAGTGCAGTAGGTGTTTATTGGCCATCTGTTTATGTTTTTGTTGTTATAAATGTTTTTGTGAGGCAAATTCTTTTTGCTTTCGTGTTATTCTGTTAGGAAAGCGTGTTTTGTAACCTGTTATGAAAAAAATCTTTATATTCCTTATTTGTTAGTTCGTTGTTTGACACTGCCTTCATGTTTTTTGTTTGTAAATTCGTCCTTGTGGACCTATAACCTGTCGTCTTTATGTTTTTGTTAATACGTTGTTTATGTAAGGATGGCTGCTAGTATTACCTTGCAAAAAAAGGAAGATAAAAACTGTCTGGACTTGTCAAAAATATTATTTCATCTTCACTATTTGAAACCGTTTGATTTGATACGTTTGAATTTACTGAGTTCCATCAGCTGTTAAGAAGGGGTCCGTGTTGCTCGGGTTGTGGTATACATGAAGACTAATAAGTTGTTAAAGACCTTTAATAACACAAGTAAATACACATGTGTGACAGAAGAACTTGCGTGTGTGATACTCTCTTAAGGAAGATAATGTCAACCCATGTTTTCGAAGTCACAGTTTTACATTTTATTATTTTTTTTTATTATTTTTGATAAAGCCCCCATAGCCTGTGTTCTGGTTTGGTTACTCTAGTATTAATTTAAAAATCATGGGGGGAAGAGGCCGTTGAGCATGCGCAAAGGCAAGGGAAGTCTCTCTCTCTCTCTCTCTCTCTCTCTCTCTCTCTCTCTCTCTCTCTCTCTCTCTCTCTCTCTCTCTCTCTCTCTCTCTCTCTCTCTCTCTCTCGAAGAGCTCTGGCCCTACCCGCCAGGCTCCGCTCACAGCCGAGGTGGTGGCGGCGTATCCAACGTGGCAGTGGCAGCCACCCGCTCCTCCCTCTGGGGACCTTGTACACCCACACACACCCTGGGGTTGCCTTGCGCACCGCCGCTGGAGCCCTGAGCGTACACGTCGGGTCATCCTGTGTGTCAGGTCAGCCCAGGCTGGCGACGGGTCACAGGTCGAGTGAGGGGCGTGTGTGGACCAAGATCTGAACCTCAGCTCACGAGAAAGGTGTTGAAAAGTTGTTATCGTGAACGCTAATGACCCGACCCTCCAGTGGTTGATAAGGCTTAAAAAAAAGCCCTTAATCAGTCTACTAATTAATCAACCAGCCAATCATCATCAACCATCCGACCAACCAACTAACCAACCAACAACCGTCCAAGCAACTTTCCAACCAGCCAGTCAACCAACCAACCAACCAACCACCCAATCAACCACCCAATCAACCAACCAACCATCCAACCACCCATCCAACCACCCATCCAACCACCCATCCAACCAACCAACCAACCAACCAACCATCCAACCACCCATCCAACCACCCATCCAACCAACCAACCAACCAACCAACCAACCTGCCAACCAACCAGCCATCCAACCACCCGATCAACCAACCAACCAACCACCCAGCCTTCCAACCACCCAACCAACTAACCAACCAACCCAGCTGGCAAAGTGCAGCTCATGTATTCATTACTGGTATTTAAAGTTCCAGCCAAAATGAACATATGATTCATTCATATGTCAGGAGAGGACGAATCCCCCACTGAATATTTTCTTTTTAGAGCTGATTATTCACCAGAATTATTCATTTCACTTCATTCATTTTTCTCAGAAGAAAAAAGTGAGAAAAAAAGCAATAAGGAACTAATTGGGTTTGTTAATTGTATGTGGTTGAAGTCATTCGTGTACTGGGTTTCTCTCTTATCGTCTTGCCTCATTCATTCATTCATTCATTCGTTGTTTCTTTCAGCAATACTCTGTCCCCCCCCTTCATCACTTTTTCTTACATTCTCTTTGTTTGTTTGTTTGTTTGTGCGTCAGTTTGATTGATTCGTATTGTCCGTGTTCCATTCGTGAAGTAGTTTTAGCTGTTAATCCCACGTATTGTCATTGTAATTTGTCCTCTTCCTTCCGTTTGTCTGTATTGGTCGACCTTGGCCTGGCCTAGCAGGAGAGATTAGGTTGGGTCAGGTCAGGTCACCTCCGCTGGGGGAGGGGGGTCAAGAGACAGTACTTCTCACAAGGGTCGGGGACACTACCCCCCTTCCCCCCAGACTGAGAACCACCCCCCCCCTCTCCGTACTGTACTAATAACAGGTAATTTGCAATAATTGATATGTTGTTCAGAGTCGAATGACCTGTGTTTGCGTTTTATTGGCACTGTGCGTTCACTGGTGTTATTGAGCGTGCGAGGCTGTGGAGTTCAATTTTTAATACAGAAAAAGGGAAAGAAATTGAAGAAATTCACCCCCCTTTCAACCCACAAACTTTTTCCAATGCTAATGAAAGTTAGATGAGGTGAGGTTAAGTTAGGTTAGGTTAGATTTGTACTAACCTAACCTGACCCAGATCACCTCTAACCTAACCTAACCCAACCTGACCCCTAATCTAACGTAACCTAACCTAACCCAACCTGATCCCTAATCAACTCTAACCTAACCAACCCAACCTGACCCTAATCAACTCTAACCTAACCTAACCCAACCTGACCCTAATCAACTCTAACCTAACCAACCCAACCTGACCCTAATCAACTCTAACCTAACCTAACCCAACCTGACCCTAATCAACTCTAACCTAACCCAACCCAACCTGACCCTAATCAACTTTAACCTAACCAACCCAACCTGACCCCTAATCTAACGTAAGCTAACCTAACTTGACCTAGATATGAATGAGGTGGGGGGAAAAGGGATTAGGGAGTGGAGTGATCTTAACACCCACCCACCTCCCTCCCATCTCCGGGCTCCCTTGCTCATGTAGCTACCTCATAAACACTGGCGCGTGAGATGAGGTTCTCATAATATGAGATGCCTCATGAGTTTGGTAACTCCATCATAGACGAGTTATGAGACACCAATTGTCTACGACCACAATGTAAGTGTTGAAGAGTTGTTATTTCTAAGATAATGTGGCTAGATAGAATGATAGATGAAATAGAGTGATAAGACAATGAGATAAGGAACTCCCTTTGAATGAAAAAAAAGACAAAACACATTTTGAAATACTGGAAATAAAACAGGTATGCTAAAGAGAGGGAGGGATTAAAGGTTTGGGTGGGTTTATCTGCATACACGACACGCAACTGTGATCAATTTCGAGAAAAGAATCACCGTAGCCACGTTCATATCATTATAGTAAGGTTGGTGTATTAATGAGAAAGAAAATATCTACGTGATGTTTTATTGAATCATTTTTTATCAATATCAAATGGCGTCTTAGCTACTACGTCTCTTCGTTATGTATCAACTGATTGTTATATTTCTCTCCTGTGTCTCCCCTGATGATGTGTGTGTATATATGTGTGTATACATAAGATCATAAGCATGGCTGGCACACATATACATAATGGTAACACACGGAGTAATATTTTGGATAACTCTCTCTCTCTCACACACACACACACACACACACACACACACACACACACACACATATATATATATATATATATATATATATATATATATATATATATATATATATATATATATATATATATATATGTATATATATATATATATATATATATATATATATATATATATATATTTTTTTTTTTTTTTTCATACTATTCGCCATTTCCCGCGATAGCGAGGTAGCGTTAAGAGCAGAGGACTGGGCCTTTGAGGGAATATCCTCACCTGGCCCCCTTCTCTGTTCCTTCTTTTGGAAAAAAAAAAAAAAAAAACGAGAGGGGAGGATTTTTTAATTCAGTGGGACCAGTAACACTCATTTCCTTATGGTATATCATGTCATTTAGCAACATTATATGATAAAAGTAATCCACATTCTTACATTAAGCTTATATGGGATTGTTTCTCGTATATCACGTCTATATCATATACTACCAGACTCATAAGGTCGTGTCAAAGATGTGAGAGAGAGAGAGGCATCTCGTATTCCGCCATGTGAGGATCTCACGTGCCAGTGTTTGTGAGGTAGTTGGCCGTGCGGCCGCTAGGTGGCACCACCTGCGCTCGGGGCGACTTCAGTTGTCACCGAGCTCTTGGGGTGGATGGTGGTGTGTGGCAGTTCTCTCCCTGAATTATGAAGGAAATTGCGTTGAATAAAGATTTAAACGGTTCACGCAGAAGGCTCATCGTGTAGTGATTGTGTGCTCCGTCGTTTGGAATAGGCGAGGGAAATATTAGTGAGCGGTGGTGGTTGAAAACGGCGAATATCGGCAGGTGGTTTGAGTAGGTGAACATGTCCCACAGGGAAGCGTAAACATGGCGGATCCAGGTAGATGTTTACCTGAGGGGGTTCCCACCAGACCTTCTCCGACGCACCAGGCTGGCCTCTGAGGAGGCCGTGCCAGCTCAAAAGTGGCCCTGGAGGTGTGGGACAGAAGCAGGAGGACAGGCGAGATGAAAGTAACGGTGTGCTTCGGGTCTGTGCGTGTGGTGGTGCCGTGCGGCGAGGGCGAGATCCTCGTGCGGGACCTTATACACAAAGCTACGACCCGTTACAAGAAAGCTACAGCTAAGGTAAGCCTCTTCCCTCCCTCGAGAGGACACTGTGCATGACCCAAGGGCATGAGATGAACACCCGTAGCCCGCCTCTCTCCCCGGTGGCCCGTTCACTGGGGAGGGTCTGTGTGTGTGTGTACACACACAGACCAAGCGACGCGTCACTGGCCAGGGCAGGTACTTTGAATTCATCAAGTCACAGTTTGAAGCGCCGCTTGTGGCGTGGTTGGGGGGACCGTCGCTCAGACACGGTCCACCCCAGCCCCAAATGACGTGTACCGATCGCTTAGGCTAGGACGTGTAAGGGGGGGGGGAGGATCATACAGTAGCCGATGTATTTATATACAGTAACTGGAGATTTCAACGGAAGGTGTAGGATGCTGGGGGAGTCGGTCTTGGTGGCCGCTAGGCGGACAAGGGCGTCCCGGGTTTGAAACTCCACGGCGGGTCGTCGCGTACGCTTCGTCATGTACTCACGTAAATGAATGGTACATGAATGTATAGTTATATTAATTTTACGTTTTTGCGTCCGTATTTACGCGTATACCAAACCTCTTTGAATCTAGATGATGATAATTGACGGTAGATAATTTGCGTACGAAGTGATTGTGTGGGATGTTCCTGCGCCGTAGACAGTGAGTGAGTGTGTGTTAGATATTGCATGGGGATGGCACATGTCCCATATTTACGGGATGGCACATGTCCCATATTTACGGGATGAGAGTAGAGGGAGACGATAATGTGTGTGTGTGACCCAGATCCATTGCCTCGGGGAAGGCTTAAACGACCGTTCCAATTGCCTCCCGGGGGAGGGAGGGTGGGGGCATCACTACTGATTTGTTTCTTATCCTCCCCTTTCCCCCCTTGTTCTCCAGAGGCACGCCCTTATCTCGCTTATCGTGCTGCCCTGATATTAGAGAGGGAGTGAAATAAAAGAAAGAAAAACAAAAAAAGTCTACATCTAGTAAATGAGGTATTGAGTTAATTTATTTTTTTTTTTCTTTTTCACAGTATCGGTTCTTACAAGCTCTCGCCGATAAAGAAATGGATAACATTTCAAGCCAGTTGGTCTCGAATGGTTAGCGATCCCTCATCGCCCAGTTGGAGATAAACGAAAAAGGGGCAGATGTATGTTTGTACTAAAAACAAAGCTTCATATATGGTTGAGTGTAAATGCCATGGGAGTTCACCTTACTTAGAGACTAATAACATAGATAAGAGATTGACTTTATCAGAAGCATAGCAACTGTTTGAAATTATTGACACTCTGGTATTTTAAGATTATCACAATTCGCTCACGCTGTTAAGAGAAATACTTTGTGTATACTTAGAGAATATGATTGTTTTATATAAGTCTATATTAGTCTTAGTAGAGATACACATCCGAATGCACTCACGTAATAGTATTTTACACTTGTCATCAGCGTAGAGCTAGAGGGAACATTATGAAAAGGTCATAGATAAAGTTATGTGTACTGTGCCACGGGGGTGGTGCATAGCTAAGGGGATTTCGTGATTCAGTTAATAGAAATCTAATTCACTTCTTCGTGGGGTGACAAAGGGGGAGGAGCTAGATCCCATAGCTTGGGGAGAAGAACGTTGGTGCGTGGAGGGAAGGGACCGGGGGAGGTTATAGAGTGAATGGGTGGGGAGGTCTGTGTCTGTGTGTGCTGTAATGTATCGATCATGTGGGGGTGGTGGGAGGGTTGCCATGCACACGGTCGCTGAGGACAAAGATTTTTGGTGGTGTTTGGGTCTGGTATAGCAAGCGGCACCACTCCTGTTGTCGCGTAGGCTACACTAGGCTTCGGGCCTGCGTATTCAATTGGAGTCCAGATCTTCGGCTACACTCGGTGTGTGGGTATTGGCTACACTGGGTGGGTATCGGTGGCTACACTGTGTGTTTGTGTGGGTATGTTTTGTTGTTGTTTATTAGGTTTAACGGCCAGCGACCTATAAAGAGTGTGTATTGTGATGTATTCTGAATATTAACGTTCATTATCTTCTCATGCGATATTCCCTCTGTGTATTTACGTACTTAAGAGGAAGATCTTTTACACTCGGTACATAAATACATGGCGCCTGTAACGGTTTTTTTTTTATCTTTAGTTAATGAATAACTCTGTTGCCTTTGTGTTTACAATATTAGCATGGAGGTTAATCCCGTTTTTAACGCTTGCAAAGAAGTGTTCTGTTACAGCGTGCAACGTTTTCTCTGTGGAAATGAGATTAATTAAGCATAATTATAATTCCTGGTTACAGGATCCCCCAATGTGCCTCAAGGTTACAGTAAATTACTGTCTGTAAAGAGACTAGTTTATGGTCCGTGAATCATCTTGCCTCGTGTGGTTTATTTCGTAGCCCTGTATTTGGTTTTTATTCTCTTCTCTGAACTTCTTCTTCTTCTGATGAGGAGATGGGAACTGTGCCACACACTGGAGGTGTCCTGATCCTTCGAGTCCCAGAGGACCAGTGTGTTGGCATGTGCTGTGTGACAAGGAAGGTTTCCAGACGGTGAATTTTTGGCCACTGCCCTAAGTAAAGCAGGGGTTGGACCTCACTGATGTTCAGTTGTTATGGTTAATATCTCCTTAAGTTCCTCCCCCCTCCTCTTTCTTGGACCTCTGGTAACGGTTTATCCGGTCATCCTGTATTAGAACTTGTTTTTGACTTACAAAATTGGGTAGTTTTTAAACTTGTCTCATTAGAATTCCGATACATTTTCCTCGAACGAACTTGACTGTGTATCTCTCCAGTGTATTTTATCATTTATGCTTCGTGGTATCTTAAGCTGGTGCAGACGTGGTTGATAAGCAGACGTGGTTGATATGCAGACGTGGTTTAAAAGCAGACGTGGTTGATATGCAGATGTGGTTGATAAGCAGACGTCACTGATAAGCAGACGTGGTTTGTAAGCAGACGTGGTTGATAAGCAGACGTTGTTGATATGCAGACGTGGTTGATAAGCAGACGTGGTTGATAAGCAGACGTGGTTGATAAGCAGACGTCACTGATAAGCAGACGTGGTTGGTAAGCAGACGTGGTTGATAAGTAGACGTGGTTGATAAGCAGACTTTGTTGATAAGCAGACGTGGTTGATAAGCAGACGTGGTTGATAAGCAGACGTGGTTGATAAGCAGACGTGGTTGATAAGCAGACGTGGTTGATAAGCAGACGTGGTTGATAAGCAGACGTAGTTGATAAGCAGACGTGGTTGATAAGCAGACGTGGTTGATATGCAGACGTGATTCTAGGGAATAGATATACATACATTCTGAAAGGAATTTGATCGAGGACTGAGCCCCGTGATGCGCCACTTTACCAGTTCGTAAATACTCCAAAGAAGTCAGACATTTTCTTTTGTAAGTTTTTTCTCTTACTTAATCAGTCAGTCCCAGTTGTCAGTCCCATGTGTTGCTGGAGCTTGTCTGTGACGTTATCTCGCGTGGAACTTTATTTGAAAAGCTTTCGGAAGATCCTAAAATCAAGAAACTTTTTTTGTTTATGTTTTTGTTGTTCTGTACAGGAAGTCTCGATAGTGGAAGACACTGGCAAAATGATACAGGCACAGATGGTCTTCCGCTTGACCACTGTTAAATGATGTGCTTTTTTTCCACTACTTCCCAGTGGGGAAGTGAAAAAGTAAACGAACAAGACATAATGCCGGATAGAAACGAACATAATGCCGGATAGAAACGAACGCCATAATGTATTAGGGTCTAAAGTCCAGTGAACACAAGACTAACAGTTGCCTCTGACTAAAAGAAGGGCAGGCTGGGTTTTACGGTCTTTCAAAACGAGAATAGGAAAAACTGTATTGACGCCCGGAGAGGGCAATATTGCTGTCCCGTGTGGAGTACTGGTATTAACATCTTAAAAGGCGAGTCAAAATTGCTGAGGTAGGCTAACTGTGCAATGAACGAACGTTATATTAATCCTAAATTACTGAGAGCGGTTGAAAGCATGGACAGCAAAGGGATATATATATATATATATATATATATATATATATATATATATATATATATATATATATATATATATATATATGAATTACGCTAGGTGAATATTAGAAGGCCAAGGCTTAAAATCTGTCCTCGAAAATGGTTTTCTGTTGGAACAACTGACATAGGGAAACTGTGAGTTCTGTTGGCACAACGGGCATGGGGAAACTGTGAGATATTGGCGCCAAAAAAAACTGAAGCAGAGAGTGTCGTATATGATGTTAGGTACTCGAGAAACACATTTCTTCATTACATTACCCCCGAGCCCGGTTTGAAGCACTGTGGACTGCTGAGTGGAGGAGAGGTTTATAGAGAGGTCCCACACGCTGTCCTTGAGCATGGCGGATCCGCCAGGAAGTAGAGGTTTACGTAGGCCTGCGGGCTACCGCCCCAAACAGCCTGGCTGAGCAGAAGAAGCAACAGGATGCCTCTGGACCACACTGGCGTCGTTCTGGAGGTAGGAGAATTCTCGGTCGATCACCAGGTGTGCGTTATGGTAAGGTCCCGGACTGAGGTTTGGGAACTCCCAACACCGTCGTACAAGGACATGTGGATGTAGACTTCCAAGGATCACAAAGGCTGATTCGTAGGTAGGCAAGCTCACGTCTTGGAAGCTGGCCGCCATTGCAGATTATCTCTGTGGGACCTTGCCTTACATTACTGTATACCTTATGGTGGTCTTCTACCCCTACAGCTGGGTCTAGGACCTTTCCTTACCGTACGTATACCTTACGATGGTTTGGGAGGTCTTCTACCCCCACACAGCTGGGTCTGGCACCTTACCTTACCTTACGTATACCTTACGATGGTTTGGGAAGTCTTCTACCCCCCTACTGCTGGGTCTGGGACCTTACCTTACCTTACGTATACCTTACGATGGTTTGGGAGGTCTTCTACCCCCTACAGCTGTATCTGGCACCTTACCTTACTTTACGTATACCTTACGATGGTTTGGGAGGTCTTCTACCCTCTTACAGTCTGGGACCCAGCTAGCTCGTTGGTCCCCTCCTCCATCATAAGCAGTCGGAGGCCGCGGGCCACCATGGTCCCCACGTAACCAACGCATCCATGATGGTCTGCGTCTCTCAGTGAACAGATACACATCCACCTCGTTCACAAACACCTACATATTTCCCCCCCTCCTCATCCCCTCATGCCCTACTTGTTTACATCCACTGTCGTATCGCTAGACTTCGCTGAGGTTCCCTTCCTGGACTCCTTGGGGTGGGCAAGAAGGGCCGGAGCCGAACTTCCTGCAGGGGAGAACTGGCCGCCATGGACCGCTGCTGCAGCCTCTGAGGGTGGCGGGGGTTGTGACCTTGGCACAGGTCCAAGTAGCGAGTTCTTGGGCAAGGCAAACGGCCGCTCTGCTATTCCGGCTCTTTGACACTGGCCCCGCGTGACCTCGCCCTGACGGACCAGGGTCATGGAGGGACAACTGACTGGTGCTGGAGAGGAAGCCGTCTTATCAGCCTTCTCGTCCCAGGCGTCGCTGGACCTCCCTCACGTCCTGACGCGGTTCACCGAAGCGAACGTGGCGGGGAGGATCCGCGTGTGACAAAATGTGCGAGTCGGTGTCCCGGACTCTTCCTCACGGGGCGCAGTGTTGATCATGGGAATGCGCGTAGACACACACACACACACACACACATCTGGCACAGTGGAGGGTTACCTTGCTCAGAGGGACTTGGTGAAGGGCGCTGCCCTCCAGTAGTGTGATGGAGGGCCTCAGTGAAGGGCACTGCCCTCCAGCATGTGATGGGGTAAAGGGGGAAGACGGTAGCATGGTCTCAGACCAAGCTGTGGGAGTAGAGGACCCTATAAACCATCGTAAGGTAAGGTCCCAGACCCAGCTGTGTGGGGGAGTAGAAGACCTCCCAAACCATCGTAAGGTATACGTAAGGTAAGGTAAGGTGCCAGACCCAGCTGTGTGTGTGTGTGTGGGGGGGGGGGGGTAGAAGACCTCCCAAACCATCGTAAGGCATACGTAAGGTAAAGTAAGGTCCCAGACCCAGCTGTGGGGTGGTAGAAGACCTCCCAAACCATCGTGAGGTAAGTTCACCCTTACCAGTTATTATAACCTTGTGGTGTGGATATGGTTGGGTGGACATCGCTTGATCACACAACCGCAGCTGTTCTGCCCAGCTGGGGGCTGGCAGTCAGGTCCTGGAGAAGCGGTTAGTGCACCGCGGGCCCGCTGCTGTCGTCTGGTCAACACGCGTCTCGCCTGGAGTGTGAGTGGGTGGGCATCAGTCTGGCTTGGCGCAGCGTCGCTCAGCTGCTCACCGAGGAGTGACGGGACTGAACCGGTTGGTGTGGGGGCAGTGATGGCCCGTCAACCGGTTGTTGTGGGGGCAGTGATGGGCCGTCAACCAGTTTGTGTGGGGTAGAGATGGGCCGTCAACCGGTTGGTGTGGGGGCAGTGATGGACCGTCGACCGGTTGGTGTGGGGGCAGTCATGGGCCGTCAACCAGTTGGTGTGGGCACTGACGGGTCTGCAACCGGTTCCTTTGGATAGAGATTGGCCAGCAACCGGTTGGTGTGGGGTAGAGATGGGCCAGCAACCGGTTGGTGTGAATATTGACGTACTGGTCACCGGTTTCAGCCGCTGGTGCCCGAGCGATGAACATGGCGTCGCTGGCGCGTGAGAGGTCCCGGGGAGTTAATTTATTAATGGGATTTAAGTGGGGGGGGAGAGAAGGCCACCCATACATACTTACCCAGTGGTTGATGTGTTAAGAGAGTACCCCCCCATCTGTTCCTCTACCCCTGAAGAGCATCAGGGTGTCTTTTTTCTTACCAGTGTTTTCGCTTTGTTCTCGTATTATGCATTCATAGAACTGTTCATTGTCGATATTGTGAAATGCGATTCAGAAACCTGGAAGATGTAATCAAGTCTCAGCTCATTCTTCTGTATTCCACTGTGGAGAAATCTATTTCCTCAGACCTCTTCCACGTAACACAGGTCACAATTATTTTTACCCTCTTCCTCTGGACCTTCTCTGTGAGATCTGTGTGTCTCCTTATGTGAGGTCTACGAAACTTGTGTTCGTTCGGCAAATGAATTTTTTTCGGCATGAACCAAATGGTGATTTGCCTTCTAAGCATTTTGGCTACGTTTTGTGGGTGACGTAAGGATAGGTTGGTCATTGTACTATGTCGGCTCCTGCGAGACGATGAAATCCTGCTCATCCGTAAATAGCAGAGGTTCCAAGACGGGGCTCTGTGGCACGCCGCTGGTCACCCTAACCCACTTCAAAAGGTTCCTCCAGAAGCGCCAGAAGTGGAGGGAGCAAGAAGGGTGAGATTGACCACAGAGGAGATGGGAAGATGGAGTGAAGGAGGCATTGAATAGAAGTGGTATGAAGTGGAGGGAGCAAGAAAGGTGAGATTGACCACAGAGGAGATTGGAAGATGGAGTGAAGGAGGCATTGAATAGAAGGGGTATGAACATGCAGGAGGGTGAGAGGCGTGCGCTGGTTAGAAAGAGAACTGGATCGTTATGGCGTGTGTGTGAGTGTGGAATGGGTAGAGAAGGAAGCGCTGTGGCTCTGATCTAGGGCATATTGAAGTGGTCAAGGCAAACTGTGGGATTTGGCTCTGGATGATGGGCTGTGGTTTTAGGTCATGGTACAAGACATTTAGAAAATGGTCTGCGCAAACGAGGCGTTACTTATGGTCCCAACCGCTTTCAAGACTGCGCCCCGTGCAGTAGCAGGGGAAACGACGGACGCTTTTGGAGCGAGACGAGAATGCACTCCTTCTCAAAAAGACGGTGATAGTCGCGCTCGCTGTGTCACAACTACCGGGCGGAGTCCGGTAACACCCACACACACACACACACACACACACACACCTATTGTTCTCAGGGTAAAGGTCACACGAGAATTAAGAGAGGTAGGGTCTCGTCGCCTTCCTCATCCTAGCTCACGAGACCATGTCTGACGGTCGTCAGCAACGCCAGCCCCCTAGTGTCGTCCTTCTGTGCTACGCCCGGTCAACACCTCGCGATGCCTCGCTCTTTCCAGGTCCAGTTCTGGACCTTCCAGTTAAGACTACGCCTGTTGGGCGTCCAGTCAAGTGGTCCTCGAGGATCTGACATGGGGGGTTTGGTTTGGAAAACAATATGGTATTGTCCTCTGCTGTTACTGCTGGCACCTAGAGTGGATGCGAGGTGGCGGCGAAGAAGATATAGCTTCGCCTTTCCTGTCTTAGTCATTCCTTCGTCATTCATTTGTTTTCCAAGTTGATCGTGGCTCTTCAGCGTCCATAGCTACGCTTCATCAATGCAAGGATGGTGATGATAGGAGCTTAGCGAACGGATGGCCATCAAGGAAGCGGACATACGAACCCCACACCCGCCGGGGAGACGCGAGAGTCCGTCGCAAGTCGTAGCGGAGTTGCTTCGAGGGTGGGTCGTTCGTCGGAGGGTCGTGTCGGTGTTAACCCCCCCCCCCCCACTAACGAACGCCCTCGAAGGTTATCGCGTCGTGTTTCCGCGTCGGCGTTGCCTCTCGCTGAATCACAACCAAATATTTGAGGTGGCTCACCCGGGGCCGTGTTTTGCCAAGCGTCCCAGGGCTTTCGGGAAGGGGGACGTCCTTGCGACTTGGGAGAAGGAGGAGGAGGAGGTTTAGTTGGTTAGAAGCCTTGCATCTGCATCCTTGCTTGTACCTTGTGTCTCCGCCGCCGCTTCGCGGCTTCAAGGCGCGCGGTTCGATCCCCGTCTACGGTGGCGTGGGTAGGAAATAAGATACAGAACAAAAACGCACGTTTAGTGGGAATTGGCTGGGGAAGTGGTTGGTGTATTTCATGTGATTTCTCGATGATGTGACGCGGTGGTTGGGGGGCTGGGGGTGAGTGAGCAGGACAAGGTCGTGGTGCGCGCCTGCGCGTCGCCAGACGGACGCGGGTACCCCACTTTTCCCATCATTACTGCATGCTTGGCCTGCGTCATGATGCGCCCCCCCCCCAATCCCCTCCCCCTCCTCTCTCCTCCCCCCCAAAGTGTTTTGTGTGTATTGCTTCCACACCCGCACGCACACCAGCACACAGGAATGTGTGTGTGTGTGTGTGTGTGCGGTGGAGGAGGGGGGGGGGGTAATTAAAGACAATATCTCCCACTTCCCCCTCCCCCCTGAATTACGTGAGTCGTAGATATTCGTCGTCGTAATGGAAACTGTTGGCGTCTGTCTAGGTTAGTTTGGTTGACGAGGGAGTACACTGGACTCCTGCTCCTCCTCCTCCTCCTCGAGCATGTGTGGCCACTGTGTTGGGGAGGGGGTCGTGTGGCCACTGTGTTGGGGAGGGGGTCGTGTGGCCACTGTTGGGGAGGGGGTCGTGTGGCCACTGTGTTGGGGAGGGGGTCGTGTGGCCACTGTGTTGGGGAGGGGGTCGTGTGGCCACTGTGTTGGGGAGGGGGTCGTGTGGCCACTGTGTTGGGGAGGGGGTCGTGTGGCCACTGTGTTGGGGAGGGGGTCGTGTGGCCACTGTGTTGGGGAGGGGGTCGTGTGGCCACTGTTGGGGAGGGGGTCGTGTGGCCACTGTGTTGGGGAGGGGGGTCGTGTGGCCACTGTGTTGGGGAGGGGGTCGTGTGGCCACTGTGTTGGGGAGGGGGGTCGTGTGGCCACTGTGTTGGGGAGGGGGGTCGCGTGGCCACTGGGTTGGGGAGGGGGGTCGTGTGGCCACTGTGTTGGGGAGGGGGTCGTGTGGCCACTGTGTTGGGGAGGGGGGTCGTGTGGCCACTGTGTTGGGGAGGGGGTCGTGTGGCCACTGTGTTGGGGAGGGGGGGTCGTGTGGCCACTGTGTTGGGGAGGGGGTCGTGTGGCCACTGTGTTGGGGAGGGGGGTCGTGTGGCCACTGTGTTGGGGAGGGGGGTCGTGTGGCCACTGTGTTGGGGAGGGGGGTCGTGTGGCCACTGTGTTGGGGAGGGGGGTCGTGTGGCCACTGTGTTGGGGAGGGGGGTCGTGTGGCCACTGTGTTGGGGAGGGGGGTCGTGTGGCCACTGTGTTGGGGAGGGGGTCGTGTGGCCACTGTGTTGGGGAGGGGGATCGTGTGGCCACTGTGTTGGGGAGGGGGGTCGTGTGGCCACTGTGTTAGGGAGGGGGGGTCGTGTGGCCACTGTTGGGGAGGGGGTCGTGTGGCCACTGTGTTGGGGAGGGGGTCGTGTGGCCTCTGTGTTGGGGAGGGGGTCGTGTGGCCACTGTGTTGGGGAGGGGGGTCGTGGCACTGGCTGCTGCTCCCCCCCCCCCCCCCCCCCCCCCCCCCCCTGTCTGTGGATGTTGCTACGCTGATCCTCTACGTCGAGTTCCGGAGCAACATCACCTACACACACACAGACACACACACACACACACACACACACACACACAGACACACACACACACACACACACACACACACACACAGCATGCGTTATTCGTGTTTTACGCCCCTTTTGGTCACGAGGGTTCGTGGTCACAGCTCTTCGAGAAATGATGATGATGATAATAATAATAATGATAATGATAGTAATGATAATGATAATAATAATAATAAATTATGATAGTAATAATGATAATTATAATAATAATAATGATAATGATAATAATAATAATTATAATAATGATAATGATGATAATGATAATAATGATAATAATAGTAATAATGATAATAATGATAATAATAATTATAATAATACTGATAATAGTAATAATAATAATAATGATAATAATAATTATAATAATAATGATAATAGTAATAATGATAATAATGATAATAATAATGAGAGTTGATGAGAGCGGGTTTTGTCTTGGCCGTGGTTCCCCTGGTCGCGTGTTCTCGCTCACTTTGCTGCCATCTTGTCTTTCCCCCGTCAAGTAATCTCTCTCTCTCTCTCTCTCTCTCTCTCTCTCTCTCTCTCTCTCTCTCTCTCTCTCTCTCTCTCTCTCACTATCGCGTAGTTCCCTCCATTGTTGTTATTTTCTTCATAAAATGGAGGTTAGACACAATGGGAGGAAAGAGAAGACCCCCCCACCCCGAGTTGTATGACACAGAGTGTGATAAAAGTAGACGACAGCGAAGTGAATGAACAGGAAAACGCAAATTTGCGGATGACGGACGAATGTCGGGGTGTGTGTGTGTGGGGGTCGTGTCGGTGCTGCGACAGCGCTATGGAAAGAAAACGGGAGGGAGGGTAGGTGCGAATGGGTAGAAAACGACGGAAATTCAAAGAGCTGCAGAGAGCCGTGAGTGTGAATGAGAGAGAGAGAGAGAGAGAGAGAGTGTCGAGAGCTTTTTTTGGAGGATGAGAGGAGTTGATGTGTTAGTGGAATATACAAGGACGTCCCAGAGTGAGGTAGGTTGAAGGGCGTCTTCAAGAACTCTCGTGGAATGAGAGGTGGGAGGGAGGGAGGAGGCGCGTGAAGTAGATGAAGAAAACAGAGAGTAAGAAGATGAGGAATAATTGGAGGGAAGATGTGACGTTAGGAAGGCCAACTGAGGGACATGGCGTGTGTTGGCATCTGGTGAGAAAGATGAGAGACAGTTGACGTCTTGTGAGAAGGGAAGGGTTGATGTCTGGTGAGAAAGGAGGGGTTGATGTCTGGTGAGAAAGGGGCGATGCTTTCTTGTGAGAAAAGGGTTGACGTCTTGTGAGAAAGGGTGGATGACGTCTTGTGAGTTGGACTGTAAAGGCTGGGTGTCTCAGAATTCCTAGTTGGGTTCTTGAGAGTCTGTGGGTTATATATGAGGACTTCTGAGTTGGGCTGTCAAGGATTGGTTGGCGTGTGTTGGATGTTCTGTGACGTGGGCCACAACAGACATACTCATCTTGGTGTGTGTGTGTGTGAGAGAGAGAGAGAGAGAGAGAGAGAGAGAGAGAGAGAGAGAGAGAGAGAGAGAGAGAGAGAGAGAGAGAGAGAGTACGAACGTGGCCCACGCCTTTGTGAAGGAGGGGGTTGGGTGTGTTGGGGTGGGTTGGTAGATGGGTATTACTGCACAAGGTGGGTTTCACGGCCTGTGTGTGTGTGTGTGTGTGTGTGTGTGTGTGTGTGTGTGTATTACCTTCGCCCCACTTTGAGTTTCTGTTGTATCTCCCACCTCCCCTGGCCAGGGTCTTATGGACCACATCGACTTCTCCTTCGTTGTATACAACGTCTTGGCCTTTAAGGTTCCTTGGGAATGACCCATAAGCGGCTGAAGGATAGAGAGGTGGAGCTGAGGATAGACGTGTGGATTGTGGGGTGTCATGGAGCACTGCGAAGAATAGGAAGGGGATTGGGAAAGGGGATAGGAGGTATAGGGACAGAAACATCCTCTATTCTCTCGACTGCGGACGGATGGGGGGGGGTCAGGTAGCACTGCGAAGAATAGGAAAGGGATTGGGAAAGGGGATAGGAGGTATAGGGATAGAAACATCCTCTATTCTCTGGACTGCATGATAGATTTAAGAGCACTTTCCGTTTTTCAAAATTGGTTGGGGAGAGAGGGTGGAGAAGTGAGAGAGAGTGGGGACGTGTAGACGTGTTCCACTGCTTGGAAGTGGGGGTTAAGTGGGAGACCCTCCATGGTGCGGGGACTTAAGCAGTGTCACAGGTGGAGTGGAAGTGGAACCCCCTCCCCCTTCCCCTCCCCCTTCCCCTCCCCCAACACACTCACCGAAGCCCTTGGGTTGGGATGGGGGGTTAGGTGGCAGAGGACGGGGGTGTGGTGGTGGTCATGGTGTGCTGTGATGCCCTCAGACGTACGGGTTTTTTCAGAGCCGCCTTCCTTGGCCATCACCAAGGGGGCGAGGGATCGCCAACGCACAGAGCAAATCACAGACAATCTCTCTCTCTCTCTCTCTCTCTCTCTCTCTCTCTCTCTCTCTCTCTCTCTCTCATATATATATATATATATATATATATATATATATATATATATATATATATATATATATGTGTGTGATTCCTACGAGTCCACGGGGGAAAATGAAACACAAGTTGCCAAGTGCACTTTCGTGTAATAATCACATCATCATCATCATCATAAGGGGAGATGCAAGAGAGAGATATATAGCAACGTCTCTTCTTTGTATATCACCAGACTGTGTTGAGGAAGAGTGGGACAAGCCACATCGGCTCTAGTGATGTTGTGTGGGTAGAGAGAGCGGGTTGGGGAAACCTGGCTAGTGCAGGTATTGGGTTAGGGGACTTGTGTGGTGGGGAAGGAAGGGGTGCCTGGAGGTTCGGATGGGTGAGGAGATGGTGTTGCAGGGGTTAGGTGTGAGGAGGAGGAGGAGGAGGAGGGGAGAGGGGTGTGTGAGGTAGATAAAAGGGGTAGTAGAAAGTATTTAAGGTAGATGGAGTTGGTAGACGTTTTTCAGAGGCTGTAGATGGGGATGGGGGAGGCTGCTGTGTGCATTGCAGTGGGGTGGGGAGGAGTACGGAGGGAGAAATGCGAGTTGAAGGGGGTTGACGTGCGAAGGCTGTACGTTACACAGTTGGCGTGGGACACAGAAAGTGCCTAAGTCTTGGAAACTCCTGAAAACGCTCGCCTTACCCAGCGACGTTTGGAGACGCAGGAACGTAATGCTACACTGGAGGGACAGACGAGGGAAGACTGGATAAAGAAAGTATAAGTGGTAAGTGGAGGGGGGAGGTATAAGTGCCCTTAAGTACCACACTGCCTAGTGATCCAGCGGGAACCCAGCACTGAGGTACACCGAGAATTGGCATCACCATTATATATATATATATATATATATATATATATATATATATATATATATATATATATATATATATATATATATCTTGCTTTTCTTTTCTTTTAAACTATTCGCCATTTCCCGCGTTAGCGAGGTAGCGCTAAGAACAGAGGACTGGGCCTTTTTTGGAATATCCTCACCTGGCCCCCTCTGTTCCTTCTTTTGGAAAATTTAAAAAAAAACGAGAGGGGTGGATTTCCAGCCCCCCGCTCCATATATATATATATATATATATATATATATATATATATATATATATATATATATTGGAAAGGATCACAATTTTGCGCGTGATCAAGATATTTCTATGAGTCCACGGGGAAAATGAAACACGAATATATATATATATATATATATATATATATATATATATATATATATATATATATATATATATATATATATGGTCCCACCTCGCCGTATTTTGGCTTGGTCAAGGCCAGGTCAGGTTACACGTAGAATCAACTAACCTAATCCAACTTGACCTACCTAACCAACAACTAACCTAACTTAATCAACTTGATCTAACCAAACCTAACCATAATTCCAACTTTCATCTAAAGCTTATACCTAATCCTAATCCAATTTGATCTTACTTAACCTAATCAACTTTATCTAACCAACCTAACCTAATCCAACTTGATCTACCTAACCTAATCCTAACTAGATCTACCTAACCTAACCTATCAACTTGACCTAACCTAACCTAACATGACCTTAGCCTAACTATCCAACTTGTCTAACCTAACCCAACTTGATCTAACCTAACCTAACCTAATCCAACTTGATCTAACCTAACCTAACCTAATCCAACTTGATCTAACCTAACCTAACCTAATCCAACTTGATCTAACCTAACCTAACCTAATCCAACTTGATCTAACCTAACCTAACCTAATCCAACTTGATCTAACCTAACCTAACCTAATCCAACTTGATCTAACCTAACCTAATCCAACTTGATCTAACCTAACCTAACCTAATCCAACTTGACCTAACCTAACCTAACCTGACCTAACCTAACCTAATCCAACTTGATCTAACCTAACCTAATCCAACTTGATCTAACCTAACCTAACCTATCCAACTTGATCTAACCTAACCTAATCCAACTTGATCTAACTAACCTAACCTAATCCAACTTGATCTAACCTAACCTAACCTAATCCAACTTGTCTAACCTAACCTAATCTAACCATACTAACCTAATCCAACTTGATCTACCTAACCTAAACCTACACCAATCCAACTTGATCTAACTCTCTCTAAACCTAACCTAACCAACTTATCAACCTACAACCTAATCCAACTATTAACCTAACCTACCCAAGTCCAACTAATCTACTACCTACCACAGATTACCACCTAACCAATTGACTAACCTAACTAACCCACTACTAACCAACAACCATCACTGTCACAACCTAACCTACCACTACACTATCTAACAACCTAACCTACACTTGATCAACCACCAACCTAATCCACTTGATAACCTACCTAATCCACTCAACCAACCTAACAACTGATCTAACCTAACCTACCATATCTAACCAAAAACCCCCATCCTAATCCACATATACCATACTAACCTCCAACTACAACCTAACAACACCTAACCAACTTGATCTAACCTACCACTAACCAACGACCTAACCAACCAACCAACTGCTAACCTAACTATCCAATGATTAACTAACCATCTATTCAACATGATCTAACTAACACAATCCAACTGATCTAACCTAACCACCTAACCAATGAGCTAACCCTAACCTAACTAACCCAACTTGATCCTAACCTAACCCCTACCCATCCTAACTCTAACCTAACTAACCTAACCAACTTGATCTATCCTAACCTAACCTAGTCTAACTGATCCTAACCTAGCCTACTCCAACTTACTAACTAACCTGAATCCTAACCTCAACCTAACCTATTCCGAACTTGATCTAACCTAACCTAACCTAATCCAACTTGATCTAACCTAAACTAACCTAATCCAACTTGGATCAAACCTAACCTAACCTAATCCAACTTGATCTAACCTAACCTAACCTAATCCAACTTGATCTAACCTAACCTAATCCAACTTGATCTAACCTAACCTAACCTAATCCAACTTGATCTAACCTAACCTACCTAATCCAACTTGATCTAACCTAACCTAACCTAATCCACTAGATCTAACCTAACCTAACCTAATCCAACTTGATCTAACCTAACCTAATCCAACTTGATCTAACCAAACACCTAACCTAAGCCAACTTGATCTAACCTAACCTACCTAATCCAACTTGATCTAACCTAACCTCACCTAACCCAACTATGATCTAACCTAACCTAATCTAACCAACCTAACCTAACCTTACCAACCAACCTTGATCTAACCTACCTAACCTAGTCCAACTTGATCTAACCGAACTAACCTAAGCCAACAGGATGCTAACCTAACCTAACCTAATTCCAACATGATCAACCTAACCTAACCCTAATCCAACTTGATCTAACCTAATCTAATCTAACCTAACCTAACCTAATCCAACTTGGAATCAAACCTAACCTAACCTAATCCAATCTTGATCTAAACCTAAACCTAACTAAGCCAACTTGATCTAACCTAACCGACCCTAATCCTAACCTAACCTAACCTGCCTAACCTAACCTAATCCAACATGATCTAACCTAAACCCTAATCCAACTTGAGCTAACCTAACCTAACATAATCCAACTGATCTAAACCCCTTTTAAAAAACCCCCCCACCAATCGCAACTTGATCTAACCTAACCTAATCTAACTAAAACCTAACCTAACCGAAGCCAACTGATCAAGACCTAACCTAACCTAATCCAACTTGATCTAACCTAATCTAATCTAACCTAACCTAATCCAACTTGATCAAACCTAACCTAACCTAATCCAACTTGATCTAACCTAACCTAACCTAATCCAACTTGATCTAACCTAACCTAACCAACTTGATCTAACCTAACCTAACCTATTCCAACTTGATCTAACCTAACCTAACCTAATCCAACATGATCTAACCTAACCTAACCTAATCCAACTAGATCTAACCTAACCTAACCTAACCCAACTTGATCTAACCTAATCTAACCTAACCTAACCTAACCTAACCTAACCTAACCAACTTGATCTAACCTAACCTAACCTATTCCAACTTGATCTAACCTAACCTAACCTAATCCAACATGATCTAACCTAACCTAACCTAATCCAACATGATCTAACCTAACCTAACCTAATCCAACTTGATCTAACCTAATCTAATCTAACCTAACCTAACCTTATCCAACTTGATCTAACCTAACCTAACCTAATCCAACTTGATCTAACCTAACCTAACCTAATCCAACTTGATCTAACCTAACCTAACCAACTTGATCTAAACCTAACCTATTCCAACTTGATCTAACCTAACCTAACCTAATCCAACTTGATCTAACCTAACCTAACCTAATCTAACCTAACCCAACCTAATCCAACTTGATCTAACCTAACCTAACCTTACCTAACCTAACCTAATCCAAATTGATCTAACCTAACCTAACCTAACCTAATCCAACTTGATCTAACCTAACCTAATCCAACTAGATCTAACCTAACTAACCTAACCCAATCCAACTTGATCTAACCTAACCTAACCTAATCCAACTTGATCTAACCTAACCTAACCTAATCCAACTTGATCTAACCTAACCTACTAACCAACTTGATCTACCTAACCTTAATCTAACCAACCTAACCTAACCAATCAACTTGATCTAACCTAACCTAATCCAACTTGATCTAACCTAACCTAACCTAACCCAACCTTCACCTAACCTAACCTAATCCAACTTGATCTAACCTAACCTAACCTAATCCAACTTGATCTAACCTAACCTAACCTAATCCAACTTGATCACCCAACCTAATCCAACTTGATCAAAAACCTAAACCCTAACCTCAACCTACTTGATCTATCCCTAATGACTAATCCAACTTTGATTCTAACCTAACCTAATCTAACCTAACCTAACCTAGGCAATCCTACTTGATCTAACCTAACCTAATCTAACCTGAATCCCGACTTGATCTAACCTAATCCCAACTTGATTAACCTACTAAAAACCTAATCCAAACTTTGATCTATCCTAACCTAACCTAATCTAACTACCTAACCTATCCAACTTGATCTAACCTAACCTATCCTAAACCTGACCTAACCTAACCTAATCCAACCTGAATCTAACCTAACCTATCCCAACTTGAGCTAACCTAAACCTAACCTAATCAACTTGATCTAACCTATACCTAAAACCTGATCTAACCTACCCAACCTAATCCAACTTGATCTATACCTAACCTAACCTTACCTAACTAACCTAATCCAAATGATGCTAACCTTAACCTAATCCAATTGATTCTAACCTAACCGAACTTAATCCAACTATGATCTAACTAACCTAATCTAACCTTGATCCTAACCTAACCTAACCTATCCCAACTTGATCTAACCAGAACCTATACCTAATCCAACATGATCTAACCTAACCTAACCTAATCAACATAGATCTAACCTACCTAACCTAACCCAAACTAGATCTACCTAACCTAACCTAATCCAACTTCTAACCTATCAAAAACTACCTAACCTAACCTAATCCAACTTGATCTAACCTAACCTAACCTTATTCCAACATGATCTAACCTACCTAACCTAATCCAAACTGATCTAACCTAACCTAACCTAACCTAACTAACCTAATCCTGACTAAACTAACCTACTCCACCTTGATCTTAAACCTAGACCTAATCCAACTAGAATCTAACCTAACTAACCTAATCCAACTTGGATCTATCCTAACCTAACCTAATCCAAATGATCTAAACCTAACCTAATCTAATCTAACCAAACAACCTAATCCAACTTGAACAACCTAACCTAACCATATCAACTTGATCTAACCTAACCTAGCCTATTCAACCTTGACTACTAACCTAACTAACCTAACTAACCTAATCCGACTTGATCTAACCTATCCAACCTAACCTAATCCAACTTGATCTAACCTAACCTAACCTAATCCAACTTGATCTAACCTAACCTAATCCAACTTGATCTACCTAACCTAACCTAATCCAACTTGATCTTAACCTAACCTAATTCAACTTGATCTAACCTAACCTAACCTAATCCAACTTGATTTAACCTAACCTAATCCAACTTGATCTAACCTAACCTAACCTAATACAACTTAACCTAACCTAACCTAATCCAACTTGATCTAACCTAACCTAACCTAACCTAATCCAACTTGATCTAACCTAATCCTAACCTAACCTAATCCAACTTGATCTAACCTAACCTAATCCAACTTGATCTAACCTAACCTAACCTAACCTAATCCAACTTGATCTAACTTAACCTAACGTAACCTAACCTAATCCAACTTGATCTAACCTAACCTAACCTAATCCAACTTGATCTAACCTAACCTAATCCAACTTAATCTAACCTAACCTAACCTAATCCAACTTGATCTAACTTAACCTAACCTACTCCAACTTGATTTAACCTAACCTAACCTAATCCAACTTGATCTAACTTAACCTAACCTAATCCAACTTAATCTAACCTAACCTAACCTAATCCAACTTGATCTAACTTAACCTAACCTAACCTAATCCAACTTGATCTAACTTAGCCTAACCTAACCCAACTTGATCTAACTTAGCCTAACCTAACCCAACTTGATCTAACTTAGCCTAACCTAACCTAATCCAACTTGATTTAACCTAACCTAAGCTAACCTAATCTATAGAAATATTGGTTGAGGAGGTTGGGGAAGAATATTCAAATGTACGTAGGGCTAACTGCCCGCTCCCCACCCGTACAACACAGTTCCCTGTGTACAGCAATCCTTGACCTCTGACCCCTACCGTTACCTGCTTCCGGCATAATGGTGTTTATTTCCTACTAATTTGCATACTGTCGCCTGCTTAATTTGCCCCGGAGGAAAAAATATGATCGTGTGGTTTGGCATTATTTTACCCATAGCCTTACGAGAGGTGTGAGTTGTACCGTCCACACTGTACCCTAGGGCTGTACCGTCCTGTACCTAAGGGTTGTACCGTCCTTTACCCTAGGGCTGTACCGTCCTGTACCCTAGGGCTGTACCGTCCTGTACCCTAGGGTTGTACCGTCCTATATCCTAGGGTTGTACCGTCCTATATCCTAGGGTTGTACCGTCCTGTACCCTAGGGCTGTACCGTCCTGTACCCTAGGGTTGTACCGTCCTGTAGTCCTGTATCCTAGGGCTGTACCGTCCTGTACCCAAGGGCTGTACCGTCCTGTACCCTAGGGCTGTACCGTCCTGTACCCTAGGGCTGTACCGTCCTGTACCCTAGGGCTGTACCGTCCTGTACCCTAGGGTTTTACCGTCCTGTATCCTAGGGCTGTACCGTCCTGTACCTAAGGGCTGTACCGTCCTGTATCCTAGGGCTGTACCGTACCGTCTTGTACCCAAGGGCTGTACCGTCCTGTACCCTAGGGCTGTACCGTCCTGTACCTTTGGGCTGTACCGTCCCCTAGGGCTGTACCGTCCCCTTGGGCTGTACCGTCCTGTACCCTAGGGCTGTACCTTCCTGTACCCTAGGGTTGTACCGTCCTGTATTCTACGGTTGTACCGTCCTGAACCCTAGGGTTGTACCGTCCTATATTCTAGGGTTGTACCGTCCTGTACCCTAGGGTTGTACCGTCCTGTACCCTAGGGTTGTACCGTCCTGTACCCTAGGGCTGTACCGTCCTGTACCCTAGGGTTGTACCGTCCTGTACCCTAGGGCTGTACCGTCCTGTACCCTAGGGTTGTACCGTCCTGTACCCTAGGGTTGTACCGTCCTGTACCCTAGGGTTGTACCGTCCTGTACCCTAGGGCTGTACCGTCCTGTACCCTAGGGTTGTACCGTCCTGTACCCTAGGGCTGTACCGTCGTGTACCCTAGGGTTGTACCGTCGAGCCATAGCGACAGACCTCAGTCCAACCCAGACTAGGGATGAGTAAACCGAACATTAGGTAAGTTTAGGATGAGTAAAAGACGTTAGATGAGTCGCCTCGGGTTTTGGGCTGAGTAAAACGTACGTTAGATGAGTCGAGGCTCGGGTTTGGGCGGGCAAGGGACAGTCGAGCAGACACGTGTCGCTGGCGAGGAACACTGCACCTTTTTTCCCCCTGCTGGATAGCAATATGGATCCTCCGTACGTGCGCAGTACGGTATAAAATCCCCTGACGGGGTGGTCACGGGGTGTAGTCAATGAATGGATCAAATGTGTCCGTTTCCCCGGGAGCATCCTTGGCTACGGCTCAGAATACCTCTTACTGTGCCTTTTAAGTGAATGTATACCTTGTGATTATAATGTATGGATAATGAATAACTGTGTAAGATACCGTGAATGTATGTGACTGATGTAGGTTGATGAATATATCATTGAATGGAGAAGTGTGGGTGTGGACGCATCGGGACGCGGGCTCGGGCCAGGCATCTGTTGGTGACCCAGCCGTCCAACGGCCCGTTTTGGCGCCAAAAATCTGGTCTCATCTGTTCCCGCGCGCGGACCACATACACCCGGAATTTGGTTCTCCATTTATTGAACACAGTTTGAACGACTAACTCAACTCATGGAAGTAATTTATATCAAGATATTTATTATAGTTATTCAGTAAATTGGCCCGCCCAATGGAGACGTCACACACACACACACACACACACACATATTTCAAATATGAAAGTTCAAACAAATCGATCGGAAATAATGGAGGGTTGACGGTTAGTATTTTCTCACCCCCGTATTTTATCACGGTAACTGAGCTCTTAATATTGCTTTCGTTATTTTATTTATTTGTTAATTATTTAGAAGAGTTAAGAGTAGCGTGACTCCCCCCCCCCACCCCCGGGAAGCTGTGAAACCTAACCAGCCAACTGGACGCTAAATGGTGGAAAAATGCGTCAATATTTCCGGGGTCTTGAAATACGTGTGTGTGTGTGTGTGTGTGTGTGTGTGTGTGTGTGTGTGTGTGTGTGTGCTCGCGCTAACGGCCGCGCGTGTTGCCCCCTGTGTGTCGTATGATGCCGCACACGTGTGCGTGTTGTGGGGGGGGGAGGGGGTAAGACTCTCCGGGGTCGTACAGTGGTGATACGTACAGAGGCATGTCGATAGATAGATAGATAGATAGATAGATAGATAGATGGATAGCTGGAATATTCTGAATAGAAGTTTCCGGGGGTGAACATGATTGTATGTACGGTCAATAACGAAACATGAACAGTACAACGGAACATGGACAGTACAACGAAACGGACAGTACAATGAAACATGGACAGTACAACGAATCATGGACAGTACAGCGGAACATGGACAGTACAACGAAACATGGACAGTACAATGAAACATGGACAGTACAAGGAAACATGGACAGTACAACGGAACATGGACAGTACAATGAAACATGGACAGTACAACGAAACGTGGACAGTACAAGGAAACATGGACAGGACAAGGAAACATGGACAGTACAATGAAACATGGACAGTACAGTGAAACATGGACAGTACAACGAAACATGGACAGTACAACGGAACATAGAGTATAACGGAACATGGACAGTACAACCAAACGTGGACAGTACAACGACACATGGACAGTACAACGAAACATGGACAGTACAACGAAACGTGGACAGTACAACGAAACGTGGACAGTACAACGAAACGTGGACAGTACAACGACTGAGTGGGGGGGAATGGGGAGCGCGTCGGCATATGAAGGTGGACAGTGAGCGCATGGGGAGGGAGGGAGGGAGGGAGGGTGAGTGGCCACGCCTGGCTGGGAGGCGGGTGTGTTGGGAGGGGAGAGTGACCATGTGGGGCGGAGGGAGGGAGGGAGGAGGGAATGGGGAGTAGATACTGCCAGCCATGGGCTCGTGACGTCACATGGCCAACCCCCTGGTGATTGGTTGTCTCTCTCTCTCTCTCTCTCTCTCTCTCTCTCTCTCTCTCTCTCTCTCTCTCTCTCTCTCTCTCCCCTCTTCCCCTCTCCTCCCCCCTCTCCTCCCCCCTCCCCTCCTTCCGTGCCATTAGGATCAGTGGCGGGTAGCGTACCTCGGGTACTTCTACCTTACTGAAGGTTGCTGAGGTGTTGTACGGCCTTGTGATGCCCCGAGGTGTGTGAGAAGCCGTTGTTTGTATGGCTAATACACAGCCTCGCACTTTTTCCATATATATATATATATATATATATATATATATATATATATATATATATATATATATATTGGAAAGGATCACAATTTTGCGCGTGATCAAGATATTCCTATGAGTCCACGGGGAAAATGAAACACGAAAAGTTCCCAAGTGCACTTTCGTGTAATAATCACATCATCATGGGAGACACAAGAGAAAGATATAAGTCAGTTGATATACATCGAAACACACAGACACACACACACACACACAGACACACACACACACACACACACACACACACACACACACACACACACACACACACACACAGACACACACACACACACACACAGACACACACATTTTTCATACTAGGATGATTGTAACGTTCGCGTCTTCATTGAATATTGTGCCATCTGTACAGTTGTCTGTCTGTACATGTACTGTCGTACAAGTGATGCCAGAGGCTGTGTGTGTGTGTGTGTGTGTGTGTGTGTGTGTGTGCTTGACCCACCCCCCTATGAAAACTAGGAATGGAGTAACCTCGCATTGTAGCCGTGGCTCCGGGTGGCAAACCCTCCACATAATTATGCGCTGCCAAGTTGGTCTGGACAGTGATCATGTCTGTTGCTACCTGGGCCACGAGTGCTTACGGTGTGTGTGTCTCTCCGTCAGTAACCTGCTGACGGGGGAGGACACAGAGAGATTTCTCCTGTAGGTTCAGTGTGTCGCCCTAAGTGGATGGCTGGTGTGTATATTTTTGAAGTGGTCGGTCGTGTGTATATGGGTAGGTTGTACCCGACTGTTCAAAAAGCCAGTTGGGGTAATTTGGTACTAGTGAAAGACGTAGGCTGAATGCAGCAGTGAATGATGGAAATTGAAGGAAGGAGTTTACTGTATTTCCAATATATGTTTTTTTTTATTTTAGCTGAAACGGCAAGGGTATGTCAATGCCATGTTGAAGGCCATCTTATTTATGCTACGTATATACATAACCTGTTCTAACCAGGTACCTACCCCTCCCCCTCCTTAGTGGAGGATGAACAGCTAGATTGACAGTGGTCCGACTTCCGCGATCCACCAGGATTCGAGCCTGTGTGCGGGCTTTGACCCACGGGCAGCCCATGAATACGTCACGGGCAGCAAACGACCGTATCACCCATTATGTACGACAGAACGACCCCCCCCCCCTCTCTCTCTCTCTCTCTCTCTCTCTCTCTCTCTCTCTCTCTCTCTCTTTCTCTCGAGCACGCCGGTACGATGGTACGCCTCGAGCAGTATGGTACGACCCTGTGGGAGTGATGGCTTGAACTTTGACCTGACCTTGCGCTCAAGGGGGAGGCGGGGGGGGGGGTTAATTCATCTCTATAAAGGGTTGATAACTTTAATTGAAGATTTTGTGATTATTGCCTATTTCATATTTAATCCAGTTTTTTTCGTATATGTGTAATTGATTGGAACATTACGAGGGTTAGGGTCACCGTGGCAGCGCCAAACGTTGAGGTGAGAGAAGGATTTGCCATGGTGTTGTGTGCATTGTGTTATGATTGTGTTGTATGTAACGTTTTATAACTGCCAACTGTAACGGTGGATTGGTTGATTGGTTTACCACAGCGCTCGCATGACTTTGTAAACAAATTCCCCTTCTTGTCCACATCAAAAGTTTATGATACGCTCGTCGTCTGTCTTGGACAGTCACTTGTTTACCAAATGGCGTCCTAGCTACGTCTCCTCGTTGTATATCAACTGACTGTTATATTTCTCTCTTGTGTCTCCCCTGATGATGTGATTATTACACGAAAGTGCACTAGGGAACTTATCGTGTTTCATTTTCCCCTTGGACTCATAGGAATATATATATATATATATATATATATATATATATATATATATATATATATATATATATATATATATATATGTGTGTGTGTGTGTGTGTGTGTGTGTGTGTGTGTGTGTGTGTGTGTGTGTGTACAGTTCTCACAGAAAACGCACTGGAAGTTGGATGTTGACTTATTGATATTCAAATTTAGGCTATGTCCCTGGCCTTATTATTTTTTTTTTCGGTTTGGGGAATTAGGAAGCCAACTGTAAGGATAAGTCCCACACAGTGTGTTTCTGTGGCCCCCCCTTAACCTCTTGTAGATACGAGTTAGACACGAAAATGTGGAAGTTTGCTCAGACCTTGAGAGAGAGAGAGAGAGAGAGAGAGAGAGAGAGAGAGAGAGAGAGAGAGAGAGAGGTGTCTCAAAAATCCGGGCTCTACCAGGATTCACAGTTGAATGCAATCTACCATTGAGTTTTTAACGGCATCGTATACTTTAGTGGGGGGGGGGAGGGGGTAGGCCTACTCTGAGGTGAGGCTTGAGGGGGGGGGAGAGGGAGGGAGAGTTTGGGCGGGGGGGGTAGATCCACGGCCGCCCACGCTCTGGCACCATCCTCGCCTCTGATTGGTCAACGCTTTCTGACCCCCCTCTCTCCTCCCCCATGCGATTGGCTGGCGGGGAGGGGGGTTTTGTTTTGGCTTTTCAGCGGCGGACTGCTGACCGCTCACCTGATTGGCTGACGGGGGGCGGTTGCTCCTGACTGGCTAGCTGGCCTGGCTCCCCCCCCCCTTCCCCCCCGGCGCCAGCTGATGGCTCACGCGTCCATTGTTATGACGAGCGGGAAGTGGCCAGGCTTTTGCTGGCTGGTGTTAATGTGTCTCCTGGGCCTGACGCGCAGAACTTTCCCGTGTTATTTGATATGCTCTCAAAGCGCCCGTGTTGTGTACGAGCCTCAGCTCGTACGAGAGGCTTAGAGAGAGAGAGAGAGAGAGAGAGAGAGAGAGAGAGAGAGAGAGAGAGAGAGAGAGAGAGGTGGGAGGGGGGCAGGGGAATCACTTGCGTTGTCGTGGTGTGACTTCGCACGTGAAGTGAGTGTTTAACGAGAGAGAGAGAGAGAGAGAGAGAGAGAGAGAGAGAGAGAGAGAGTCTTGGAGAGAGAGAGAGAGTCTTGGGTCAGAGAGAGAGAGAGAGAGAGAGAGAGAGAGAGAGAGAGAGAGAGAGTCTCGGGACGTGGACATCGTCCGGTACATAATAGAATCATTTTTTTTTTTCATTTTTTTTTTTGAAGTTGATGGTGATTGTAGAAGAGGCCGGGTGTCATGTCGACTTGGGTGTGTTGAATACAGAAGACGTGACTCTTATGATTAATGGACGTAAGTATGGGATTATATATTCATGATTAATGGACGTAAGTATGGGATTAGAAGTTCATGATTAAAGGTGGATCCTTGTTCGAGGTCGAGGGGTTATTCAGGCCCGTAGTGATTTCTGAGAATGGTAGCCCATGGTGAGCATTGAATGGTTAATCATAACTTTGGTAATGGGATAATTGATTGTAGTAAACTTTTGCATGTTAATCGACTTCAAGATATGTTGGGGGAATTATCTCGGTCGGTCTTCGGGGGGGGAATTGTGATGGTGGAAATGTTTATTTAGGATTCGATCTGACTTAAGGTGTTGGAGTGGGGAGGGGGTGGAATTGGTAACCAATTGTGGAGGGTTAGTTTTGGGTCGGGGCTCGGAGGAGTGAGGGAGGGGGTGGAATTGGTTGGAATGATTGGGGTGTCAGATTGCGTCAGACTTGAGCTGTGTACGAGGGGAAGAGGATTCGCCGAGTCTCGAGATTACTGAGAATGATTGCAAAGCGTCGTCTTATTTGAAAGAGCTGACCAGGGTGTGCTGAAATGGTTTGGTCATATGGAGAGGATGAGTGAAGAGCGATTGAAAAAAAAGAGGAGCCGATCAGGGTGTGCTGAAATGGTTCGGTCATATGGAGAGGATGAGTGAAGAGAGGTTGAGAAAAAAGAGAGGAGGGAAGGGGGAACACCTGCTTACATGTCCGTCTACCAACATACAGTGTTATGTGTTATGTGCGAAATGGAGAAAGTGCGAGTTTTGGCATGAATGCCTGCAACCCACATGTATGTAAGGCAAGAAGGAAAGACTGCAGTCTGGGCCAGGGAGGTGAACTTGACAGCCGATGTGGTGCTGGTTAATTACGACGCTGTCACAAACCCTCTCTGGTTGCTGGTATCTTGCCGTTGGCTTCATGTAATAGGGAGACCAAGGAGATGGAGGGACGGAGTGTAGGAGTTCTAGGGGTATCGGGGGACGGAACATTCAGGAGGGTGAGCGGTGTGCATGCGATAGAATGAAATGGATCGAGGTGTTATAGGGGGAGCGATGACTTGCTGTCATCGGTTTGAGTCAAGGTACAGGAAGCTGTTAAAGTATGTCATGTATTTTCTTTTTTTTTTTTTTGAGGGGGCTTGGCTTTGCAGGCTATAATTTTGTATATAATACATTAGAGTAAGAGAGTGAATATGATTGCAAATGAGGCCAAGGCGAGGGAAGCGATTATGTACGAAGGATAGATTATTATATTAAGACATATTCCTTAATCTCCTTACAAAACTAACTCATTGCTAGAATGACTTATTGCAAATCGTGTTGATGAAATCCCTTGAGACAGATGATATAAGCTCTGTACGGAAAGACATTCTAATTATGATGGGTCCATGTCTGTTTAATCTCCTGTTGGCAGGTGCACTGTGAACGTTGGGGGGAGGGGGAGGGGGAGAGATATCCTCTGGAATTTAAGAAAGATTATGGATCGCTCCTCTTTGAGTTACGCCCTGACCTTGCCCACCTGCACTGGATACGCAGGTTTGGAGGTTGCAACACCAAGGAACTGGTCCGCTGCAGAGCTGCCGGGGGAGCTAGGCTGAACACTAGGCTCCGGGGAAGAGGAGGCATAAGTTCACAGACTGGACGTGATGCACATAGGAGGGACAGATACCACAAGACCTGATGGTCTATGACCAGGTTATCTGCTGGAGGACGGTACATGGGAAGGACAGATAACACAAGACCTGACGGGCTATGACCAGGTTATCTGCTGGAGGACAGTACATGGGAGGGACAGATAACACAAGACCTGATGGTCTATGACCAGGTTACCTGCTGGAGGACAGTACAACATGGGAAGGACAGATAACACAAGACCTAATGGTCTATGACCAGGTTATCTGCTGGAGGACAGTACAACATGGGAAGGACAGATAACACAAGACCTGATGGTCTATGACCAGGTTATCTGCTGGAGGACAGTACAACATGGGAAGGACAGATAACACAAGACCTGATGGTCTATGACCAGGTTATCTGCTGGAGGACAGTAAAAGCATAAGGAATTTCTAATCTCCATTCCCAAGGTGCAGCTATACACATGATACATGGCTTTATGATAACAATATGGAGGTTGGGTAAGCTATAGCAAAGGTAAAGCTATTATTATAGCTGTAGGTTAGGTACAGCTATAGCTCCGGTATAGCTTTACGTACACTGAAGTTACGTGGTGTCGGTTTGATATGGATGGTGTTGGTTACTGTCATGGGTCGAATGCGATCGACCATGGGGGTGTGTTCAGCCATGGGTAAGGGAGGATGTAGAGAAGGTAAGCCTGTAAGGTAAAGGGGCCAGTCATGGGGAAGGTAAGGGGTTTAAGGTAGTAGCCACTGGTCACATAAACCTACCAATTAAACCCGTGGTTTATTCGGACACACACAGCGCCGTGAGCTGTGTCATCTCCCCCCCTACCCCCAACAGTGCAATATACCCGAGTGTGGCCAGTGTACAAAATCATAATTTTTTTTTTGTATTAATACATCAGAATACAGTAGGCGTTTTAAAGATGTAGTATCCTTTGCACATGAGAGATAAGGGAGAGAGATAAGAGATAAGCGGGTTACGGGGAGAGATTGTCTCTCTCAACACCTGATATATATTCTTTTATATATGTCAGCTGGGGCAGCACAGGGCACTGTTGCCCTAAATCGAGGCCATCTCATTGACCCATGTTATGGACCAGCGCCGCCCTTTGGGTTCGATGAACAGCTGGGTTGACTGTGGACCGACTGCCGCCGCAACCAGGATTCGAACCAGTTGCGCTTCTCAGGTGATCGTCCCGTCGTGCTTGCGGGTCGCACCGTCGCGCTCGCGGGTCGTACCGACGCGCTCGCGGGTCGCACCGACGTGCTTGCGGGTCGTACCGACGCGCTCGCGGGTCGCACCGACGTGCTTGCGGGTCGTACCGACGCGCTCGCGGGTCGTACCGTCGCGCTGGCGGGTTGTACCGTCGCGCTCGCGGGTCGTTACCGACGCGCTCGCGGGTCGTACCGTCGCCCTCGCGGGTCGTACCGACGTGCTCGCGGGTCGTACCGACGTGCTCAAGAGATTAAATGCCTCTGTCGGCATCCGTGGTATGCCCCCCTCCCCCCAGCGTTTCTTACCCTAGGATGAACACAGACACATCTCGCAGCCTCCGCGTGGTGCCTCACGGTGGCGCAGGGTTAACACCCACTCCTGCTGGTCAGAAGATGGAGTGCGGGGTCCTGACTGTCCAATATGCAGTGCAAATAAAACCATATATGTGTGTGTGTGTGTATGTGTGTGTGTGTGTGTGTGTGTGTGTGTATTCAGCACATGTGATGATCACATGTAAATCAGCGTAAATCTATCCATTGCGCGGCCCGAGAGTCGAACCCGGGGCTACTGAGAACAGCAGGCGGGTGGGTAGTTCACTCGGCTGTGTAAGTGCCCCGTGGTCTCGTCCAGTTTGGGAGGTTGTGGTAGACTTGTGTGGCGTTGTGGTGGTGGTGGTGTGGTGTGGTGTGGTAGCGATGGGTGGTTGAGGATTGTGTAGTGTGTGTGTGTGTGTAGTGTGTGTGTGTGTGTGTGTGTGTTGGTACTGGGGGGGGGGGGGTAGACGGGGGTTGTGGGAGGAGGGGTGGTGTGTCGGACGCGTCCACTGGCCTCAAGGTCGCCCGCATACCCTCCCTCCCTCCTTGCCTCCCTCCCTCCCTCCCTCGCAGTACCTGCTCCTGCCTAACATCTGTTCCTCTCCCTCTGCTCCCTCACACACACACAGACGTATCCACCCTCCTCCCTCCCTCCCTTGCTCGCTAGTTCCTCCTTCCGTTCCATCCCTCCCTCCCTTGCCAGTTCCTCCTTCCGTTCCCTCCCTCGCCCGTTCCTCCTTCCGTTCCCTCCCTCCCTCCCTTGCCAGTTCCTCCTACCGTTCCCTCCCTTGCCAGTTCGTCCTTCCGTTCCCTCCCTCCCTCCCTCGCCAGTTCCTCCTTCCATTCCCTCCCTCCCTCCCTCCCTCGCCAGTTCCCCCTTCCATTCCCTCCCTCCCTCCCTCCCTCGCCAGTTCTCTCCTTCCGTCATCACCTGTCCCACATCTCCTCCTTCCCACCCGAGTCTCTCCCGTTTGCGTTCCGTCGTGGTCCAGGGAGACGCGTCAGGGGCGCCCCCTCACCTGCTCAGGGGCGTTGTTCTCCGGGCGGTGGTGTGAGCGTCACCCCCGGCCCTCCTCCGCCTGTTGTTGTTGCTGGCTAGGGCGTGGCGGTGGCTCCTCCTCAGGGCCTCCCCACCTGGCTGGCTGGTACCTCATGAGGGTCCTGCGGCAGGGCTTGCCCCAAGGGCTCCAGCCAGAGAGAGAGATAGAGAGATAGAGAGAGGGAGGGAGGGAGGGAGGGAACCCCGTGTCTGTAAGTGGGGCTTGGTGAGATATGGTGACGTGGGGAGGGAGGAGGAGAAGGGTGGGTTTCGGACCTCTGGGGTAGCGTAGCAAGGTGGCTCCCGGGAGATGCACCTGCTGGGGGTGGGGGTCGTTCCTTCTTCGGGAGGACTCCTTCGGGGGAGGTTCCTTCGGGGGGAGAGACTCCTTCATGAGGAGCCCTTCGGGGAGTTTCCTTCGTAAGGTTCCTTTGGGGTTGGGGGGGGAGGTGAAGGTCACACCACACGTCTACTGAGAGGAAGTCTTCCCCCCCCCTCTCTCTCTCTCTCTCTCTCTCTCTCTCTCTCTCCAGCCTACCGTCTGACAAGAGTCGCAGCACCAGTAGCAGTAGCAGGGAAAGTGTTACTGGCAGTGCCCCTGAGAGGCGCGGGTAGCGAAGGAGGAGGAGGAGGTGAGGGGGAGGAGGAGGAGGAAGAGGACCGAAGGAGGGGGGGAGGTTATATAGGGAGGAGGGGGAAGGGAGGGGGGGTAACTGAGGAGGTGAGGTCTGGGCGGCTTGTCTGCTGGCCAGAGAGAGAGAGAGAGAGAGAGAGAGAGAGAGAGAGAGAGAGAGAGAGAGAGAGAGAGGTAAACAAAAAAGGTGGCCCATCACTTGCATTGTACAGAGCCCCCTCCCCTTCCCGTCCACGGAGCGGAGGAGCAACAGCTTCAGGAGGAGGAGGAAGGGCGTCCTAGCAGCGCCTCTGTTCACTGTTAGCGCTTCGTTCTACACCCCTGTTCACTGTTAGTGCTTCGTTCGACACCCCTGTTCACTGTTGGCGCTTCGTTTGACACCCCTGTTCACTATTAGTGCTTCGTTTGACACCCCTGTTCACTGTTAGCGCTTTGTTTGACACCCCTGTTCACTGTTAGCGCTTCGTTTAACACCTTTTTGTTACTGCTACTATTTTGTTTACACCTCCAGCCAATGCCGCTGCTTTGTTTATACCCATCTTTACTGATACTGCTTTGTTTACACCCATCATTACTAAAACTGCTTTCGTTACACCTTTCTTCATTGTTGCACCTTGTTTACACCTATTTTTTTTACTGTTACAGTTTTGTTTACGCCTTGGTTGTTGATGTTTATGACAGTTCTTTGGGTTAAGATGTATTCCCTGTGATTTGGGTTAAGGTGTATTCCCCATGGTGTGGTGTCGCCGCGGGGCAAGGCGTAGTAGCCCTTACCCTGTCTAGTTTCGGGTCATCCCTCAGGGCACGTTATAAAGGCCCTTACACTGCTTAACCTCGGGTCACACTAGCGCAATGTGCAGCAGCTGCCGGCCAGGGCACCAACACCCACCCCTTACAAGGGGATTAGACAGTGAACCCATATTGGGAGGAGGCCAAAAAAAATCGTCGGCTAATGACTTCCCTCACGAAGGAGTAAGTGGTCGGGAGATCCCGGGGTCCCTAGTTAGCTGGACGGCGCGCCCTGATCAGCAGGGCCCCCTGGGGAAGGAGGGAGTAGGAGGGGAGCCACAGCAGGGCCTCAGGTGAAGGAGGGAGTTGGGGGAGCCACTTGGCTTACTCTCCCCATCGCATTTTCTTTGGTTGGTTTAGCGTTTCTGGGTTATGTGCTAAGAAACAAGCGTGCGAAGGAGGAGGAGAGCTTGTTGTGTGTGAACGTTCTGAGAGGGGCAGAGGGTAGAATGGCATGTCTGGTTATTCCATGGCAGTAAAACTGGACCATATACCCGTGAGTATATTGGCTCATACTCTGTCATGTTGTTAGGTGTTCATATATATATTGATCATTGATCATTGGTTTTGGTTAATCATTCAACTACACCTTATCCCTTTGATTAATCAGAACAACCGCTTGTACATACTTTGGTCGAATTTGTTTTGGTTGAATTTGTTTCCCCACCTACATCTATCTACCGTAGTTACGTCTGAACAGCCTCGTAATGACTTTTGTCTTCATCCAAACACCTTCATTCGGGTTATGTCTGCCTCCCCATCCACAACTGCTGTACTCGCATTCTTACAAACCAACATTGGTTAGTTGGTTCTGAGGCACCTGCCGTCGTGTCTGGGGTCGAGTCTGTTGTACACACACACCCCCTCCTCTACCAGCAGGTCGCTGTGGTGTCCTGGGCTAAGCAGCATATATCAAAATAGAGTGCTCTCCATGGTCACAGACTTTGATACATATGAAAGGGCATCGTAGGCACCTCATACGGCTCGTAACTGATGTATGTACATTGAAGAGAGTATTAGGATTTGAAAATATATAAGAAAAAAGGGGTTTGGGACGAGTAGGTACAGTGTTTGGTATATATTTTGTCTCGGTTCTACGCGCAAGAGTGGCGAAGATGTATCGTGCGCTCACACCCACTCCATTGAAGTTGGCGCTAAAGGAAGAGGGTACACAGTAAACAAAATACCCAAGCACGTACGAACTTGGCTTCCACGACTGAATTACATTGGAGGTCACGTGGTGAGGGATGTATGACTGAATTACGTTGGAGGTCACGTGGCGAGAGATCTGGTATGACTGAATTACATTGGAGGTCACGTGGCGAGAGATCTGTAACTGAATTACATTGGAGGTTACGTGGCGATAGATGTGTGACTGAATTACATTGTAGTTTACGTGGCGAGAGATGTGCTAACAAGGGTAGGGTCAGCCCTGAGTGACTTATCCAGTAGTTTACGTAAACTGTTTACGAGACCAGGACAACAGTGATTGGATCAGACCCACCAGGATGCGATTGGTTACGTAAAAGGTGGGGTGGGGTGGGGTCGTTGGGGATGTATATATCATGCGGGACGCTGCCTGCAACAGCTTGAGCGAGCAGAGGAGGGGAACCAACCCACCCAGCAGCTCTGGGTCCCTTAAGGGATCCAAGTAGTCTACTGAGAACACATCGCGAGGTATGTGTAAGGCTATACCACAGACCTAGATCTACCCTAGCACCGCCAGCTGCCCTGAATCTACCCTAGCGCCGCCACCAGCTGCCCTAATCTACCCTAGCACCGTCAGCTGCCCTAAATCTACCCTAGCACCACCGCGAGCTGCCCTAAATCTACCCTAGTAGCACCACCAGCTGTCTTAAATCTACCCTAGCACTGCCAGCTGTCGTAAATCTACCCTAGCACCACCACCAGCTGTCCGAAATCTACTCTAGCACCGCCAGCTGTCCTAAATCTACCCTAGCATCGCCAGCTGCCCTAAATCTACCCTAGCACCACCGCCAGCTGTCCTAAATCTACTCTAGCACCGCCAGCTGCCCTAAATCTACCCTAGCAGCACCACCAGCTGCCCTAAATCTACTCTAGCAGCACCACCAGCTGCCCTAAATCTACCCTAGTAGCACCACCAGCTGCCCTAAATCTACCCTAGCACCGCCGGCTGTCCTAAATCTACCCTAGCAGCACCACCAGCTGCCCTAAATCTACCCTAGCAGCACCACCAATTTCCCTAAATCTACCCTAACAGCACCACTAGTTGCCCTAAATCTACCCTCGCAGCACCACCAATTGCCCTAAATCTACCCTAGCAGCACCGCCAGCTGCCCTAAATCTACGCTAGCAGCACCACCAGCTGCCCTAAATCTACCCTAGCAGCACCACCAGCTGTCCTAAATCTACCCCACATCAGTCATTGTCATCTATAATGTGAAGTTGGTCTCGCCAGTTGAGGCTGATGATTTCAGTAAACACACCACAGTATGTAGTGTGGAGGTCTGGACGCTGGGGGGGTGATGATCGGCTCATACATATATAACTTTCTAGATGATTTTGGCGTCTTGATTTCAATCCCCACCCACCTACCCACCCCTTCAAGTCGACGACTCAACCCCTTCAGCTCGACGACTCAACCCCTTCAGCTCGACGACTTAACCCCTTCAAGTCGACGACTTAACCCCTTCAAGTCAAGTTTCGTGTGGTACCTTTGTAAACGTGTCTCGTCTGGAGTTGAAAATCGTGTGGTACCTTCGTAAATGATCGTGTGTTACCTCTGTAAGTAAATGTTGTTTTGAAAATCGTGTGATACCTTCGTAAAAAATCGTGTGTTACTTTTGTAAATGAATCTTGATTATGAAAATCGTGTGATACCTTCGTAAAAGATCGTGCGATACCTCTGTAACTATTTGTTTTCTGGGGTTAAAAATAAAAATAAATCGTGTGATACCTTTGTACATATATGTTACGTTCGATAGACGAGTTGTTTTTTTTTTTCTAAAGTTTCCTATGGTACCAAGCACAGGAAGTTGGGGAGGTGAATGCGAGTGTGATTAACTTCACACCATCTCTCACACAACAGCTTCACCGGGAGTCGAATCCCTCGCGTTGCTTGATGGCCATAGCGGGCTTGGAAGGGGGTGTGAGGTGTAGGAGGGAGTGAGTCGGTGTGGGAGGGAGCGAGAGGGAGGGAGGGAGTGAGTCTCAACACCTCCCGCTTGACACAGTATCCCCCAGCCAGGCGGTGATTAATATCTGGTGACTAACATGCAGACCGCGAGAACAAATAGCTTAGTGGATCCTGTTTGGATTGGATTAAAGAGCTTTTGGTTGTGGGAGGAGGAGGAGGGGAAACCGTCGAAGCCAGTTTTGATCCACGGGGGAAATAATCGTTTTTCCCCCAAGGCGTTCACGGATTTCTGACCCCCCACCTCTAGTGAAAGACACTAGAGACATAGTCTAGTGAGAGACCATCCATGGTCCGTGTTTGAACCACTCGCACGTTGACGCCCCCCGCCTGGTGTCCGTCTCTTGCACTGCCGGTGAGGTGCAGACGATGAATGAGAGGTGTCCTTTGGTCGCGAGAAGGACCCACCATACCCTTTGATAGGGACCGAAGACCATCAGCACTTGGTGTGAGGGAAAGGCCCTCCATTGGTCCGGGGGAAAGCATCGGCGGGGGTGGGGGGGTGAAGAAAACAGGTAGAAACCAAAAGCAGAAACCAGAAGACACCAAGACGTGAACGACCTGGGTGTTTGGAAGACCTCGAACACGGAGAGAGCGCAGACGTGGGGGGGACACACACTTGGGATTTTCCCACAGAACCTCGGATGCCACCCTGAGAGAGAGAGAGAGAGAGAGAGACGGGGGGGCTGCAGTCGTACCTGCTTTCCTTTCTCAGCTGACACACTTCATCACACACACACACACACACACACACACACACACACACACACACACAAAGTGACACGCACTGTGCCCTGGGGGTATATAATTATGACACCAAATATGAGCAGGGCAGCTGTGAAGGGGGCCGCGGAGCGCTGCGGTGAAAGGGATTTGAAGGAGGCCTTCGGTGAAAAGGGTATATGGTGCAGGCCCGTAGTGAAGGGGCTTAAAGAAGGCCCGTAGTAAAGGGGACTTGATGGAGACCCCTAGTGAAGGGGACTTGGTGCAGGCCTTCGGTGAAGGGGACTTGGTGCAGGTCTTCAGTGAAGGGGGCTTAAATAAAGGAGGCTTGTATGAAGGGGACTCGAAGCAGGCCCGTAGTGAAGGGGACTCAAAGCAGGCCCGTAGTGAAGGGGACCTGAAGCAGGCTCGTAGTGAAGGGGGACCGAAGGAGCAGACATAACGGGCCAGGCCAGGTGGTGGATGGCTGGAGGTAGATTAGGTCAGGTCGCCGTCCACCTCGGAGAGAGAGAGAGAGAGAGAGAGAGAGAGAGAGAGAGAGAGAGAGAGAGAGAGAGAGGTCATCTGTGACCGAAATAGGGTGAGCGGATGGAGAGGAAGGGGGTTGTGAGGTGGGAGGAGAGAGGGGTGAGGCCAAGTTTGAAAGGTCGTTAAGGTGGATGAGGTTGTGATGGTTGTGGTTGAGTATGCTGGTTGGCTCGTAAAGATATCCTTCTTATCGTGTTGTTTCCATTATTCTATATCTTCCACTATCTTGTTCTTCGTCTTTAATGATCTTTCTATCTTTATTTTTTGTTTGTATCTTTTCTCATTTTCCTTCCTGTATTATCTCTTCTTCCTCCCTGATTTCCTTTTCCGTGTCATAATCTCTTCCTTTTCCGTGTGATAATTTCTTCCTTTTCCATGTGATAATCTCTTCCTTTTCCATGTGATAATCTCTTCCTTTTCCATATGATAATCTCTTCCTTTTCCATGTGATAATCTCTTTCTTTTCCGTGTGATAATCTCTTCTCATTCCTCTCTCATCTTATGAATTATCCTCCTTCTTCTTCCTTCATCAGATCACCCGCTCTTTCATTCTTCGTCGTCACATGATTCGACCTTTCACTTTTCCTTCACTTCGTCTGCCCCGTCATTCATCCTTCATCGCATGGCACCGTCCCCCGCTTGTTGTCGCATTCACATTCACAAGCTGCTCCTCCAGCCTGTTTTGCTACGCAGATCAGACCTGCTTGTGCTTGTGTGTGTGTGTGTGTGTGTGTGTGTGTGTGTGTGTGTGTGTGTGTGTGTGTGTGTGTGATGCTTGCTGACGCCCTTCCGAGGCCCTTGGCGCGCGTCGTCTGGGGGGGAAGCTAACGTTGTGGCATGTCCAGTTCCAGGGGCGTCCAGTGAAAGTCCCTGCTCTAGTGGGACCCATGCCATTCGCCCCCGAGCGGGGTCAGCCCCCGTCGTGGGTCGCTCCGCCCCATGAGACCCGGTGTAGTGCAAGGCCTGTCGGACTTATATGCACGCACTCGAACCCTGGTCCCCTCCCATGTGGGATCGCACATCCTACGCGGGCGCCTTCGAACGTCGCTCGAACTGGCGCGCGGGGGAGTGTTTTTCTTCGCGTGGCGGAATGCTCAGTGGAGGATGACACGTGCGCTCCAGCCAGTCTGGTATCATACTGGACATCATCGGGAAGGCCTGTAGAGAGGTCGGTTCACAGCATCCCGAGATGTGAGTGTCGGCAGGGGCGTCAGTGGGTTGAGAAATGCTGGAGGGGTCGTCTATCCAGACCTAAGGAGCCGAAGGGGGCAAGAAACGCGATCTCCACCACCACTCACCCTCCACCACTCACCCACCACTCACCCACCACCACCTCCTCCAACAAAAATCACAACAGCTGTATCCCGCATCATCTGCGGGCTACAAGAAAACCCACAAGGCCGTGTGTGAGAAAAAGTGAATGGCAGGAGAGGTGGGTTGGGTGGGGTGGGCGAGTGGGTAGGTGGGCATTGTTAGGTGAGGGCGGGTGGGTGACCGGGCCGGTCCTAAACCACCCCTTCCCCCCCCCCCCTCTGGAGGGGCAGTGGATGTCGAGGGGCAGTGGCTGCCATTGCCCCAGGTGGTGGTAGGGGCATCGTGTGGTGTGGGGAGGGTGTGGCTGTAGTGGTGGTGGGTAGTGGCGATCATAGGCCCTATATTATACCCTGAACCGAAAACCACGCCTCTCGTCATTCCTGTAGGGGATTTAGAGAGGGGAGGGGATGAGGGGGGATGAGAGGGGAGGAGGGGGATGAGAGGAAAAGGGAGAGGGAGTTGTACTGACGTTGAGGGCAAATGATAATGATGTCAGGTGTACAAATATGTAAATAGTCCATTTTCTCTCTCTCTCTCTCTCTCTCTCTCTCTCTTTCGGTCTGTCTATCTATCTATCGTGAGTAGGTCACTCTTTAAATTCGAAAGGTGGATCGCTTCAAGGCGAAGCGTGAGTAGCTACCGTGTATATAGGGGCATATATATATATATATATATATATATATATATATATATATATATATATATATATATATATATATAGACGTGTGCCGTACGTGGCGCTGCCCCGAACAGTCTGACGGAGCAGGGGAGCCACACGACGCCTCTTGGAACCCCGAAGACCGACCCCCCCTCGAAAACCATCGCAAGGTCTGCGTGAGGAAGAGAACCTCTGAACTTCGTCAAGCAAGTACTTCTTCATCGTTGAGGAAGTGAACCTCTGAACTTCGTCAAGCAAGTACTTCTCCATCGTTGAGGAAGTGAACCTCTGAACTTCGTCAAGCAAGCACTTCTCCATCGTTGAGGAAGTGAACCTCTGAACTTCGTCAAGCAAGTACTTCTTCATCGTTAGGGAAGTGAACCTCTGAACTTCGTCAAGCAAGTACTTCTTCATCGTTAGGGAAGTGAACCTCTGAACTTCAAGCAAGTACTTCTGCATCATTGAGGAAGTGAACCTCTGAACTTCGTCAAGCAAGTACTTCTCCATCGTTGAGGAAGTGAACCTCTGAACTTCGTCAAGCAAGTACTTCTGCATCGTTGAGGAAGTGAACCTCTGAACTTCGTCAAGCAAGTACTTCTCCATCGTTGAGGAAGTGAACCTCAGAACTTCATCCAGCAAGCACTTCTCCATCGTGCCGGTAACACAGACAAACTTCCACCATGCCAACCCCCCCCTCGGAGGATATTTCCCCCCCCCCCCCCCCTCCCTCCTAGGGGGACCTTCTCTTCGCGGACCAGGGGCAAGACCCAGGGAGCGAGCGAGGGAGGCACGTAACGGATGAAGACCTACATCAACCAACACCCTGGTGAGCCAGGCCCTCCCTCCCTCAACCCCCGGAGGGAAAACGGGATTACAGTTTAAACCTCTTCGGGGGACAAGGTTGTGCGCTTGCGTGTAATTAAGACGGTGTGTGTGTGTGTGTGTGTGTGTGTGTGTGTGTGTGTGTGTGTGTGTGCATCACTTGGTCCTCATTCAACCAACAGTTCGGGAAGAAGCCGCTGCGCCAGTCTCGTCACCGTCACCTTCCTCCAGAAGAGAGAGAGATCCCTCGTCCCCTAGGTTGCAGTTCGGCACTGCAGCAGTATCGAACCCACATGATCTCGCACCAGAACCTCATCAAGAACAACCACATTCAGCCATGATGAACATCTCAGACAACCCTTCTGTTATTTGTGTTCACTCCGATTGTTCACCATATCCATAATGGCGATATCTGTATTGTATTTTCATATAGATTTGTCAGCAATTGCGTGCATTTTTGTATTTTGACCAACCGTTGATTATTATTATTATTATTATTTTCTTTTCTTTTAAAGTATTCGCCATTTCCCGCGTTAGCGAGGTAGCATTAAGAACAGAGAACTGGGCCTTTGAGGGAATACCCTCACCTGGCCCAGTTCTCTGTTCCTTCTTTTGGAAAATAAATAAAAAAAAAAAAAAAACGAGAGGGGAGGATTTCCAGCCCCCCGCTCCCTCCCCTTTTAGTCGCCTTCTACGACACGCAGGGAATACGTGGGAAGTATTCTTAATCCCCTATCCCCATTATTATTATTATTATTATTATTATTATTACTATTATTATTACTATTATATTATTATTATTATTATTATTATTATTATTATTATTATTATTCGTGACGACTGCACACTTCCTCATTCCGAAAGGAAATGTCTTGTTGCCTTGTAAGGTCTCTGGCGAGCTGCTTCTGTGTGTGTGTGTGTTGTGTGTGTGTGTGTGTGTGTGTGTGTGTGTGTGTGTGTGTGTGTGTGTGTGCGCGCGCGCTACGCTCGTGGTATTTGTGATATTGCGTACAGTTAATTAAACCTGGACCCGATGTACCACGGTGTAATCTCATCTTTATCTGCGCCATGCACGTAAACATACAGTATCTCAGCTACCACAGTCCCAGTGTCTTAAATTCGAGTGATAAGCGTTATCAAGGTTATCTCTGCCCTCCGCCCCTCGTTATCAGGCGTGCGGCATCTTAACACAAGGCGTTTTTGCGTATGTCTTGCGTTGGCGTAGTATGCGTCAGATGAAACCCCCCCCCCGTCCCTGTGGAGGGTGAGTTATACCGGCCTTCCCCTCCTGTATTATGTGTGTGTGTGTGTGTGTGTGTGTGTGTGTGTGTGTGTGAGGGTAGTTCCCAGACGAGAGAGAGAGAGAGAGAGAGAGAGAGAGAGAGAGAGAGAGAGAGAGAGAGAGAGAGAGAGAGAGAGGTCAGGCAAACTTCCCTTTTCCGGTTCCAGCAGTAGTTTTAAAGGGGGGGAGGGGGTCAAAACAGGAACCTGACACCCCCCCTCCCTTCCCCCGACAGTACCCCCTTTACGCTAGTTCCTGGTAGCGTGGAGAAGGTCAGCGCGACCACCAATGCGACGCATTTAAAGGGGGAGAGGGGGGGTGGGGGTAGTTTGCGTCTACTTTAGGAGGTGGGAGGTATGGGTAGTTCGCGTCTACCTGAAGGGGGGGAGGTGGGGGTAGTTCGCGTCTACTTGAGGAGGTGGGAGGTGGGGGTAGTTCGCGTCTACTTGAGGAGGGGGACGTGGGGAGGGGGGTAGTTCGCGTCTATCTGAGGAGGAGGAGGAGGTGGGGGTATTAGGGGGTAGGGGGAGGTGGAGGGGTGGGGGGGAGCGGTCCTCCTGGTGTGGTCGTAGACCAGGGTCGTCGTCCGACCAGTATTATTATTAGAGTGGAAAGGTCACTCCCTGAATTATATGAGCCAGATGCGCCACACACCCGTTTTCCTTCCTCTTCCTAGACGGTGTGTGTGGGTGTGTGTGTGTGTGTGTGTGTGGGTGGGTTGGGTTGGGTTGGGTGGGTTGGGGTGGGTCCTAGATTTCCTAGATCCTTCAGGATTAACGTTTTTTATTTTTTGTGAGGTGATGGGTCGATTGTTGTGACCCTCTTCCCTGCATCCCATATCCTGCCTCTGTTGATCTCCCCTCCTCCTCCTCCTCCTCCATCTCCTCCTCCTCGTTCTCCATCTCCATCTCCTCCTTCTCCATCTCCTCCTCCATCTCCTCCTCCTCCACTCCTCCACTTGGTCGTAACCTTCTCCTTCCCATATCCTATCCTTCTCCTCTTCCACCACCCCCTAGTTAACTCCCCCCCCCCCTCTCTCTCTCTCTTTCCCATTTTTCACCCCAGCTTTCCTCCCCGCCCTTCCCATATTCTCCCCCTTTACACATATCCCCCACCTCGCTTCCTTTTCCCCACCCCAGACCCCCACATGACCATATCCATCCCTTCATCCCCACTTCCCCCAGGATTCCTTCTTCAATCGCATCCCACACCGCCCCATGATGACCCGCTCCCCAGCGGGGCATCTCCCCACCCCTTTCCTTGGCACCCACACTCTCCCCCCCACCTCCCCCCCCCCCCCATTAAGTCTTCGCTGCCCATGAGGGATGGAGGTGGGCCCCTAGGGAAAGGGGCTAAGTGGGGGATAGATAGGTTGGGAGTGAATGGTGGGGGGATGACATGGGAATAGGGGGGGGGGGGAGGAGGACAGACGGCGTGTGTTTGATGGGATTAAGGATTGCTTCCCGGACGGGGGCCTCTACCTTGGGAGAGAGGGAGGGACCGAGGGCCAGCCTTGGCCCTACCCAGAACGGACAGAGACAGACAGACAAAGAGACAGAGACGGCTTTACACACACACACACACACACACACACACACACACACACACACACACACACACACACACACACACAGACCCCTGTAGGTGGCCAGTGGCCCGCAGGCTGGTCCTCACCTCACGCTGGTCATTATGTGGAAGTCGTGCCATCACGAGCCCGGGTCATTAATACCTCGGTAATGACAGCAGCGGCGTCTTGACCTCGCTCTGACCTCTCTGTCCCTGGGGGCCAGAGTGGTCATAGGTGTGGTGACCCGACCCGACCAGACCCCCCCCCCCCCCCTCTCGCATCGGTACTGACCGTACCTCGCTCTCGCCTGAGAGAGAGAGAGAGAGAGAGAGAGAGAGAGAGAGAGAGAGGACACGAGACTACCTGTCGAGACTTGATGGAGAGACCTTCTGACGGAGACCTCCTGACGGAGGAGATAGTGCCTTTGGAGTGAGTGTTGTGTGGGGAGGCGTGACGTGGGAGACGGCAGTGATGTGGCGTGGGAGTTGTTTGTTTTGTTGGTAGGCGTGGAAGGCGCCAGTTGTGGGCGTGGGAGACGCTGGCCGTTGGTCGTGGGAGACGTTGGTCGGAGGTGTACAATGTGATATTCGTGGTTGACGTTCTGTGTTAAGAAGTTGCGGTGGGGAACTGTTCTCTAAGCAGTCTGCGCGAGCAGGAGTGGACCCCGGGTGATAAAGGTGTCGAACTGCAACTACGGGACGAGGGATCTCTCAGGTGGCTGGATATGATGGTGGCAAGGTGTGTAGTAGATAAAGGTGTCGAGCTGCAACTACAGGACGAGGGATCTCTCAGGTGGCTGGATATGATGGTGGCAAGGTGTGTAGTAGATAAAGGTGTCGAGCTGCAACTACGGGACGAGGGATCTCTCAGGTGGCTGGATGTGATGGTGGCAAGGTGTGTAGTAGATAAAGGTGTCGAGCTATAACTACGGGACGAGGGATCTCTCAGGTGGCTGGATGTGATGGTGGCAAGGTGTGTAGTAGATAAAGGTGTCGAGCTGCAACTACGGGACGAGGGATCTCTCAGGTGGCTGGATGTGATGGTGGCAAGGTGGTGTAGTAGCCTTCTTTTTTTTCTATCAGAACTATTGCTTGAGTCCCAAGTGATGGTTGGAGACGCGTTAGGAGGACCAGCGTGTTGAGTGACCAAGAATGGCCTTGGATGGTCTTCATTGCACATTGGCCACTAGCGCCTCCTGTTGTGTGGCGGACGGTGGAGGAAGACCAGGTGGGGGAGGCATAGATGAGTCTGGGATGTACGGGAGTAGGGTAAAGGTTTTTACGTCCAGCCACACGGAGGTCCAAAGTGTCTTGTGTTGACTAAGACGGCTTGAGACCATGGTAGCTGGAGGATTGGACGAGGGTGTTGACGTGTTCCCTTCCAGCTTAATTTGTCGTCCGACTTAGGGAACTTACCGCCAGCTAGGATGGGGTTGGGGGTGTGTCTAGGGCTGGTTCAGTGAGAGAAGAGGTGGTGGGACTCGTATGGACGAGACACGATGATATTGCTTTGGTTTGGCGACGATGCGTTTGACGGCGATCCAGTCCTCAAAATGCTGGTAAGGTCGTTCTTAAAAGGGCGAGATATGTGCTATCATGGCGTCATGTTTTATGTAAGGATGCAAAGCGCAACGGTTCCAATCCATGTCCTGTGGAACGCCACGGGTGAAGGACTCTGGCAAGTCTGGTAGAGATGGCTCCTCGGAAGCGCACAGCCAGACTGGTGGGTGTTTTCTGAGGATGTCTGCACGCCATGGCGTGTGTATTTCCCCCCAGAGTGAGGTTAATGGCTCTGGTCATCGCATTATGGTGGATTGGGCCGAGCGGTAAGTTGTAGAGGCATTGAGGTTGTGTGTGTGTGTGTGTGTGTGTGTGTGTGTCTTGGTTCACGTCGGTAGGGTTGGTGTGGTAGAGACGATGGTTGTGGTTGTGGAAGGTGGTATTGTTGGTTGGGCATGGGCGTGGGAGGGGGTGTGGTTTGGGTGGGTGGGTGAGGGGATAAGGGGGGGGGAGGTGTAGTTGAAGTGGGCGTGGGAGAGGGTGGTTGCGGTGGGAGGTGGTGGCGCGTGTTGGTAGTATCATGTGACGGGGTCGGGTGGTGGAGCCCCGTCACATGATCCACTCCCTCCGTCCTGGCTCCACCCCCCCCCCCCCTTGCCACAGCTGGTTCCCTCTACCTCCTCCTCCACCCCCACCACCACCCCTCCACACCTTCTCTCTCTCTCTCTCCACCCCTCTGCCGCAGCTGGTTCCGGACTCCCTCAGCCACCTGAAGTCTCCTCCCTACTCTTATCTCATTACCTTTTGCATCGTCGCTACGTGGTGTGTGTGTGTGTGTGTGTGTCCCCCTCCTCCCACCACCACCAGACCACATGAGTGGTCCTCGTTCCTGTTTGTAGACCCAGTGGTCCGTTACCGTTTGCTTGCCCCTTGTGTTACCTCGTATTCTTCGGGTGGGGGCGGGTGGGGTCTTCTTCTACACACCCACACACACGCACACACCACCCAGCACACGGCCCAGGGGCGAGGCCCTAGAGCCGCTGACGAAGGAGTGTTGGCCAAGTGCAGGGATAGTGTGAGGGGTTGACATTTCCATCGCGTTGCCAGCGCGGTCCACGCCCTTGGGTGAAGGATGTGTGCGAAGTGCTAATGAACCAGCGTCGGCCTCCAGGAACACCACATGACGGTGGACGTGAACGAGATACTGAGGGAGGAGGAGCAGCACCCTGCATCGCCTGTTCAGTTGCCCTCCATATATTGACCCACGATGGTAGGTCGCCCCTCAATATTGGGGATGGACCATCCTTAATTACTGTCTGGACCTGTCACATCCCCTCGTTTCGTGTAACCAGCTCCACCAACACACCGCGGGGGCTTTTTGAGAGAGGGTCAACATCCTTGTGTGTATTGTCCTGCTGGACAACACTCTTGGCAACTCGATCTTAATATAAAAGAAATGAAAAGAAAATTCACACAAAGAGGCCATGAAACCTGGTAGAATTGAGTGATTTGAGACCTGGCTGTATATAGACACTCAGTATTAACCTCCCTCCACCTAACCCTCCCTGGCCATGTACCCCTTCACCCAGGCCTTCAGGCCTTTTTTTCTCTGTATAGATCACGAAAGATTTTAAAAACGTGGCTGAAAAAGTGTCGACCATTGGCGCGAAGATCACGTAAGATCACCTAAAGACACTGTTTGCCAGTTTAGATATTTAAAGAGATAGATTGGAGGGAACTTAACTTATTCAGAGGGACCCCCCAGCCCCACTTCTTAAGTCCTCGGTCTTTGTGTTTAAGTAGTCTTAGAGGCAGTGAAGAACAAACTGATTGCTTACCCTGTACACACACATGCTGAAACAGACGCGGTGTTAAGTGTGTGTGTGTGTGTGTGTGTGTTCGTGTGTGTGTCAGAGGAGATCACATGTGTTAGACCTGTGGTTGTATGTCTGAGGTGAGGGTGTGTGGCAGAACTGGTGACTGTGGCCTTTCGTCGGAACTGTGTGTGTGTGTGTGTGTGTGTGTGTGTGTGTGTGTGTGTGTGTGTGTGTGTGTGTGTGGTGCAGAGCTGTGGGGGTGTGTGGGTCAACTGTGGGTGTGTGTGTGTGTGTGTGTGTGTGTTAGATATGTGGGTCAGTGTGTGAGAGAGATAGAGGGAGGGTGTGGGGGTGTGTGTGTGTGTGCCTAAGCTGTAAGAGGCTGCAGGTGGGAGTGTGTGTGTGTGTGTGTCTGTGCGGGGTGATGTGGGAGAGGGGTTGAGTGAGAGGGAGGGAGAGTCAGACGGGTGAGAGGGTCGGCGGTTACCTTCTGTAAACAAACTTTAGATTGCCTCAGCCGCCATCCCCACACCCCCATTCCTTCTCCCTCTCGCGCGCGCACACACACACACACACACACACACACACACACACACACACACACACACACACACACACACGTGTACACCTTACCCACGATGGTGCACATGTGCACGGAAATAAACCCCGTGCACACGAGCACCTACATAAGAACTTGCCACTTGCAGTTGTTACGTATATATGCGTACACTGTGTGTGTGTGTGTGTGTGTGTGTGTGTGTGTGTGTGTGTGTCCCAGCGTCCCTGAAATGCCCCTGGACGACGTTCGAGGGTTAAGGGCTGGTCAGGGTCGAGGGTAGGGCAGGAGACCATAACCAGGACAACCCCATTATCAACTACACGATCCTGAGCCATGTGGCCTCCTTCCCCTCCTTATTGGTCAGATTGTGTGTGTGTGTGTGTGTGTGTCCCTTGGGCAGTCGTTTCAGCAATTACAACCACATTTCCTTTTTTCTTCAGACATTCTATCATTCGCCTCGTTCGAAGAGGACACAGTGTGGAGGATGTCTGACCCTCTCTGTCTTTGTTTGGAGGATGTTTGCTTTCAGGGAGATGAAATGATGACCTCCTTGCTTAGTTTTGGAGTTGCTAGAGGCAGTGTGAAGGAGCCGTGGGGAGACGAATGAGGAGCTGGAGCGTCACGTTTCATGTCCAGAATCCCGCATGTGGTACCCTTCCAGCTCGGACCTCCCTCCTGCCACACGCTGCTAACTGCCCTTTACCCCATATTATATGCTTCCATCAGCCATGAACCCTTAACCCTAAGCCTATTTGATGTTTCTCTTATCCCTTTTTCCCCCCCTTCATTGTCCACGCTTGTCCCTTCCCCCATTTTCTATTCTCTCCACTCCCCCCCGATCCATGTTCCTCGCCGTTTTAAGCTTGTCCCACAGACACGTCCCCCTTCCTTTACACTCGTCCCTCTCCCATTTTTAATGCCTCTCTCCCTCCCTCCCCCTTTTCCCCCTTTACATGCTCCTAACACCCCTTCCCCCCTTCATCACACACCATGGCCTCTCCTCCTCCTCCTCCTCCTCCTCCTCCTCCTCCTCCTCCTCCTCCTCCTCCTCCTCCTCCTCCCTCCATCCCTCCTTCCCACCGGCGCACGCAGCGTGACCTCCACGATCTGACCCCCCCCCCCCCCCCACACACACACATATGGTATCCTACATGACACCGGGTCATCACTCCTCCTGTCCCACCGCCCGCTGGGGGAGGAGGCAGGACTCGCCTCTCGCCATCTCCCGCGTCTTCTCCACGTTCTCCTCCAGGCTCGAGTGGCCCTTACCCAACCCTCACTCCCTCCTGCCCGTAGCAGCTTGCCCATACCTTTCCTCCTCCTCCTCCTCCCTGCCCGTAGCACCTTGCCCATACCCCTCCTCCTCCTCCTCCTCCCTGCTCGTAACATCTTGCCCATACGCTTCCTCTTCCTCCTCCTCCTCTTCCATGCCCGTAGCATCTTGCCCATACCCTCCTCCTCCTCCTCCTCCTCCTCCCTGCCCGTAGCATCTTGCCCATACCCTTCCCTCTCCTCCTCCTCCTCCTGCGTCCATCAGATACCTGATGGTGTGTGGCATTGCCCCTCAGCATCGCCAGTCTCTGGCAGATAAGCTGGGCGGGTGTTGGCCCGCTGGCTCTGTGGTGCCTTGGTTATTGGTCTAAGCAGGAGGAGGTGGAGGAGGAGGAGGAGGTGGAGGAGGAGGAGGAGGAGGGTATTGGGGCTGATAGTGGGGGAGAGGAGGTGTTGGTGCTGGAGATGGGTGAAGGAGAGGGGTCTGATAATGGCTCGAAGGGAGGAGAGGGTGTATGGTAAGGACGGGCGACGACAACCCATTGCGCCACACAAAGTAGCAGCGTGAGTGCGGTCCCTTTGCTTGAATTGCTCGCAGGGATTCGAGTGGGTTGTTATTTCGTGTATTTTAAAGTCCATGTAAAGTCTTATTTGTGTATTTTAAGTTCATATAAAGTCTTATTCGTGTATTTTTAAGTCCATGTTAAGTCTTATTTGTGTATTTGAAGTCCATGTAAAACCTTTTTTTTTTTTTTTTCCAAAAGAAGAAACAGAGAAGGGGGCCAGGTTAGGATATTCCCTCAAAGGCCCAGTCCTCATCCTCTGTTCTTAACGCTACTTCGTTAATGCGGGAAATGGCGATTAGTATAACATATATATATATATATATATATATATATATATATATATATATATATGTTTTATTCCCTTCTGCCACAGTGGCTGTGTCTTAGTGGTGTTCTCTGAAGCAGTCCGTAGGCTTTTTGCTTGATGCTGAAGGATGGCAATTGGGATGAATTGAGGGTAATAGAACCAGCATGAGGAGTAACGGCGTCTTGGTTATTCTTAGGTACAGTCGAGGGTTACAAGACTGTACTGGTGGGTACAGCTGGGTGGAAGAAGACTATTGTTAGATACAGTGGAGTTATACAGGACTGTGGCTGGATACAGCTACGGGTTAAGGGCAATAGAACTGAGTATGATAAGATGGTCATTAGGGTGGAGCCTCAATAGTGGTTGTTTGGTGTAGGTAAGGGTTGTAGATCTCTGTTGTGAGATAGGGTTGAGTATTATAGGGCTGTGTATTGCAGGATACAGTCAATGGTTACAGGACCAGCGCTGCGTCTTCTTCGCGCCGGGTGGAATGCCTCCAGCTGTGCTGTTCACATAGCGGAGCTTCACCTCGGCTGAAGTTTGGAACACCTTCCCTTACACTAATTCTTTATCCCGGTTATGACGGGTCGTGCTCTGATATGCGCGTCGCATCAAGGACAGGGCATTTCGGAGCCATCAAACACTACCATTTCTCTCTTGAGTATCTAGTTGGGTCTATGTTTCAGCCACAAGATGGCAAAGCGTGTGGTTCAGATGGCAGTACTCTCACTTCTGAAGGAGGAGTGTGCTCGCGAAGTACTCGCGTTCCTTGCTCGTCTGTGTGTCTCTTCGTCTTGAATTCCAGGTGTACCTTCCCTCATGGAGGCACGCTTTGGGACCACCTCATCTCTAAAGGAAAGAAGACCTTCGTAAATCCTTGATCTATCTCTCCAGTGCTTTCGTTTTCTGGTATCTGTCAAAAGTGTTTCCCTAAACGCTTTAGGTTTCCTGTTCCAGTCGTATTAGTAGTAGTAGTTGTAGTAGTAGTAGTAGTAGTAGTAGTAGTAGTAGTAGTAGTAGTAGTAGTAGTTGTGATAGTAGTGGTAGTACACAGTGAAATAACAGTAAAGACAGAGGTGGGATGCTACAAGGGATAGTGGGGTGGGTTGAAGCCTATCCTTCACACAGATGTTTTGGGTTATTTTAAGATACTCACAATAGCTAGAATTGGCCAGTTCTGGCCGCGGTGTCCTTTGTAACTGTGTGTGTGTGTGTGTGTGTGTGTGTGTGTGTGTGTGTGTGTGTGTGTGTGTGTGTGTGTGTTGAATACCCCCGCAAGACAATAGATGAACCAATGAAGACCATCAGAAGGTATAGGTAAGGTGAGGGTGGTCTATGGAACGTGGATGTGTAACCTCGACCGTATTCGTGTGCCAGATGAGGGAGGCTGGGTGGTGTTGGAGATGGATGTGGACGGTGGAGTTGGTGATGTCAGTGTTGGAGGACATGGTTGTGTAGGGGGGCGGCGGGGGAGGGGGGCAGCATTAGTGGCGTTGGTGTTGGAGGAGATGGCTGTGGAGGGAGGAGGAGGAGGAGGGAGGCGGTGGAGGGGGGCAGCAGTAGTGGCGTTGGTGTTGGAGGAGATGGCTGTGGAGGGAGGAGGAGGAGGAGGGAGGCGGTGGAGGCTTGGACTGGTTGACGCTGGCTGGCTGGCTGGCAGCCTCCCCTCCCCTCTCCCCTCCTCCCCAACACACATGTTGGAGGTGGTAATAACGGGCGAGATGGATGGTAAACGGTGTGTGTGTGTGTGTGTGTGTGTGCGGGGGGGTGTCTTCTTTCACCCAAACCAGCTCGTTTCAACTCACTTAAGAAAGCGATATGGTTAGCGCGTCGTGTGTGTGTGTGTGTGTGTCGGGTCGTGCCCCCCGCCCCGCGCGCCACGACCTGGGCCACGACCACAGGTGCCGTACAGGTGTGGGAAGGTCAAGCCCATGACCTTCTGGGGGGTAAGGTCAAGCCCATGACCTCCTGGAGGGTAAGGTCAAACATATGACCTCCTGGGGGGGTAAGGTCAAATATATGACCTTTTGGGGGTTGAGTGATACTCATGTGTGTGTGTATATATATATATATATATATATATATATATATATATATATATATGAGTTCATGTCAATGTCATTGTACGGGTAGGAGTAGTACGGTCTTATGAACGCAAGGTTCACCCTTTCCCTGCTCCTGCGCGGAGCGCAGACCCTCGAGGCTGCTGCTGCGTCCAGGGACACCATAAAGTGGGGGCGAGGAGGTGTGGGGTGTGGGGGGTGGTGGTGTTGTTGGCTAGCTGGGCCCCACTCCCTCCCACAGACCAACCAACCCCCACCCCCCCACCATAGGGTTGGATGATGATGTAAAGAGAGAGAGAGAGAGAGAGAGAGAGAGAGAGAGAGAGAGAGAGAGAGAGAGAGAGAGAGAGAATATATTACTTTGCTCAGTATGAGGACTTTGCCTGGACTAAGTGGTTGATTGGAGTGCTGTAGATGGCCTGAATGAGGGTTCGTTAGTGAGGGGTGGCCCGCGGGAGACACACACACACACACACACACACACACACACACACACACACACACACACACACACACACGCATCCTCCACTCAGCCTTGTTGCATGGACTAGAAGGAGTATTGTGGTGGGGAGGAGGGAGGTGAGTGGGGAGCTTATGAACCTCCCTCCCTCCCCCAATCCTGCCACTCAGGCTAGAGAGCAAGGCTGGCTGCCTCCTGCTCGTCGTCACTTGAGCTAGCACAGGTGGCTCTCTCTCTCTCTCTCTCTCTCTCTCTCTCTCTCTCTCTCTCTCTCTCTCTCTCTCTCTCTCTCTCTCTCTCTCCTCACGACGATGGAGCTCATAATGAGGCGCAATAACCCATCGCGGTGTATGTACATGAGGGAGGTGAGGTGAGGGAGGGAGAGGGGCTATTTGGCAGCGCTCTGGGGCGGCGGGAGATCGGTGGCAATGCCCGGGTCGTCATCCTAGTCTGTCAGTCCTGCGTGGGGAGGGGAAGGACCTGAAACATCGCTTCCCTCCTCCCTCCCCGTGGTGCCAGACATCACAGACGGGTCTAGCTAGCAGTGGTGCCTGTGATCTGTGATGGTTCGACACGTCGTGGGTGATGGCCGGAACCATTTCAGACCATCTCCTCCTCCTCCCCCTTTCCCCCGTGTCAGTAGGTTGTAGACAACCGACCCCCGCCCTCCCCCGCCGCCTCCTCAGGGGAAGCGCTACCCTCCTGACGCAGGGGGTGCGTTGTAGTGCTCCTGACGTAGGGGGTGCGTTGTGGTGCTCCTGACGCAGGGGGGGACGTTGTAGTGCTCCTGACGCAGGGGGTGCGTTGTAGTGCTCCTGACGCAGGGGGTGCGTTGTGGTGCTCCTGACGCAGGGGGTGCGTTGTGGTGCTCCTGACGCAGGGGGGTGCGTTGTAGTGCTCCTGACGCAGGGGGTGCGTTGTGGTGCTCCTGACGCAGGAGGACGTTGTGGTGCTCCTGACGCAGGGGGTGCGTTGTAGTGCTTCTGACGCAGAGGGTGCGTTGTGGTGCTCCTGACGCAGGGGGTGCGTTGTGGTGCTCCTGACGCAGGGGGGGACGTTGTAGTGCTCCTGACGCAGGGGTTGCGTTGTAGTGCTCCTGACGCAGGGGGTGCGTTGTGGTGCTCCTGACGCAGGGGGTGCGTTGTGGAGCTCCTGACGCAGGGGGTGCGTTGTGGTGCTCCTGACGCAGGGGGTGCGTTGTAGTGCTCCTGACGCAGGGGATGCGTTGTAGTGCTCCTGACGCAGGGGATGCGTTGTGGTGCTTCTGACGCAGGGGGTGCGTTGTAGTGCTCCTGACGCAGGGGGTGCGTTGTGGTGGTGGCCGGAACCACCTCCCACCCTTCGTGTCAGCATTGCTTGGCCTTCCTCCCCGTCTCATTAACATTTAAACTGCCGGGCGGGATTTTTAATATGCTTTTCGTCCATGCAACATGCACTTCGTCTTGCGTTTTTGTCTCCTCCTCATCTTTTCTCCTCACCATTTCTGATTTGTATCATTTTTTTCTCCCCTGACCATAAGCTTTCGTATTTGTATTCGTATTTAGTTACATTAGGGTCTTGTTTCTCGTGGAACATGATGCATTTACCGTCCTCAGGGTCGTCTGGCGTCCCACAGCTCCTTACTTATATGCAAATGAGTGAGATACACTTGGTGGTCTGTTAGCCCTTAGAAATATCTTTTAAGCCTTTGAATATCGTAGTGATATTGTGTTGGCGTACATGTTGTTATTTATTTCGGAATATTCTGTATATTGTGGCCGATGTTTGACGATAAGAATTTTAATGTTTTTTTTCTCTCTCTTTACAGGTGGGTGTTTGGCTGTGTGGAGGGGTAAGTCCAGGGTTTCGTGACGAGGAGTCGCCTTTGGCAGAGGAGAAAAGATGAGGAGAAACGAAATATCTCGATTGTAACGTTGAGACTAGCCAGTTATCCAGATGGGGGAGAGAGAGAGAGAGAGAGAGAGAGAGAGAGAGAGAGAGAGAGAGAGAGAGGTGAGTGGGGGATGTGTGTGTGTGTGTGTGTGCTTGAGGAGGGACTTGAGGTTGCTTAGGTCTTCTGATCTCAAGTGATCAGGCAGTACCTGCAGTAGCCTGGCTAGTGAAGGGGGAGTGGCTGATCGTGAGGGGAGGGTGTGGGGTCGGCTTGACGGAGCGAGGCGCTACACACAAGATGAGGCAGAGCAGCGAGACGCAAGCCAAGGGAGGAGGAGGAGGAAGGGTCTGGTCGGTCGGGGGTGGATTAGCTCGACGGCAGAGACGGGTTTATGTCAAGTTGTGGCGACCGAGGAGGAGCACGTGGGGGTGTCGGTCGGCCAGAGGCAGGTGGTGGCGAGAGCGCGAGGCAAGGCAGGAGAGGCGCACGGGCCAGGGGGTACATGAGGCCCTTAGGATTTTAAAGATTGGAATCATCGTGTGCCGAAAGTCTGGGGCGTTGTAACCCCCCAACTGTATGCCACCATTTAAAGGCTTCGTCTGTCATTAATTGAACGTTGATGGAGACGAGTTACGAGGGACGTTTTACTGCCTACGTTAGTGGGGACGAGTTAGGAGGGACGTATCACTGTCTACGTGTATGGGGACGAGTCATGAGGAACGTATCACTGTCTACGTTAGTGGGGACGACTCAGGAGGAACGTATCACTGTCTACGTTAGTGCGGACGAGTCAGGAGGAGCGTATCACTGTCTACGTTAGTGGGGACGAGTCAGAGGAACGTTTAACTGTTACGTTAATGGGGACGAGTTAGAGGAAATGAATGACTTGACTTCGCTCGTGGGGACGAGTTCGTGGAGAATGCAGCATGACCTTTTGTGGCAGCGACGGTGGACGGACCAGAGCTTCAGTTGGTATGAGGGGTGCACGGGGAGGTCGGAGGTCGCTTATACCACCGGTCGGTACCAGGCCACTTCCTGTGGCTGGACTTAGACCCCCCCCCCCCCCCACACACACACACACACACACACACCACACTTCTCCCTCCCCAGTGTGGAACGCTGGATCCACCAGGCTGTTACTTACAGCTTGTGCTCCTGCGTGTCCGAGAGGTCCATTCATATACGCTCTAGGCTGTGAGCCCAAGTTCATAAGAAGGGGATGGTGGCTTTTGCTGAAGAATGAAGTGGTAATAACTGAATAGAAGCCGTGTGGGTATGTGTGTGTGTGTGTGTGACCGATGTCTCAGAGGTATTGAAATGCACTGCTTGTCAGCTGTTGGAACCCGGGCTACCTACAGAATGAAAAGGAGGGGAGGAGACTAATGCAGTGAAAGTAGCCGATGTGTCGATGCAGACGATTCGCAACACGTCCCCAGCGGCGTCGGAGGGCGCTGTGGCGAGACTCGGGTAATCTGTGAAAGTTGGGCAGGAAGAGCTATCTCTGTGGAGCTGATGATCGGGTGATGGTCATAGAGCCGCTCCTTCGGGTTGGTTGAATGGTTGGTGATGGGTTCTAGCTGCCCGAGTTGGTTGGTTGAATGGGTTGGGATTGGTTCTAGCTGCCCGACTTGGTTGGTTGAATGGGTGGGGACGGGTTCTAGCTGCCCGGGTTGGTTGGTTGAATGGGTGGGGATGGGTTCTAGCTGCCCGGGTTGGTTGGTTGAATGGGTGAGGACGGGTTCTAGCTGCCCGAGTTGGTTGGTTGAATGGGTGGGGACGGGTTCTAGCTGCCCGGGTTGGTTGGTTGAATGGGTGGGGACGGGTTCTAGCTGCCCGAGTTGGTTGGTTGAATGGGTGGGGACGGGTTCTAGCTGCCTGAGTTGGTTGGTTGAATGGGTGGGGACGGGTTCTAGCTGCCCGAGTTGGTTGGTTGAATGGGTGGGGATGGGTTCAAGCTGCCCGAGTTGGTTGGTTGAATGGGTGGGGATGGGTTCTAGCTGCCCGGGTTGGTTGGTTGAATGGGTGGGGTTGGGTTCTAGCTGCCCGAGTTGGTTGTTTGAATGGGTGGGGACGGGTCCAGGTGCCTGGGTTGGTTGGTTGGTTGGTTGGTTGGACTGAGATGTGAACGGCGACGATGGAGAGAGAGAGAGAGAGAGAGAGAGAGAGAGAGAGAGAGAGAGAGAGAGAGAGAGAGAGAGAGAGAGAGAGAGATAACGTCCCGATAAACGGTGTCACGTCACGCGTCGTGATGTGCGTCAGCGGCCAGCGACGTCGTCGTGCCGCGGTTTGTGCAGGAGCTGCAGTGCAGCAGGGGTCGAGGCTGGCTGGCTGCACTGCCACCGCTGCCGGAAGTTGCGGTGGCCAGGAAGTGCACGGCGGCGGGATTGAGGTTTCTCCTCCTGCTGGGGGAACTTGGGGGGTTATAGTGGATCCTGGGGCGTCTTGGGGAGCTGTAGAGGATCCAGGGGTGTCTTGGTGAGCTGAAGAAGATCCTGGGGCGTCTTGGGGAGCTGTAGAGGATCCTGGGGCGTCTTGGGGAGCTGAAGTGGATCCTGGGGCGTCTTGGGGAGCCGTAGAGGATCATGGGGCGTCTTGGGGAGCCGTAGAGGATCATGGGGCGTCTTGGGGAGCTGTAGAGCGTCCTTTGAGCTCTAGGAATCTCATAGGGGGTGGGAGATGATGCCTACCCAGCGATCGAATGTCGGCCCGTCGTGTTGGCGAAGGTTCATGAGTACCTTGGAGATGTAGGAGGATCTTGGAGAATACGATGTTGTCCTTCTGGGATTTTGGAGGGACGTAAGTTGGGGGGGGGGGAGGTACGAGTTTCGCAACCATTCTTGGAGGTTACGGGCGAGTGAAAGCATTGCTTGGAGGAGGGAGTGGAGGGAGGAGGAGGAGGGGGGAGGAGGATTTCAGTCTGTGTGGCGCGTTTGGAATCCTGAAGTCACGGATGAGTGTCTTACACACCCACCACCTGTGGGAGAACCTCGAGACGATGATGTGCCATGTTTAGGGGGTGATAGCCAGTGGCTGGCTGCTGGGGAAACTTCTACGATGGTGGAGATGACGTCGAAGTGGAGAGAAGGTTCCTGGATGACCTCGAAGTGGAAGGAAGGTCCCTAGATGACGTCAAAGTGGAAGGAAGGTCCTGGATGACCTCGAAGTGGAAGGAAGAGGTACCTGGGTGACATCGAAGTGGAAGGAAGAGGTCCCTGGATAACCTCGAAGTGGAAGGAGGAGGTCCCTGGATGACCTCGAAGTGGAAGGAAGAGGTTCCTGGATGACATCGAAGTGGAAGGAAGGTCCTTGGATGACATCGAAGTGGAAGGAAGGTCCTTGGATGACATCGAAGTGGAAGGAAGAGGTACCTGTATGACATCGAAGTGGCAGGAAGAGGTACCTGTATGACATCGAAGTGGAAGGAAGAGGTTCCTGGGTGACATCGAAGTGGAAGGAGGAGGTCCCTGGATGACCTCGAAGTGGAAGGAAGAGGTTCCTGGATGACATCGAAGTGGAAGGAAGGTCCTTGGATGACATCGAAGTGGAAGGAAGGTCCTTGGATGACATCGAAGTGGAAGGAAGAGGTACCTGTATGACATCGAAGTGGCAGGAAGAGGTACCTGTATGACATCGAAGTGGAAGGAAGAGGTTCCTGGGTGACATCGAAGTGGAAGGAAGGTCCTTGGATGACATCGAAGTGGAAGGAGGAGGTCCCTTGATGACCTCGAAGTGGAAGGAAGAGGTACCTAGATGACGTCGAAGTGGAAGGAGGAGGTCCCTTGATGACCTCGAAGTGGAAGGAAGAGGTACCTAGATGACGTCGAAGTGGAAGGAGGAGGTCCCTGTATGACATCGAAGTGGAAGGAGGAGGTTCCTGGGTGACATCGAAGTGGAAGGAGGAGGTTCCTGGGTGACATCGAAGTGGAAGGAAGAGGTTCCTGGGTGACATCGAAGTGGGGAGGAGGTCCGTGGATGACATCGAAGTGGGGGAGGGGTGAAACACAGACCCCTGGCCATGATTGGAGGGAAGATGAGTGTGCGTAAATGAGTCAGTTAATTACCTCCTCCTGTCGCTAATAGCTTCACTGTCTTCCACACGGGATCATCAGCGCGACGGATTAGGAAGGTGTACGTACGTCTTCCTCTGCTGTAGGATTCGAACCTGTGAACGGTACGATGGTTGTCATGAGTCAGGATGGTTAGCTCTTGCTGTGGTAGAGAGTCAGGATGGTTAGCTGTTGCTGTGGTAGAGAGTCAGGATGGTTAGCTGTTGCTGTGGTTGAGTCAGGATGGTTAGCTGTTGCTGTGGTTGAGTCAGGATGGTTAGCTCTTGCTGTGGTAGAGAGTCAGGATGGTTAGCTCTTGCTGTGGTAGAGAGTCAGGATGGTTAGCTGTTGCTGTGGTAGAGAGTCAGGATGGTTAGCTCTTGCTGTGGTAGAGAGTCATGATGAGTCATGACGGTTCGCCGTTGCTGTGGCCGGATGTCTGGGGAACGAGCGGTGGGCCCCCCCTCCCCCCCAGTTATTAACCAGCTGCTGTCGCTGTACACTGTAACAGTTGGCGCTTGGTGGAGCCCGGGTCAAAAGTCGCTACGCGTCCCCCTAGATTGCCGAGAGAGAGAGAGAGAGAGAGAGAGAGAGAGAGAGAGAGAGAGAGAGAGAGAGAGAGAGAGAGAGAGAGTAACCTAGCCCCTAAGCCAGGGTACCCGGTTTTTATCGACCGGGCGCCCCCCCCCCCCCCTTCGGAGGATGAACACCAGGGTTCGCTGTGGACCGAATGCCGCGACCCGGAATCGAACCGATGCCGGCCGGGGATCGACCCCGGGCGGGCGGGCCCTTGAATGGTCATTAGTTCTTGTGTCACCTGGTTGAGTGTATCGTGGTAGGGTGTATCCTGGTAGGGTATGTGTGTCCTGGCGAACGAGTGTGTATGCAAATCTGTGTCAAACGTCGAAAAGGATTTTCTGTTTGGTTACAGCGACGTGGAACAGCGAGTGAGGGTTTACTGTGGAGTTATGTGTTGTGATTAGATTCCTGTTGTTTTCCATGTATCACACACACACACACACACACACACACACACACACACACACACACGTGTTGCACCATTTGTGTTGTGGTGAGGGGGGTGGGGAGATGGTGGAGGGAGGGCAGGACTGGTTGTGCTGTGTTGTTGATGGGTTGTGTTGTGTTGTTGATGGCTGTTTGGAATTGGTGATGACTCTGTGGTGTTAGATTTGCCTGTTGGCTGTGTGTGTGTAGTGTTAACTAGGGAAATGTTTACTTCATGGTACGCACATACACACATACAGTGCCGGGTTGACCACACGTCTTAGAAACGGGGCTCGCCACTGACTTCATGTCTCCTGAAGTGTGTCGGTGGGGGGGTCGACTGAAGTGCTACATCACGTTAGGGGCAGTCCACTACGTCACACGATGGTAGGCCGTTGTGATATCTGTGTCTTTCCTCACGCCGCCAAACTTTGGAACTCTTTTATTACACCTTCTTCATGTCTTCCCCAGCACCCAGCACCTGACTCTTTTTGAAAGACGGTTTTTTTAATCCCCACTTCTCCAAAACTCTGAAGATGATCTTTTCTTCTTTAGTCTTTACTTGTATAGCATTCTATGCCCCTTCCCTATTTCACTAAAGGCCTGGCCTTAGTTGAGGACTCATGTTTATAACCCAAGACTCTGTCATACGAGAAGGCCTTGGTGGGGTGTCATATGCTCAACTTTTAGTTAATGAGAATTGCAGTTTAAATGGGCTTGATGGGTGTTAATTGATGGGGTGGTGGTGTACGTGGGGGCGTCCAGTTCTGTTTTTCTGCTGGGATGTGTTGGGTTGTAGGTGGGTGGGTGTGTGTGTGTTGGTGGTTGTAGAGAGTGTTGGTGATGGTTGTGAGGTGGTGTTGGTGATTGTGATGTATTATAGATGGTTTGGGAGGGCTTCTACCTCCCCACAGCTGGGTCTAGCACCTTACCTTACCTTACGTATACCTTACGATGGTTTGGGAGGTCTTCTAACCCCCCCCCCCACAGCTGGGTCTGGCACCTTACCTTACCTTACGTATACCTTACGATGGTTTGGGAGATCTTCTACCCCCACACAGCTGGGTCTGGCACCTTACCTTGAGTTGGCCGGTGTTGCGAGGTAAGAACACACGAAAGAAAAGAGTTATATTTCTGGTGTTCTGTGCAGGGAAGGGAATTATGAAAGAATTCCTTTGTACCAGTGTCTCGCAGGCGTGGGAGTATTGTAGAACGTGAGGATGAAATTTACTCGTGTGTGTGTGTGTGTGTGTGTGTGGGTGGGTGGGTGGAGGGGGGGAGCCAGGAAGGAAGATGAAGATAACAGTCGTTATCTGTGGGATGACACATGCCACAGATAATGATAGCCACAACACCTTCAGCGCCTCCGTGAAGGAGGGAGGAACGGCTTCCTTCAGAGGTCCTCTGTTAGTTCCCGTTGATTTTAAACGGTCCGTTTTGTGGTAACAACGGGAGTGACGGTGGTGGTGGTGGGGTGGGGGGTGGTTAAAGGGAAGGGGGGAGGAGGAGGAGGATGGGCTAGGTCGTCCCACAGTTGTGACGGTCGACAGAACAAGGAGCCAGGTCGTCCCACAGTTGTGGCTCTGGCTGGGGCCAGGTCGTCCCACAGTTGTGGCTCTGGCTGGGGCCAGGTCGTCGTCCCCCAGCTGTGCAGTCGTCCCTCCCTCCCTCCCTCCGGAGGTCGTGTGGGGGCATCTGGGTTAGCCATCACCCGCGGGGCGCCCCGGGCCACTGGGGGGCCTTCACGGACGGAGGGGAAGGGTGTTGTCAGCCGGGCCGGGGCCGCCTGGCCTTGTAGCAGCCGCCATGAGTGTCATGCTGATGAAGACCTCCCTGTGTGTCGTGTTCGTGGGTCCCTCTCTCTCCACACACACACACACACACACACACACACACACACACATGTCGTCTATCGTGTGGTGGGAATGTTGCCATGTGCGTTAACAGGGATGTGAACCCTGGACTTCTCATGTACGATTGTGGCCATAGAAGCACCACAACCACTGCTCTGGGATCCTGTATGGTTAAGCAAGGGGGTTATGCATACAAGTGGTTGTGGGGATGTGGTTGTACGTTTAAACGAGGGGGGTTATGTATACAAGTGGTTGTGGGGTGTGGTTGTACGTTTAAACGAGGGGGGTTATGTATACAAGTGGTTGTGGGGTGTGGTTGTACGTTTAAACGAGGGGGTTATGTATACAAGGTGTTGTGGGATGTGGTTGTACGTTTAAACGAGGGGGGTTATGCATACAAGTGGTTGTGGTGTGTAGTTGTATACTCCGGCCTTGAGGATGGCATGTGACTGGGTCCACGTAGATCGTAAACATGACTTGGAATACAAGTGTGGAATGGCAAAAGGATTCGAACCTCGGCTCTTCACCGGGAGGGACTTGCCCCACATATATCTCGCCTGCCAAACCACTGATGAACTTGGCTCCCACGAACTTAGTCAAGTTCACTTCCTGACTTGACTCAGTACATGTCCAGCCAAACCAGTGATCAACTTAGCACAGATGAACTTAAATGATTGAACTTTTCTTCCCCTAATTTGCCTCAGTGGTGGATGACCAAACTTGAAATTAGTTTTTCATTCGTGTCTAAACACACTACACCGCCCAGTACATTGGGAATCTACGATCTACCCTCCCTTCCTCCAGCATGAAGGTAGATGAGTGAACGTAGACTCTGGGAATCTACGATCTATCCTCCCTTCCTCCAGCATGAAGGTAGATGAGTGAACGTAGACTCTGGGAATCTACGATCTACCCTCCCTTCCTTCAGCATGAAGGTAGATGAGTGAACGTAGACTCTGGGAATCTACGATCTACCCTCCCTCCCTCCAGCATGAAGGTAGATGGGAGGACGTAGACACCCACGCCCAAATACCTGCTCTGTGTGGCTGGCCATGCTGGTCGTACACGATATTACCATGGAAATCGTCGTCCCGATATATATTTACTCAAAATCGCCATGTTAAATCGCCATGTTAAATCGCCATGTTAAATCGTTGGCAACAAGGGGATGGAAATCGCCTATTTCTTGTACGTCATCAGATGGTGTACGACTGTGTGTGTGTGTGTGTGTGTGTGTGTGTGTGTGTGTGTCGTCGACGGGGTCTTTGCTTTGAGCCGGGGGGGGGGCCTGTGACTAGGGGGGCCTGGCTTACCTGGGAGGACCATACCTGGATGGGGATTATGGGTTTCTGACGTCCCCTGATGGAGGGAGGGAGGTGAAGGGGGATTAAGTGGTGGCCCCTCCCTCCCCTCCATCCCTCCCCCAAGGGGGATTTACAGGAAATCCTCCCCTTCCCCCCCTTCCTCCCCTTCCCCCTCCCCCCCCTTCCCCTTCCCCTTCCCCTTTCCCCCCTGTCACCGGAAGATTAAGCTTTTCACTCGACTTAATGTCCTTTCCCTTGCCTTCCTTTCCCATCCTGGCCCCTCTCTCCCTTCCATCGCATTCCTCTTTCCCACCCACCCACCCACCTTCCCCCCTTCCACCACACACACACACACACACACACACACACACACACTGCCTTACCTGTACGGCTTCGCCAGGTATGTCCAGCGGCCTTGCTTGTTTTGTTCTTGTTTGTTTGTTTTTTTTTTGTTTTTGTTTTGCGCCCTGCCGTTTGAAATGGCAATGGCTGTGGCTCCTCGTGTGTGTGTGTGTGTGTGTGTGTGTGTGGTGGAAGGGGGAGTGTGGTGATGGTGGTAAGTGATAGTGTTATTGATCGCTGTTTTGAGAGAGAGAGAGAGAGAGAGAGAGAGAGAGAGAGAGAGAGAGAGAGAGAGAGAGAGAGAGAGAGTCTTGGTGGGTGCGTTACTTCACTCGCCTGATAACGACGCCAACGAGGTACATGGAGTGCGTTGATTGGCGGTGTAGTTCCCGGGGTTAGAGTGTGTTGAAGTGGTGGTGGTGGTGGCGGGTTAGAGTGTGTTGAAGTGGTGGTGGTGGCGGGTTAGAGTGTGTTGTGGTGGTGGTGGTGGCGGGTTAGAGTGTGTTGTGGTGGTGGTGGTGGCGGGTTAGAGTGTGTGTTGAAGTGGTGGTGGTGGTGGCGGGTTATAGTGTGTGTTAAAGTGGTGGTGGTGGCGGGTTAGAGTGTGTTGAAGTGGTGGTGGTGGCGGGTTAGAGTGTGTTGAAGTGGTGGTGGTGGCGGGTTAGAGTGTGTGTTGAAGTGGTGGTGGTGGTGGCGGGTTATAGTGTGTGTTGAAGTGGTGGTGGTGGCGGGTTAGAGTGTGTTGTGGTGGTGGTGGTGGCGGGTTAGAGTGTGTTGTGGTGGTGGTGGTGGCGGGTTAGAGTGTGTGTTGAAGTGGTGGTGGTGGCGGGTTAGAGTGTGTGTTGAAGTGGTGGTGGTGGCGGGTTAGAGTGTGTTGAAGTGGTGGTGGTGGCGGGTTAGAGTGTGTTGAAGTGGTGGTGGTGGTGGTGGCGGGTTAGAGTGTGTTGTGGTGGTGGTTTAGAGTGTGTTGTGGTGGTGTTTAGAGTGTGTTGTGGTGGTGGTGTTTCATCCTTAGGTGATGTGTTCCCCTCCTAGTCTGGCCGACGTGGTGTGTGTGTGTGTGTGTGTGTGTGGACCGGGGTTTGCCTCGAATTAAACATGCTCATCACTATGGCCTGACCTCTGTCTTCTTCTTCTTCTTCTTCTTCTTCTTCTTCTTCTTCTTCTTCTTCTGTCATCATGATCCTCATCTGCTTCTTCTTCTTCTTGTTCCTCTTCTTCTTCCACTATTATTATTTCTTCTTCTTCTTCTTCTTCTTCTTCTTCTTCTTCTTCTTCTTCTTCTTATTATTATTATTATTATTATTATTATTAGTAGTAGTAGTAGTAGTAGTAGTAGTGGCAGTAGTAGTAGTAGTAGTAATAGTAGAAGTAGTAGTAGCTGTATTAGTAGTGCTATAATTCTCAGTATTATTATTATTGTCATTAATTCAGATAAGATGACTGTGCCAGATGTACAAGAGTATGAATGAGAGTACAAGATATGCTTCATAGTGTGTGTGTGTGTGTGTGTGTGTGTGTGTGTGTGATGACCTTGTGGCCTGTTGTATGTAGGATTTGAGGTACACAGAAGAGGCCCCTGGCCCAGCTCCAGGGGCGGGTCTGTGTGTGTCTCTGTTTGTTTATATACCTTGAGCAGATCCGGGCACAACCTACCTTGGACCCTTCAGGAACACCAGATATATATATATATAAACACAGACACACACACACATATATATATCTTTTTCTTTCTTTTAAACTATTCGCCATTTCCCGCGTTAGCGAGGTAGCATTAAGAACAGAGGACTGGGCCTTTGAGGGAATACCCTCACCTGGCCCAATTCTCTGTTCCTTCTTTTGGAAAATTAAAAAAAAAAAACCGAGAGGGGAGGATTTCCAGCCCCCCGCTCCCTCCCCTTTTAGTCGCCTTCTACGACACGCAGGGAATACGTGGGAAGTACTCTTAATCCCCCTATCATGATATATATATATATATATATATATATATATATATATATATATATATATGTATATATATATATACATATATCACCTAGTCTGCGCGCGTGGCCACTATTTGAACGTTACTGGGAGAGAGTTTTTTACACTCGGATTGCCTCTCTCTCTCTCTCTCTCTCTCTCTCTCTCTCTCTCTCTCTCCGGAGGGTCGGAAGCACTCCGTTTCTCTCCCTCTCTCCGGAGGGCCAGAAGCACTCCGTTTCTCTCCTGAGGGTCTGGAGCGCCGTAGCCGGGCGTCTACGTGGGTGTATGTGTCTCGCAGATGTCGCCGGCGTCTGCGTCTTCGTCAGCGTCTGTGTCAGATATCCATCACAAGGTCATGAGGGTCACGCCATGGCGCGGGACCCCAGTCATTACCTGGTGGGCCAGACGGCGGCGGTGGTGGTCGCTCCGGGCCGGGCCGGGCCGAAAGCAGGCCAAGCCGGCGCGAGCGTAATCCGGTGTGGGATGCGCGCGGCAATACTTGGCCCGGTGCGAGAAAGACTTGAAGTTCAGGAGTGGCGCGTTGATTGGACATGGTGGTGGGGGGGTAGGGGGTGTTTACTGCGGGAGGGGAGACTACGGGGGGGGGGGATAGTGAGGGTAGGAGGAGGAGGAGGAGGGGGTAGTGTGGGGGACCATGACGCAACCACGGTCCGGCACGGGTTCGAACCCCTGGCGACGGCAGTCGGTCCGCAGATTGACCCAGCCGTTCATCTTCCCCTCAGGCTTTGTCGATGGATTGGGTGCACAGGACACACACACACACACACACACACACACACACACACACACACACACACACACACAGAGTCTGGTCGAGAGGGTGTGGGCCTGGGTGTGTGTCTTCGATGAACAGCCAGCAACAGAAAGGACAACCTGGTCTAGGGTCTCTCTCTCTCTCTCTCTCTCTCTCTCTCTCTCTCTCTCTCTCTCTCTCTCTCTAGGGAGGAGGTCAAGAAGGGTCACACGACGCTCTCCTGACCTGGTGTCTCAAGTGACGGTGGAGTGTGGGATGGTCATATTCCAGGAAGGGTGTGCTCGACCCTCCCCCCCCCCAGTCTCCTTCCCCCAGTCTGACCTCTTACGTGACCCCGGGCCTAACCCCTGACCTCTTCCACGTTGCGCTGGTACACTGGGACGGAATGGTCATTAAGATGGTCATTAATTGCAGCTTTGTGTGATTACTGTGTGTGTGTGTGTGTGTGTGTGTATTTGTTTGTGTGTGAGTATTTGTTTGTTTGTTTGTGTATGTGGTGTGTGTGTGTGTGTGTGTGTGTGTGTGTGTGTGCGTGTGGAATGGGACAGCTTCGGGAATGGGAACTTTAGGGAGAAATGGGTGTACAGCTCTGAGAATGGGGTACTTCGTAAAGTAATGGGTCATGTGAAATTAAGGTCAGCTTTGAAGGATAGGGGGGGCCCCTCATTAAGCATAGATTAGGCCTGCTTTGTAGAATGGGGCCCTTTAGTAAGCATAGATTAGGTCTACCTTAAAGAAGGGGGCCCTTTACTAAGCATAGATTAGCTCTTGCCTTGAAGAAAAGGGGTCCCCTCAGCAAGCATAGAGTCTTTTCCACCTGTACAAGTGACACTAGGAACTTCATGACAACCGTGGCTTCAGGACACGCTGAAGGTGAAGTAACTGCTTCAGCAGGGAAGAAGTGGTGGTGCCCCACCCCCCCCCCCCCCCTCACCCCCGTGTTTGTGCCTACGTGTCTGGTATGCAAATAATTTGCCCATGGCCCGGGCGCGTGCTATCGAGGGATCGTACCACAGGGATTAATGTGTGGGATATCCCCTGGGATCCTAGTTCGGTATCGAGAGGTGAATGAAGTACATGTAGAGAGAGAACTGAAGTGTCGCATTCCAAATAAGTTCAGTTTGTGCTTTTAAAATGATTCTGTGATGCACTATTGTGGTTTATGATTGATGAAATCTTTTCATTTCGTGACAGTTTATATATTTATTCGTATTTTTATGATACCTTTCGTTCTATTTTAACATTTTATCAATATTTATGTCGCCTCGAAGCGTCGCGATAAATTTCGTAATATGTCTGTTTTTAACCAATTATATCCAAGTTACCCATTCATCTTCATGTATCCATTTTCTTCCTTTAGCATCGGCGGCGTCTCGTCCCATTTTCTGTGGCTGGTGGTTCCCACGGCCAGGCTAATCTCCCCTCGCGGGGGTGGGTGGTTGAGGGGTGACGAGGGGAGAGGAGGGCCATGGTAACGAGCACCCGAGGTTAGACGATGGTTCAGAGGTCACAAGAGAATAGCCATGATAGAGGTTGGGTTGCCACACGTCGCCAGTGAACCAGCAGTGATAAATATACTCTCACATTTGTTATTTAAACTGAGGGAGAAAATGGGTGTGACGTGAACTTGTGACGTGGGCGCGTTACGGGCGGGGTCACCCTGGGGGGGAGGGGGGGGGATGATGTATCGCGTCGTAACGAGGCTTTTCAACCATAGCGCCACGTATTGCAACCGTTTGCTGCCTCTGGCAACTGTGGTGAGGCGGTGTTGCCACGTCCTCGCGTGTGATTAATGTCTTTGTATTGTGTTTGCGTTGCAAAGCTGGTCTTCCCCCCCCCCCCCCCATTCCCAAACCCCATTCCTTTCCTCCTTCACCCCCCCTTCCCTCCCATCCCATATACCCCTCCCTCCCCCCTTCCCAACTCCACCTCCCCCTTTCCCTGTCACCCCCCCATGTACCCCCCCCCCTTCGTAAGACAGACCCAACCCCCCCCTTTCTCCCCCTTCCCATATGATATATATACACCCCTGAATGCTTCTCCCCTTCCATCCCCCCTACCTTTCCCTCTCCTCCTTCCTCCCCCTCTTACCCCCACCCCCCCACTCCCCTCCCCTCACTTTTCGTCCCCTACTCCCCCCGCCCCCTATTCATCAGATGAAGGCACCAAATCATTATAACAAGAATAACTAGATCTTTTCCCCTTTCTTTTTTTTATTTTCTTTGGAGATGCATCGTAATTCCCCCCCCTTCCCCTCCTCCCCCCTCCTCCCCTTCCTCCCCCCTCCTCCCCCCTCCTCCCCCTCCTCCCGTGGCTTTCTCTCATGAGGAAGGTTGGATGGTCGTGGATCAGGACGTGCACGGCCAGACAGTGTGGTTGTGGTGGTGGTGTGTGGTAGAGTGTGTGGTTGTGGTTGGTGATTGGTTAGTCATGGGGTGAGGGGGGGGGGTTGTTAGGTGTGTATGGTGATGTGGTGTGTGTGTGGTAGAGTGTGTGGTTGTGGTTGGTGATTGGTTAGTCATGGGGTGAGGGGGGGTTGTTAGGTGTGTATGGTGGTGTGGTTTGTGTGTGGTAGAGTGTGTGGTTGTGGTTGGCGATTGGTTAGTTATGGGGTGAGGGTTGTTAGGTGTGTATGATGGTGTGGTGTGTGTGTGGTTGTGGTAGGCGGTTGGTTAGTTATGGGGGGGTTGTTAGGTGTGTGTGTGTGTGTGTGTGTGTGTGTGTGTGTGTGTGTGTGTGTGTGTGTTTAACGCATCTACGCCCATTTTCTTCCCCCAATATTCCCGAACTGGAACGTACGTTACGCCGTGAAACGGTCCGTTTTCAGACGCATGCGTCCACGTACGTTAACGAGGACCAGTTGCGTACACGTGCGTTAGCGAGGACCAGTTGCGTAGACTTGCGTCAGCGAGGACCAGTTGCGTACACGTGCGTTAGCGAGGACCAGTTGCGTACACGTGCGTTAGCGAGGACCAGTTGCGTAACGTGCGTCAGCGAGGACCAGTGTCATAGCCGGCGGGTGGTAGAGGAGGAGCGACGTGTGATTGCTGGACTGTTCAGGTCCCCGGGAGACGACAGAAGGACCCTTCCTCTCCCCTTCTTCCTCCCCCTCTTCCTGACCCTTCCTCCCCTTCTCTCTCCCCTTCCTGAAGGACTGGCCTTTGACTCCTAATGGCCTTTTAAAAGGTCACGGGACTTGATGTTCGTTCACAGTGTGTGTGTGTGTGTGTGTGTGTGTGTGTGTGTGTGTGTGTGTGTGTGTGTGTGTGTGTCGTAGTGGAGGGTTGGGTCAGTCCTGTGGCCTCCTGCTAGGAGGTGGTCTGTCCTGGGGAGGGGAGAGGGAAGATTAGGAGGTATTTGGGGGGAGGGATGGAGGAGGGGAGGGTAGTTAAGAAGGAGCAAAGGAGGGGGAGGGATGGAGGAGGGGAGGGTACTTCAGAAGGAGCAAAGGAGGGGAGGGATGGAGGAGGGGAGGGAAGTTAAGAAGGAGCAAAGGAAGGGGAGTGAGGGAAGGGGGAAGAGGGGTTAACAGGGGAAGGGAGCGAGCCCCATTGGGGGAGGGGGAATGGGGAAAACCTTTTTACGTGACCATAGTTCATGGGGTGTTATTCATCCCTCTTTAGTGGGCCTCGTTGCATGTTGAGGTGGGTCGTTAATAAGGGAGGAGGGGGGTTGGGTTTGGAGGGGAAGGGGTGAGTGGGGGAAGGGAATAGGGCGTCCAACGGGACGCTGAGGTATGGGGAGGAGGAAGGGGAGAAAGGGGTAGGGGGAGGATGACAAGTGGGAGGAGGGGAGGATAGACGCATGGGGGTGTGGGGGAATGTGTGTGTGTGTGTGTGTGTGTGTGTGTGTGTGTGTGTGTGTGTGTGTTCGTCTGTGGTGCTTGTGAGACGTGTCGGCCATGATGGAGCAGGGGGAGAGAGAGAGAGAGAGAGAGAGAGAGAGAGAGAGAGAGAGAGAGAGAGAGAGAGAGAGAGAGAGAGAGAGAGAGACCAAAGAGAACTCAACTCACACAATTCATTTTTTTCTTTTATTGCCGATCGCCTCTTCCTCCGTGTATGTGTGTGTGTGTGGGACCCCCTTCGCCCCCCCAACCTCCCCCCAAGACCCCAGCCAGCCTCCGTTTCTCTCTCGTCATCTGCATCTCAAAAGATGATGAAGAAGCATTGACCCAAATTATACGTCACACTCCCAGACTTTAATGCCCGTCCCGTCCCGTGTCCCATTCCCCCCCTTTCTTCTGGGCGAGTTGGAGTCATTCCTTGTCCTCTCTCTCTCTCTCTCTCTCTCTCTCTCTCTCTCTCTCTCTCTCTCTCTCTCTCTCTCTCTCTCTCTCTCTCTCGCGAAGATTGTGTGTGTGTGTGTGTGTGTGTGTGTTCGACGGGCCACCTGCATTGGTTCTCCCCCCCCCAAGCGTCCCGACCCAGCGTGTATGTCCCCCTTGTGCTCCCATAGGTTGGCCTCGAGTGGTCGTGTGAATGGGGCCATTATCACAACGTCGTTCGAGGGCGTTTGATTAACCTTTTCCTTCTTGTATTGTCGCACTTGGGACGCGGAAAGTAACGATGTGTGGGGGGGGGGGAGGACTCTTGGTTTGGAGGAGGAGGAGCTAGTGGTCCTCCTCGAGGATGAGGCGCCGCCGCCTAATGGAGTGGGTGTCACCCTTGAAGGGGGGGGGGGAGAGAGATGTCGGTTAGATGGTTCTCTGGGGACGCCACAGCCACCCTACCTCATCCTCGAGGCCCTGGCGACCGCCCTACCTCATCCTCGAGGCCCTAACGACCACCCTACCTCATTCTCGAGGCCCTAACGGCCACCCTACCTCATCCTAGAGGCCCTGATGACCACCCTACCTCATCCTCGAGGCCCTAACGACCACCCTACCTCATCCTCGAAGCCCTGATGACCATCCTACCTCATCCTCGAGGCCCTAACGACCACCCTACCTCATCCTCGAGGCCCTGACGACCACCCTACCTCATCCTCGAGGCGCTGATGACCACCCTACCGGCATCCTCGAGGCCCTAACGACCACCCTACCGCATCCTCGAGGCCCTAACGACCACCTCTACCTCATCCTCGAGGCCCTAACGACCACTCTACCTCATCCTCGAGGCCTTAACGACTACTCTACCTCATCCTCGAGGCCCTGACGACCACCCTACCTCATCCTCGAGGCCCTGACGACCACCCTACCTCATCCTCGAGGCCCTAACGACCACCCTACCTCATCCTCGAGGCCCTAACGACCAACCTACCTAGCTCCTAATCCTCATTGGTCAGGCTAGCATTAATGTCTCTCCCCTCCCCTCCCCTCTGTCTCCCTCTGTCTCTCTCTCTGTCCCCTCTCTCCCCCTCTCTCTCTCTCTCTCTCTCTCTCTCTCTCTCTCTCTCTCTCTCTCTCTCTCTCTCTCTCTCTCTCTCTCTCTCTGTCCCTCCCCTCTGTCTCTCTGTCTGTCCCCTCCCCTCTCTCTCTCTCTCTCTCTCTCTCTCTCTCTCTCTCTCTCTCCCTTCGCCTCTCCCCCCCCCCCCCGCCCTGTCCCGTTTTAGACGGAGTTGTGTGGCCTGTGAGGCTCGCCCCCCCCCCCCCCCAAAAAAAAAAATCTGTCATTCCCTCGTTTGTGTGTTGGCTCATTAGCCACCCGGCCGCCTCGCCTTTAACGACACTCGGGAGGGTTCGAGTCCCATACATCGGGACCCCAGTGTGTGAGGAGGGGCGCCCCGCCCCGCCCCGGTCGCCACTGTGTGTGCTTGCCCAGCGCGACGCCACACAGTCCCCTCACGTTTCCCAGGAAGGCTGGAGGAAGGGGTGCGTCCCCCCCCCCCCCCTCTCACTGAAGGGCCTCCCCAGAACCCTGAGGAGAGAGAGAGAGAGAGAGAGAGAGAGAGAGAGAGAGAGAGAGAGAGAGAGAGAGAGAGAGAGGAGCATCATCGCCTTCAGGAGAACCGGTTCCTCTGTGCCTCCTCCTCCTCCTCCTCCTCAGGCTTCGGCTCCTCCTCCAACCGACTGACCCATTGTCCTCCACCTCTTCCCTCCTCGTGTGCGGGGCAAGAGGATGGAAACCCACGCCAGCGAAGGTGTGTATACCAAGATGGTCGATGGGCCGTGGCTGCTCCATCAGCCTCGGGGCCCTTATAGGAGGGAGCTCCTGGGGGATCAGGGACGCCCTTGTTGATCCTGGGGGGTCATTTCAGATTCAAATGTCGCATTGACGAGTTTGCGGTGTGTTTATGTACTGCGGTTGCAGAGCCCAGGGTTTGAGCCACCGTACTGCCGTTGCAGAGCCCAGGGTTTGAGCCACCGTACTGCCGTTGCAGAGCCCAGGGTTCGAGCCACCGTACTGCCGTTGCAGAGCCCAGGGTTTGAGCCACCGTACTGCCGTTGCAGAGCCCAGGGTTTGAGCCACCGTACTGCCGTTGCAGAGCCCAGGGTTCGAGCCACCGTACTGCCGTTGCAGAGCCCAGGGTTTGAGCCACCGTACTGCCGTTGCAGAGCCCAGGGTTTGAGCCACCGTACTGCCGTTGCAGAGCCCAGGGTTCGAGCCACCGTACTGCCGTTGCAGAGCCCAGGGTTTGAGCCACCGTACTGCCGTTGCAGAGCCCAGGGTTTGAGCCACCGTACTGCCGTTGCAGAGCCCAGGGTTTGAGCCACCGTACTGCCGTTGCAGAGCCCAGGGTTCGAGCCACCGTACTGCCGTTGCAGAGCCCAGGGTTTGAGCCACCGTACCCATGGGGCATAATTGTGCAAGTGCATGTGTGGAATGTTGTATCAGCGACCGAATTATATTCCCATACCTTTCTTGACCTCTTTCGTTCCTTACTATGGTTTGGGAGATCTTCTACCCCCTACAGCTGGGTCTGGGACCTTACCTTACCTTACGTATACCTTACGATGGTTTGGGAGGTCTTCTACCTCCCACACAGCTGGGTCTGGCACCTTACCTTACCTTACGTATACCTTACGATGGTTTGGGAGATCTTCTACCCCCACACAGCTGGGTCTGGCACCTTACCTTACCTTACGTATACCTTACGATGGTTTGGGAGGTCTTCTACCCCCCACACAGCTGGGTCTGGGACCTTACCTTACGTATACCTTACGATGGTTTGGGAGGTCTTCTACCCCCCACACAGCTGGGGTCTGGCACCTTACCTTACGTATACCTTACGATGGTTTGGGAGGTCTTCTACCTCCCACACAGCTGGGTCTGGCACCTTACCTTACCTTACGTATACCTTACGATGGTTTGGGAGGTCTTCTACCCCCCACACAGCTGGGTCTGGGACCTTACCTTACCTTACGTATACCTTACGATGGTTTGGGAGGTCTTCTACCCCCTACACAGCTGGGTCTGGCACCTTACCTTACCTTACGTCTACTTTACGATGGTTTGGGAGGTCTTCTACCTCCCACAAATGGGGGGAAGAACGACGAGTTGTGGGGTTAGAAACATGCCCCTCTGAAGAGGGGGGTGGGGGGTAAGGGATGATTTCATTTCAGCTGCTCGTGTGTGTGTGTGTGTGTGTGTGTGTCGATTTATGAATCTTGGAGAAAAAGGGGAAAAAGGAGTTACAGAAAGAGCAACGAGAGGATACAGAGGAATTCCATGGCTTTGCTCCTCAGAGGAAAAATGGCATTGTAACGGTTCATCCTCGTGTGACTGGTCGCCACACACATCAAAAAAAAACTGTCGGAAGCAGCAGTCAGCCCCTCGCATGCCGTGGTGGGGAGGACCCGGGACACGCAGATGGCTCACGAGAACTCTGCCAGAAATAATAACTGCTGTAGATGTTGTTTTGTTGTTTTTGTTGTTATGTTTTTGTGCATATTACGTAATGCTGGGATGAGAATAGCGCGAGCCAGTGTTGCTAACGCCGCGGGACGGGTACCGCCTTCACACACCAGCATTGCCAACGACACCACCTCCTCCTCCTCTACTTTCCAATCCAACTTTTATTTATCGTTGTTTATCTCCTGTCCACGCATCTTTATCCATTATCATTTATCCCCTGACTGTCCTTTTTTGAAGTCTCGTCTACCGTCTCCGTCTCCCTCCGTCTCCTCCGCATCACCACCAGACTCCACCAACACCAACACCACCATCTCTCAATATGGCGGAGCCTTGAACAGCCGACTGGACCATTCCTGTATTATAACATCCTACAATCAGGTGACAGCTTCTTTAATAACAGGAAATAACAGATATACAACCGTAAACTTCCTTCTTCCGTTACAGTTTTGACCTTTTCCGTGAGACGGGAGAGCCATGTTGTATTTATAACTTTGATTAGGGTATAGACGAAAGGTCACGTATGGTCCCTATTGATCCGTGTCTCCGGCTACCATGGTACGATGATTTATTGTATATTTTATGGATATACAGTGATTTCCAACGTAAGGAGGTGTGGATTAAGAACTAGTTGAGGATAGTTAGTGTCAGGGATAAAATGTGTGGGAATAGGTCGGTAAAAGAGGCTGGGACTGAAGCAGTGGCCGGTGCCAGTGCGAGAGTCGGAACACTCGTTGGCGGCGGCGGCGGCGGGGTCGTCATGGCAACGGGTAAACAAGAGGGTGACGCCGCCCTCGTCAGCTGGGCCAGGTAAATAAAGCAAAAGGGGGGGGGGGTTAAGGGGGGTACGTTTGAGAAGGAGAAACTCGTTTTACTTTATGGAAAAAAATGTCTAATAATAGCAATGATAATAAATGATAATATCTAATGATAGTAATTAAGAAGATTATTAAGAAAAACGATTTAGTTGGTAAAGTTTCAAATGACGTGGTTTGTTGGGGACGTTATTAGGGTAGTTATGTAATTATGGCCATGTGGGGGGGGGAACTTATTAAAGTCTTGAAGCACGACGGTGCGACCCTTGAAGCACGACGGTAAGACCCTTGAAGCACGACGGTACGATCCTTAAGCACGACGGTACGACCCTTGAAGCAAGATGGCACGACCCTTCAGCACGACATTACGACCCTTGAGCACGATGGTACGACCCTTCAGCACGACGGGACGACCCTTTAGTACGATGCTACGACCCTGAGCACGACGGTACGACCTTTGAGCACGACGGCACGACCCTTGAGCCACGACGGTGAGGTCTCTGGGCATGATAGCCTGCCTGCCTGCCTTGCACCTCTGCGATAATCAACACATGCTTTACTATCTCTTCGCCACCCCTCCTTATCCTCAGCGTAGAAGATGGGATGCGGTTACTTCGCAGTCTCTACTTCAATCTGTTGGCGAGAAGATGTTTATTTATTTATTCATTACATCTCTGGCCCTCGGTAATTATCATGTATAACAAGTTCTACATTCTGGAGAAGATGTAGTGGTCTGTGGGTACACGAATGATGCAATGTGGGTGGGAGTGTGGACCAGGCGTCTGGTAGAAGCGTATTTGTGTCTTTGCTACAAGCGTTGGTGACCTGGGGGGTGCCCACAGCGCCAGCTAGATTGTTATATATGACCACACACACACACACCACACACACACACACACACACACACACACACACACACCCACACACAACACACACACTCACACACACACACCCACACACTGTTGTGAGTTGGCCTCTTGAGTGGCGGGAGGGAGGGAGAACCGAGCTGGCTTGGCCAAGTCATTGGTCGGTTCCCCATGACCCTCCGTGGTTACTCATGGCATTGATCAACACACACACACACACACACACACACACGCACACACACACACACACACACACACACACACACACACACCTCGGGGAAAGAGGTGGGTCATAAGAAGCGAACGTGACTCACGCACGCCCCCCCACCCTCACTCGCGCGCCCACCATAGAACAAAGCGTCCTGTTCATCGTGTTCATTATTGTTCACTTTGTTCATTACTGTTCACTTTTCATTAGTTGACTGTGCATTACTGTTTCTATTATTCATTACTGTTCACAGTGTTCATTACTGTCCGTCGTGTTCATCACTGTTCATCGTGTTCATTCCTGTTTACCGTGTTCATTATTGTTCACTTTTTTCATTACTGTTCACTTTTCATTAGTTCACTCTGTGCATTACTGTTTCTATTATTCATTACTGTTCACAGTGTTCATTACTGTTCATTACTGTTCGTCGTGTTCATTACTGTTCCATGTTCATTACTGTTCACAGTGTTCATTACTGTTCATTGTGGTCATTACTGTTCGTGTTCATTACTGTTTACAGTGTTCATTACTGTTCATGTTCATTACTGTTCGTTGTGGTCATTCCTGTACACCGTGTTCATTACTGTTCAAAATGTTCATTACTGTTCACCGTGTTCATGATGACGCCACCTCGTACGTGTATATAAGTGGAGGCAGTTCCTGGCTGGCCATAAGACCTTCCCATCAGTGACTTTCTACTTCCTCTCCGTGTCCATTTGTGAGGCGATCCCTCAGCGAGGTGTACGCTGATTGGATTGGTTTTCAGATCTGGGATCATGAAGTGGTAGGAAGCCGTACCCGACGTACGACCGGTAGGCTGCCGTACACGACGTACGACCGGTAGGTAGCCTTACCCGACGTACGACCGGTGGGTACCCGTACCCGACGTACGACCGGTGGTTACCCGTACCCGACGTACGACCGGTAGGTACCCGTACCCGACGGACGACCGGTAGGTACCCGTACCCGACGTACGACCGGTAGGTTGCCGTACCCGACGTACGACCGGTGGGTACCCGTACCCGACGTACGACCGGTAGGTTGCCGCACCCGACGTACGATCGGTAGGTACCCGTACCCGACGTACGACCGGTAGGTACCCGTACCCGACGTACGACCGGTAGGTAGCCCGTACACGACGTACGATCGGTAGGTAGCCGTACACGACGTACGACCGGCAACCAGCCGCACGGGTGTGTGTTAACGACCCGTGGGAACCGTGTTAGCAGGTGCACAGCGCTGCCGCAGGCGGTCCGGGCCCTCCTTGCGGCTGCGGCCCTTGGGTGGGTCCTCAAGGCGCGGACGTTGCCTGGGGGAAGGCGTGGACGTCTCCCCCCCCCGCCCCGCCACACTGGGCAACAGGTGGGCGCAGGTAACGCGTCCCATCCGTGGATGTGGCGTCCTCAATCTGTCGCTGTCGCTGCTAGCGGAGAAGATCGCCCTCCCTCCCCTGCTTCCTCACACACACACACACACACACACACACACGTAACGGCCGGGTAGGATGGGAGAGAGAGAGAGAGAGAGAGAGAGAGAGAGAGAGAG